>NC_041382.1:677363436-677379612 GCF_002162155.2 Triticum dicoccoides | reverse complement strand
GGTCAGCTCGAAGAGTACCCGCGAGTGATTCACGGATTGGGGGCTGAAAGGACCTTTGTCCCGACGGCCCTCTGTGTGGATCTTTGTGGCGGAGCGACAGGGCAGGTTGAGACCGCCTAGGAGAGAGGTGGGCCTGGCCCTGTTCGGCGTTCGCGGATACTTAACACGCTTAACGAGATCTTGGTATTTGATCTGAGTTGGCTACGAGCCTATACGCACTAACCATCTACGCGGGAGTAGTTATGGGTATCCCGACGTCGTGGTATCAGCCGAAGCACTTCAGACGTCAGCGACGGAGCGGCGCGCGCCGAATTGGACTGGAACGCCACTAGGCTAGGTCTGCTTTCGGCCGCCCACGCAACGTGCAGGTGTGCTCAGGGCGATGGGCCCAGACCCCTGCGCGCTTAGGTTTAGACCGGCGTGCTGGCCTCTCTGTTTTGCCTAGGTGGGGATGCGACGTGTTGATCTTCCGCGGCCGGGCATGACCCAGGAAAGTGTGTCCGGCCAAATGGGATCAAGCGTGTTGGGTAAGTTGGTGCACCCCTGCAGGGAAGTTAATCTATTCGAATAGCCGTGATCTTCGGTAACAGGACGACTTGGAGTTGTACCTTGACCTTATGATAACTAGAACCGGATACTTAATAAAACACACCCTTCCAAGTGCCAGATACAACCGGTGGTCGCTCTCCCTCAGGGATACGAGGGGAGGATCGCCGGGTAGGATTATGCTATGCGATGCTTCTTGGAGTTGCTACTTGGAGTTGCTACTTGGAGATGCTACTTGGAGGACTTCAATCTACTCTCTTCTACATGCTGCAAGGCGGAGGCTGCCAGAAGCGTAGTCTTCGACAGGATTAGCTACCCCCCTTTTATTCTGGCATTCTGCAGTTCAGTCCACCGATATGGCCCTTTACACATATCCCCATGCATATGTAGTGTAGCTCCTTGCTTGCGAGTACTTTGGATGAGTACTCACGGTTGCTTTTCTCCCTCTTTTTCCCCCTTCCCTTCTACCTGGTTGTTGCAACCAGATGCTGGAGCCCTGGAGCCAGACGCCACCGTCGACGACGACTACTACACCGGAGGTGCCTACTACTACGTGCAGCCCGCTGACGACGACCAGGAGTAGTTTAGGAGGATCCCAGGCAGGAGGCCTGCGCCTCTTTCGATCTGTATCCCAGTTTATGCTAGCCTTCTTAAGGCAAACTTGTTTAACTTATGTCTGTACTCAGATATTGTTGCTTCCGCTGACTCGTCTATGATCGAGCACTTGTATTCGAGCCCTCGAGGCCCCTGGCTTGTATTATGATGCTTGTATGACTTATTTTATTTGTAGAGTTGTGTTGTGATATCTTCCCGTGAGTCCCTGATCTTGATCGTACACATTTGCGTGCATGATTAGTGTACGATTGAATCGGGGGCGTCACAAGTTGGTATCAGAGCCAACTGCCTGTAGGAATCCCCCTTCCAACTCCTTGGCCGAAGTCGAGTCTAGACATTGCAAAACTTTTACTAACATGACTGTGTGTCTTATGGGCACACGTCGCCATTGGGTGGTAGTAGGATCTTTTACTCCTCGACCTTTACTCTGGGACTCTGTGTTGGGGAACGTAGCAGAAATTCAAAATTTTCCTACGTGTCACCAAGATCTATCTATGGAGAGACCAGCAACGAGGGGAAGGAGAGTGCATCTACATACCCTTGTAGATCGCTAAGCGGAAGCGTTCAAGTGAACGGGGTTGATGGAGTCGTACTCGTCGTGATTCAGATTACCGATGATCCTAGTGCCGAACGGACGGCACCTCCGCGTTCAACACACGTACAGCCCGGTGACGTCTCCCACGCCTTGATCCAGCAAGGAGAGAGGGAGAGGTTGAGGAAGACTCCATCCAGCAGCAGCACAACAGCGTGGTGGTGATGGAGGAGCGTGGCAATCCTGCAGGGCTTCGCCAAGCACCTACGGGAGAGGAGGAGGTGTCACGGGAGGGAGGGAGGCGCCAAGGGCTCAGGTATGGATGCCCTCCCTCCCCTCCACTATATATAGGGGCAGGGGAGAGGGGGGAGGCGCAGCCTTGCCCCCTCCTCCAAGGAAGGGGTGCGGCTAAGGAGGGGGGGAGGAGTCCATCCTCCCCAAGGCACCTCGGAGGTGCCTTCCCCCTTTAGGACTCTCCCCTTTTTCCTTTATCTTGGCGCATGGGCCTCTAGGGGCTGGTGCCCTTGGCCCATGTAGGCCAAGGCGCACCCCCTACAGCCCATGTGGCCCCCCGGGGCAGGTGGCCCCACCCGGTGGGCCCCCGGGACCCTTCCGGTGGTCCCGGTACAATACCGATGACCCCGAAACTTGTCCCGATGGCCGAAACAGGACTTCCTATATATAAATCTTTACCTCTGGACCATTCCGGAACTCCTCGTGACGTCCGGGATCTCATCCGGGACTCCGAACAACATTCGATAACCACATACAAACTTCCTTTATAACCCTAGCGTCATCGAACCTTAAGTGTGTAGACCCTACGGGTTCGGGAGACATGTAGACATGACCGAGACGTTCTCCGGTCAATAACCAACAGCGGGATCTGGATACCCATGTTGGCTCCCACATGTTCCACGATGATCTCATCGGATGAACCACGATGTCAAGGACTCAATCAATCCCGTATACAATTCCCTTTGTCTAGCGGTATGGTACTTGCCCGAGATTCGATCGTCGGTATACCGATACCTTGTTCAATCTCGTTACCGGCAAGTCTCTTTACTCGTTCCGTAACACATCATCCCGTGATCAACCCCTTGGTCACATTGTGCACATTATGATGATGTCCTACCGAGTGGGCCCAGAGATACCTCTCCGTTTACACGGAGTGACAAAATCCCAATCTCGATTCGTGCCAACCCAACAGACACTTTCAGAGATACCCGTAGTGTACCTTTATAGCCACCCAGTTACGTTGTGACGTTTGGCACACCCAAAGCACTCCTACGGTATCCGGGAGTTGCACAATCTCATGGTCTAAGGAAATGATACTTGACATTAGAAAAGCTTTACCATACGAACTACATGATCTTGTGCTAGGCTTAGGATTGGGTCTTGTCCATCACATCATTCTCCTAATGATGTGATCCTGTTATCAACGACATCCAATGTCCATGGTCAGGAAACCGTAACCATCTATTGATTAACGAGCTAGTCAACTAGAGGCTTACTAGGGACATGGTGTTGTCTATGTATCCACACATGTATCTGAGTTTCCTATCAATACAATTCTAGCATGGATAATAAACGATTATCATGAACAAGGAAATATAATAATAATCAATTTATTATTGCCTCTAGGGCATATTTCCAACAGTCTCCCACTTGCACTAGAGTCAATAATCTAGTTCACATCGATATGTGATTAACACTCAAGGTCACATCCCCATGTGACTAACACCCAAAGAGTTTACTAGAGTCAATAATCTAGTTCACATTTACCATGTGATTAACACTCGATGAGTTCTGGGTTTGATCATGTTATGCTTGTGAGAGAGGTTATAGTCAACGGGTCTGAACCTTCCAGATCCGTGTGTGCTTTACAAATCTCTATATCATCTCCTAGATGCAGCTACCACGTTCTATTTGGAGCTATTCCAAATAACTGTTCTACTTGGAGCTATTCTAAATTGTTGCTCCATTATACATATCCGGTATCTCTACTCAGAGCTATCCGGATAGGTGTTAAGCTTGCATCGACGTAACCCTTTACGACGAACTCTTTTACCACCTCCATAATTGAGAAAATTCCTTAGTCCACTAGTTACTAAGGATAACTTTGACCGCTGTTCTGTGATCCATTCTTGGATCACTCTTGTACCCCTTGACTAACTCATGGCAAGGCACACTTCAGGTGCGGTACACAGCATAGCATACTGTAGAGCCTATGTCTTAAGCATAGGGGACGACCTTCGTTCCTTTCTCTCTATTCTGCCATGGTCGAGCTTTAAGTCTTAACTTCATACCTTACAACTCAGGCAAGAACTCCTTCTTTGACTGATCCATCTTGAACACCTTCAAGATCACGTCAAGGCATGTGCTCATTTGAAAGTACTATTAAGCATTTTGATCTATCCTTATAGATCTTGATGCTCAATGTTCAAGTAGCTTAATCCAGGTTTTCCATTGAAAACACTTTCCAAATAACCCTATATGCTTTCCAGAAATTCTACGTCATTTCTGATCAACAATGTGTCAACAACATATACTCATCAGAAATTCTATAGTGCTCCCACTCACTTCTTTAGAAATACAAGTTTCTCATAAACTTTGTATACACCCAAAATCTTTGATCATCATCAAAGCATACATTCCAACTCCGAGATGCTCACTCCAGTCCTCAGAAGGATTGCTGGAGCTTTGCATACTTATTAGCATATTTCAGGATAGACAAAACCTTCCGGTTGTATCACATACAACCTTTCCTCAAAAATCGTCGAGGAAACAACGTTTTGACATCCTATCTGCAAGATTTCATAAATAATGCAGTAATTGCTAATATAATTCCAACAGACTCCTAGCATCGCTACGAGTGAGAAAGTCTCATCGCAGTCAACTCCTTGAACTTGTCGAAAAACTTAACGACAAGTCGAGCTTTCTCAATGGTGACACTTACCATCATTGTCTGTCTTCCTTTCAAAATCCATATGTACCTAACAGCCTTGCGACCATCAAGTAGTTCTTCCAAAGTCTACACTTTGTTTTCATACATGGATCCTCTCTCGGGTTTTATGGCCTTGAGCCATTTATCGGAATCCGGGCCCACCATCGCTTCTCCATAGCTCGTAGGTTCATTGTTGTCTAGCAATATAACCTTCAAGACATGATTACGTACCACTCTGAAGTAGTACACATCCTTGTCATCCCACGAGGTTTGGGAGTGACTTGATCCGAAGTCTCATGATCAATATCATAAGCTTCCACTTCAATTGGTGTAGGTGCCACAGGAACAACTCTTTGTGCCCTGCTATACACTGGTTGAAGTAATGGTTTAATAACCTCATCAAGTCTCCACCATCCTCCCACTCAACTCTTTCGAGAGAAACTTTTCCTCGAGAAAGGACCCGATTCTAGAAACAATCCCTTATTGCTTTCGAATCTGAGACAGGAGGTATACCCAACTGTTTTGGGTGTCCTATGAAGATGCATTTATCCGCTTTGGGTTCGAGCTTATCAGCCTGAAACCTTTCCACATAAGCATCGCATCCCCAAACTTCTAAGAAATGACAGCTTAGGTTTCTCTAAACCATAATTCATACGGTGTCATCTCAACGGAATTACGTGGTGCCCTATTTAAAGTGAATGTGGTTGTCTCTAATGCCTAACCCATAAACTATAGTGGTACTTCGATAAGAGACATCATGGTATGCATCATATCCAATAGGGTGCAGTTATGATGTTCGGACACACCATCACACTATGGTGTTCCAGGCTGTATTAGTTGTGAAACTATTTCCACAATGTCTTAATTCTGTGCCAAACTCGTAATTCAGATATTCATCTCTATGATCATATCATAGACATTTTATCCTCTTGTCACTACGATCTTTCAACTTCACCCTGAAATTACTTGAACCTTTCAATAATTCAGACTCATGATTCATCAAGCAAATGTACTCAACATCCACTCAAATTATCTGTGAAGTAAGAACATAACAATATCCACTACATGCCTCAGCACTCATTGGACTGTACACATCAAAATGTATTACTTCCAACAAGTTGCTATCTTATTCCATCTTACTGAAAACGAGGCTTTTCAGTCATCTTGCCCGTGTGGTATGATTTGCATGTCCCAAGTGATTCAAAATCAAGTGAGTCAAAACGGTCCATCTGCATGGAGTTTCTTCATGCGTATACACCAATAGACATGGTTCGCATGTCTCAAACTTTTCAAAAAATGAGTGAGTCCAAAGATCCATCAACATGGAGCTTCTACATGCGTTTTAAACCAATATGACTTACATGGCAGTGCCACCAGTAAGTGGTACTATCATTACTATCTTTTGGCATGAAAATGTGTATCACTACGATCGAGATTCAATCAACCATTCAGGTTTAATGCTAATCTTGATGGTAGAGGGAGCGTGCGATGTTTGATTACATCAAACTTGGAAACACTTCCAACATATATCGTCAGCTCACTTTTAGCTAGTCTCCGTTTATTCCGTAGCCTTTTGTTTCGAGTTACTAACACTTAGCAACCGAACCGGTATCTAATACCCTGGTGCTACTAGGAGTACTAGCAAAGTACACATTAACACAATGTATATCCAATATACTTCTATCGACCTTGCCAGCCTTCTTATCTACCAAGTATCTAGGGTAATTCTGCTCTAGTGGTTGTTCCCCTTATTACAGAAGCACTTAGTCTCGGGTTTGGGTTTTACCTTGGGTTTCTTCACTAGTGCAGCAGCTGATTTGCCGTTTCATGAAGTATCCCTTCTTGCCCTTGCCCTTCTTGAAACTAGTGGTTTCACCAACCATCAACAATTGATGCTCCTTCTTGATTTCTACTTTCGCGGTGTCAAACATCGCGAGTATCTCAAGGATCATCATATATGTCCCTGATATATTATAGTTCATCACGAAGCTCTAGCAGCTTGGTGGTAATGACTTCGGAGAACCATCACTGTCTTATCTGGAAGATCAACTCCCACTCGATTCAAATGATTGTTGTACTCAGACAATCTGAGCACAAGCTCAACAATTGAGCTTTTCTCCTTAGTTTGCAGGTTAAGAAAGTCATCGGAGGTCTTATACCTCTTGACATGGGCACGAGCCTGAAATCCCAATTTCAGCCCTCAAAACATCTCATATGTTTCGCGATGTTTCAAAAACGTCTTTGGTGCCTCAACTCTAAACCGTTTAACTGAACTATCACGTAGTTATCAAAACGTGTATGTCAGATGTTCGCAACAACCACAGACAACGTTCGAGGTTCAGCACACTGAGCGGTGCATTAAGGACATAAGCCTTCTATGAAGCAATGAGGACAATCCTCAGTTTACGGACCTAGTCCGCATAATTGCTACTATCAACTTTCAACTAATTTTTTTCTCTAGGAACATATCTAAACAGTAGAACTGAAGCGCGAGCTACGACATAATTTGCAAAGATCTTTTGACTATGTTCAAGATAATTAAGTTCATCTTATGAACTCCCACTCAGATAGACATCCCTCTAGTCATCTAAGTGATCACATGATCCGAGTCAAACTAGGCCGTGTCCGATCATCACGTGAGACGGACTAGTCATCATCGGTGAACATCTTCATGTTGATCGTATCTTCTATACGACTCATGTTTGACCTTTCGGTCTCCGTGTTCCGAGGCCATGTCTGTACATGCTAGGCTCGTCAAGTTAACCCTAAGTGTTTTGCATGTGTTCCGAGGCCATGTCTGTACATGCTAGGCTCGTCAACACCCGTTGTATTTGAACGTCTGAATAAAACACCCGATCATCACGTGATGTTTTGAAACAGCGAACTGTCGCAACGGTGCACAGTTAGGGGAGAACACTTCTTGAAATTGTTGTAAGGGATCATCTTATTTACTACCGTCGTTCTAAGCAAATAAGATGTATAAACATGATAAACATCACATGCAATCAAATAGTGACATGATATGGCCATCATCACTTTGCTCCTTTTGATCTCCATCTTCGGGGCTCCATGATCATCATCGTCACCGGCATGACACCATGATCTCCATCATCATGATCTCCATCATCGTGTCTTCATGAAGTTGCCTCGCCAACTATTACTTCTACTACTATGGCTAACGGTTAGCAATAAAGTCAAGTAATTACATGACGTTTAAGTTGACACGCAGGTCACAAATAAATAAAGACAACTCCTATGGCTCCTGCCGGTTGTCATACTCATCGACATGCAAGTCGTGATTCCTATTACAAG
This sequence comes from Triticum dicoccoides, assembly GCF_002162155.2. Classification (NCBI taxonomy): domain Eukaryota; kingdom Viridiplantae; phylum Streptophyta; class Magnoliopsida; order Poales; family Poaceae; genus Triticum; species Triticum dicoccoides. The sequence goes on along the minus strand of NC_041382.1, from coordinate 677,371,663 downwards.
AACATGATCAATCTCATACATCACATATATCATTCATCACATCCTTTTTGGCCATATCACATCACATAGCATACCCTGCAAAAACAAGTTAGACGTCCTCTAATTGTTGTTTGCATGTTTTACGTGGCTGCTATGGGTTTCTAGCAAGAACGTTTCTTACCTACGCATGAACCACAACGTGATATGCCAATTGCTATTTACCCTTCATAAGGACCCTTTTCATCGAATCCGATCCGACTAAAGTGGGAGAGACAGACACCCGCCAGCCACCTTATGCAACTAGTGCATGTTTGTCGGTGGAACCGGTCTCACGTAAGCATACGTGTAAGGTTGGTCCGGGCCGCTTCATCCCACGATGCCGCCGAATCAAGATAAGACTAGTAACGGCAAGCATATTGAACAATATCGACGCCCACAACTACTTTGTGTTCTACTCGTGCAAAGAATCTACGCAATAGACCTAGCTCATGATGCCACTGTTGGGGAACGTAGCAGAAATTCAAAAAATTTCCTACGTATCACCAAGATCTATCTATGGAGAGACCAGCAACGAGTAGAAAGGAGAGTGCATCTACATACCCTTGTAGATCGCTAAGCGGAAGCGTTCAAGTGAACGAGGTTGATGGAGTCGTACTCGTCGTGATTCAGATCACCGATGATCCTAGTGCCGAACGGACGGCACCTCCGCGTTCAACACACGTACAGCTCGACGATGTCTCCCACGCCTTGATCCACCAAGGAGAGAGGGAGAGGTTGAGGAAGACTCCATCCAGCATCAGCACAACGGCGTGGTGGTGATGGAGGAGCGTGGCAATCCTGCAGGGCTTCGCCAAGCACCTACGGGAGAGGAGGAGGTGTCACGGGAGGGAGGGAGGCGCCAAGGGCTCAGGTATGGATGCCCTCCCTCCCCTCCACTATATATAGGGGCAGGGGAGTGGGGGGAGGCGCAGCCTTGCCCCTTCCTCCAAGGAAGGGGTGCGGCTAAGAGGAGGGGAGGAGTCCATCCTCCCCAAGGCACCTCGGAGGTGCCTTCCCCCTTTAGGACTCTCCCCTTTTTCCTATATCTTGGCGCATGGGCCTCTAGGGGCTGGTGCCCTTGGCCCATGTAGGCCAAGGCGCACCCCCTACAGCCCATGTGGCCCCCGGGGCAGGTGGCCCCACCCGGTGGGCCCCCGGGACCCTTCCGGTGGTCCCGGTACAATACCGATGACCCCGAAACTTGTCCCGATGGCCGAAACAGGACTTCCCATATATAAATCTTTACCTCCGGACCATTCCGGAACTCCTCGTGACGTCCGGGATCTCATCCGGGACTCCGAACAACATTCGGTAACCACATACAAACTTCCTTTATAACCCTAGCGTCATCGAACCTTAAGTGTGTAGACCCTACGGGTTCGGGAGACATGTAGTCATGACCGAGATGTTCTCCGGTCAATAACCAACAGCGGGATCTGGATACCCATGTTGGCTCCCACATGTTCCACGATGATCTCATCGGATGAACCACGATGTCAAGGACTCAATCAATCCCGTATACAATTCCCTTTGTCTAGCGGTATGGTACTTGCCCGAGATTCGATCGTCGGTATACCGATACCTTGTTCAATCTCGTTACCGGCAAGTCTCTTTACTCGTTCCGTAACACATCATCCCGTGATCAACCCCTTGGTCACATTGTGCACATTATGATGATGTCCTACTGAGTGGGCCCAGAGATACCTCTCCGTTTACACGGAGTGACAAAATCCCAATCTCGATTCGTGCTAACCCAACAGACACTTTCAGAGATACCCGTAGTGTACCTTTATAGCCACCCAGTTACGTTGTGACGTTTGGCACACCCAAAGCACTCCTACGGTATCCGGGAGTTGCACAATCTCATGGTCTAAGGAAATGATACTTGACATTAGAAAAGCTTTAGCATACGAACTACATGATCTTGTGCTAGGCTTAGGATTGGGTCTTGTCCATCACATCATTCTCCTAATGATGTGATCCCGTTATCAACGACATCCAATGTCCATGGTCAGGAAACCGTAACCATCTATTGATTAACGAGCTAGTCAACTAGAGGCTTACTAGGGACATGGTGTTGTCTATGTATCCACACATGTATCTGAGTTTCCTATCAATACAATTCTAGCATGGATAATAAACGATTATCATGAACAAGGAAATATAATAATAATCAATTTATTATTGCCTCTAGGGCATATTTCCAACACTCTGAACTCTTTTCAACTCGGGTTAAACGAATTTACTAACTCTGACATTAGGATCCCTTAACCACGTTCACCCCGAAGTTGGATAATCCATAGTTATTCTGTAGGATAGCATTTTGAATAGTGCCCATGTTGTCATTTGACTCCATTGAAACATCTTTGTTTTCAGATGGAACCCATGAGGCAGGTCGTGCGCCACACTGCGGCCATTGGTGCCTCAGGATCACCTGCTGTGCTAGCTGATATGATGACCTATCTGGGTTATCGCTGGCACCCTAAGTACACCGTCTACGAGGAGTACCAGGACTTTAACCAGGAGCAGTACCGTGCCATCGTCCACCTCTACTCTCGGGAGTATGAGTCCACTACCGTGCTGCACACCGCTCATGGTGTTGGAGTGACCATCGAGATGGCAGTCCACGATGCGGCTCATGCTACTCTGACACGTCTTCGTGGAGAGTATCAGGCGTTGGACACTTCCCCTTTCAGACACATTCCTATCGCATCTGACGTTGGCGCGGAGGGATACTACACTGCCGCCTACTCCACCGTCACCCGAGAGCCCTTCCACCATCAGCGCCTGGTTCTGCATGCTGATGGGCTGGACCGAGCTAACAGAGCTCTTCGCCACGAGTTGTACACCACTCGTCAGCACCTTTACAGGGCTCTGACGCGGTTGCACCCCTTTGTCCGGTCTGGACAGCTGCCGCGTTCTGCGATCTACCCAGCCAGGACCGTGATGCCCCACGGTGTTGGATGGCCAGAGGTGGGAGGCTACTCTCCCGCACTTGGTCCTCTTCTGCCACCTGAGCGTCGGGTTCTACACCAGAGTATCCGCGGCCCCCAGGCCACTGACATGGAGGACTATCCGTTGCCTCACTACCAGCTGTCAGGTTACAGCTACCTTCACAGTACCTCCTGGGACTGATGTAGTCTTGCTCATTAGTCTTAGATGCACTCGCGAGCCTGCGTGCCGCCTATGATGACTTAATCTATGTACTGAACTCTGTGTACTGAACTCTATGTCCGACCCCTTTTGTAAGTTATGCCGACTATCTATGTGGTATCTGTCGTGCTCCTTTCATTATGCATGTTTCATCATGAATGACTCTTGTCTATGCAAATTTCTCAATACTGAACTACCCCTATTATATATTAGCAGGATGGTTAGACCAGCTGGTCGTGGTCGTGGTGGCAACTTCCCACCACCGCCTAAGTACATGGCTGGTATGATCCAACAGCTTGAGATGAATCGCCAGTTCATGGAAAACATGATGGCTCAGTTTCCTCGCCCCAATATGAACCAGCATCCAAACACAACCACTCTGCAGGATTTCATACGCCTCAACCCAAGTGTGTACCGCAGCTCAACCCAGCCGCTTGATGCTGATGACTGGCTCCGTGACATCACCTATGAGATGGAGTCTGCTGATGTAGCCCCTGCCAGCTATGTCACTTTTGCTTCATTCTTTCTAAAGGGACCCGCAGCGCAATGGTGGGACAGCCACAGGCGTACTCTGGCAGTTGGGACAATCATCTCCTGGCCAGACTTTCAGGCTGCCTTCCGTGCCCGCTTTATTCCTCAGGGAGTCATGGACCGGAAGAAGCGTGAGTTTCGCAACCTCACCCAAGGCAACAAGACTGTTGAAGCTTATCAGCGGGAGTTTCTGGACTTATCCCGCTATGCTGAAGAAGACATTGCAACTGATGCTCGCAGACAGGAGAAGTTCCATGAAGGCCTTCAAGCTGACATCAAGCTCGCACTTCTAGTGCATGACTTTGCCGATTTCGCCACCTTGGTGAACAAGGCCATCAATGTCGAGACTGGTCTGCAAGAACACCAGAGCTCTCAAAGGCGCAACCGTGACACGGGCTCATCTTCGGGCCCGCCCTCGCAGAAACGTAAGATATGGATCCCGAACAGCATGTACCGTCCAAATGCACCTGCCCCAAGGCAGTCTTATGCCGCACCTCGTCTGCCGGCTGCTCCAACTAGGCAGCCGAGGCTTCCAGCTCCACCACCCCAAGCTCCTGTTCCTACCCCCGAGAATGGGTTGTGCTTCAGGTGCGGACAACCAGGGCACCGTGCTAGGGAATGCAACCAGAAACAGAATCAACTGGCCCTTCCAGCAACTGGCCGTGGGAACAATCAGGCCCGCAACAACAATGCCAAGTCTTATGGCCGTGTTCATGCCAACCACATTGATCTGAATGAAGCTCAAGACCAGCCTGCTACTGTGATGGGTACACTCCTCGTAAATTCAGTACCTGCATCTGTTTTATTCGATACAGGTGCATTGCATTCATTCATGTCAGAAGATTTTGCATGCTTGCACGACATTAAATGTGAGGACATGAATACTTCACTATTAGTACACACTCCTGCGGGCCAATGTCGAACCTCCATGATTTGCAACGACGTCCCTGTAGAAATCGAAGGACTGGAATTCCTTGTCTCTCCCATTGTACTGAAGTCCTGTAGTATTGATCTCATTCTGAGAATGAATTGGTTAAAAGCGCATACTGCTTCTATCGTTTGCGCCACCAAGACCGTCCATCTGCTACACCCTTCTGATGAAATAATAAGCTACAATGCCCATCTGGTTAAGAATGCCGAGGCCAGGCTTTATGCCTTAAACGCATTGAACGCTACACCTCTCGAGGGCATTGAAAACATTCCCGTCGTGCGTGAATTCTTAGATGTCTTTCCTGAAGAACTCCCAGGGATTCCCCCTGCTAGAGCTGTCGAATTCGTCATCGACTTGAAACCAGGCACCACTCCTATAGCCAAGCGACCCTACAAGATGCCGCCGCATGAACTCCTTGAGCTTAAGGAGGAAATCGATAAATCTCTTCGAAGTGGTTTCATTCGCCCAAGTTGCTCTCCTTGGGGAGCACCTTCTCTCTTTGTCAAGAAGAAAGATGGGACAAACCGATTGGTCCAAGACTACCGTCCTATAAACCAAGCTACCATCCAGAATAAGTATTCTCTTCCTCGGATCAATGATCTGTATGATCAATTGGCTGGTTCATCAGTGTTCTCTAAACTCGACTTGAGGTTGGGCTACCACCAGATCCGTGTTCGTGAGGAGGATATCCCCAAGACCGCCTTTGTGACTCGTTATGGTTCATACGAGTACACCGTCATGTCTTTCGGCTTAACCAATGCTCCAGCCACCTTCTCTCGCCTGATGAACTATATATTCATGGATTACCTCGACAAGTTCGTCGTGGTTTATCTGGATGATGTTCTGGTATTTTCCAAGAACGAAGAGGAACATGCTGAACATCTTCGCCTCGTGCTGGAAAAGCTACGAGAGCATCAACTTTATGCCAAGTTCTCCAAATGTGAATTCTGGCTGCCCGAAGTAACCTATCTTGGGCATGTCATCTCTAAGGATGGTATTGCCGTCAACCCTGAACGAGTTCAGGCTATTCTCGATTGGACTCCTCCAAAGAACGTTAAGCAAGTCAGAAGTTTTCTCGGTCTCGCCAGCTACTGCCGTCGATTCGTCGAGAACTTCTCCAAGATTGCCAGGCCTCTGACTAACCTATTGCATAAGGGCGTCAAGTTCCAATGGACAGATAAATGTCAGGAAAGTTTCCAGGCACTCAAAGACAAGTTGACTTCTGCCCCAGTACTAGCTCCTCCGGATACTAAGAAGGACTTCATCATTTACTGGACGCTTCCCGTCAAGGATTAGGCTGTGTCCTAATGCAAGAGCGCAAAGTGGTTGCTTATGCCTCTCGTCAATTGCGCCCTCACGAAGAGAACTACCCAGTTCACGACCTCGAACTTGCTGCTGTCATTCATGCACTAAAACAGTGGCGACATTACCTACTCGGTAATCGTTGCGAGATCTTCACTGACCACCAAAGTCTGAAGTATCTGTTTACTCAGCCAGACCTGAACCTCCGTCAGCAGAGATGGATGGAGACTGTTGCAGACTTTGATTTGGGTATTTCCTATACACCAGGCAAGGCTAATGTAATGGCTGATGCCTTGAGCCGCAAGTCTTACTGCAACCATCTCCAGGTTCACAAAGTTCAGCCCTCACTTGTTGAAGAATTCAGAAAGCTAAACCTCCATATTGTTCCTCCGGGTGCACTCGCTCCCCCTCCTCCGGAGTTCCGCAAGATGAATCTCCGTGTTGTTTCCCAGGGTTCCCTCTATACCCTGGCTGTTGAACCCGATCTCGTGGGCACCATAAAGACAATGCAGGGATTTGACTCTGAAGTCTACAAGATTAAGCAAGACCTCAAAGAAGGAAGTCCCTCATCCTTCACTATTGCTGATGATGGCGCCTTGTACTTCAAAGGCCGCCTAGTGGTGCCGTGTAAGAAGGAAAACCTGAATATGACTCCGAAAGTTATGAAAGAAGCTCATGATACGCCTCTATGTATCCATCCTGGTAGTACGAAGATGTATCAAGACATTCGTCAGAGATTCTGGTGGTCTAACATGAAACAAGACATTGCTCGTTATGTTGCTGAATGTGACGTTTGTCGTCGTATCAAAGCAGAGCATCAAAGGCCTGCTGGAACTCTGCAACCTATCTCTATTCCTGAATGGAAATGGGACCATGTTGAAATGGACTTCGTCACTGGATTCCCCAAATCGCAGAAAGGCAATGATGCTATTCTTGTCGTCATTGACCGACTTTCTAAAGTTGCACATTTTCTGGCTGTCAAGGAAACGATCACTGCTAGTCAGCTGGCAAACCTCTACATGACCAGAATTGTCTCGCTTCACGGTATTCCATTGGTAATTAGTTCAGACCGTGGCAGCTTATTCACTTCAAGATTCTGGGCAAGTTTCCAAGAAGCTATGGGCACTCATCTGTCTTTCAGCACTGCTTTTCATCCTCAGTCACAAGGGCAAGTTGAACGTGTCAACCAAGTTCTCGAAGACATGCTTCGAGCTTGTGTTATTTCCTTCGGCAAGAAATGGGAGGAATCTCTCCCGTATGCTGAGTTCTCTTATAATAATAGCTATCAAGCTAGTCTGAAGATGGCCCCCTTCGAAGTGTTATATGGACGAAAGTGCCGAACCCCTCTGAACTGGTCAGAAACGGGGGAACGTCCACTCTTTGGTCCGGATATTATCCAACATGCCGAAGAGCAAGTCCGCATTATTCACGAGAATCTCAAGACTGCTCAGTCACGTTAGAAGAGTCAGTATGACCGTCATCATAAAGACATGGTCTATCAACCTGGCGAAAAGGCCTATCTTCGCGTTACACCAATGAAGGGTGCTCACCGCTTCGGGATCAAGGGCAAGCTAGCTCCTCGCTATATTGGCCCATTCACTATTCTGGAAAGGCGTGGAAAAGTGGCATATCAACTGGAGCTTCCGTCGAACCTTTCTCAGGTTCACGATGTGTTCCACGCGTCACAGCTCCGTCGCTGCTTCAAGGACCCAATCCGAGCAGTGGACCATGAAGTGCTCGAATTGCAACAGGACCTCTCCTATAAAGAGCATCCGGTCCGCATTCTCGACCAAGCTGAACGCCGCACACGTCAGAAGGCGATCAAGTTCCTCAAGGTCCAGTGGTCGAATCACTCTGAAGACGAAGCCACCTGGGAACGCGAGGATCGCCTTCGTGATGAATACCCCGCACTGTTTCCTTCTACCTCCTAAATCTCGGGACGAGATTTCTTGTAGTGGAGGAGATTTGTAACGCCCGGATAATCATGCTACAGTAAACTCACGTTGATGGTGCCACGTCACCTCTGTCACTGTAGTTAATCTCAGGTTAATTCAAAATTGTTTTGAAATTCAAATGCAAGTTAATGATAACAATAAAAGTTTCCAAAAATTAAGACTAAAATGTTCGGTGATTGTCAAATATTACAAAGGTAATTGTGGTGAGGTAAACACATTTTTATAAAAGGCCTAAATAGTTTAGAATGATTTAAAACAGAAAGAAAATAGAAAAGAAAACAGAACAAAAAGAAAAAAAAAGGAGGAGAAGCCCCCCCCCCTGCTGGACCGCGGCCCA
>NC_041382.1:677340008-677361718 GCF_002162155.2 Triticum dicoccoides | reverse complement strand
GGCCGGGTCCGGCCGCGCCACTGCCACCATTGGACGCGCCGTCCTTCCTGCTTCCGAACGCACCGCCCGCGCCTCATTTTGGCCGCCGGACGACAAATTCCGGCGAGGTCCGGCGCCCCTCCGCCGCCGGAACGCCCACCGGAGCTCCCCAACACCGGCCGCCGACGTGGCCGACCCGTGGGCCCTAGGGGCCCGGCCGGCCTGTTGACCCGGTCGGCCATGCTGACTGGGCACCCAGTGCCAATGACATGGGGGCCCCTCCCCAGAACGTTTTTGAATAAAAGAAAAAGGAATAGGGGAATTAAATAAATATAATTAATAAAATTAAAAATGAATAAAATTAATTAATTAATTAATTAGTTAATTAATTAAATAATTTAATTAATCCGGATTAATTAACCTAATGGCTAATTAACCTAATTAACTACTGTTAATTAAACTAAACTAGGGTAATTAGTTAACAGTCACTAACGAACGGGACCCACATGTCAGGTTGACGAAGTCAACCCTGTTGACTGCTGACGTCAGCATGACCTCATGCTGACGTCATAATTCCATTTTTCGAATTAAATAATTAGTTGATTGAATTCCAGAAATTAATAAAATCTTTAAAAAAATCATATCTTTTAATCCGTAACTCGGATTAAAACATTTTCAACATGAAAGTTGCTCAGAACGACGAGACGATTCCGGATACGCAGTCCGTTCGTCCGCCACAGCCCCCTAACCTATCGAACCCGCAACTTTCCCCCTCCGGCTCCTCTGCCCGAAAACACGAAACACCGGGAATACTTTCCCGGATGATTCCCCCCTTAACCAGTACCACCTTATCCCACGTTAGGGCACGCCTAGCATCGCTTGTCATGTCATGCATCGATATGCATCTGTTTATTTGGTATTCATTGTTTCTTCCCCCTCTTCTCTCCGGTAGACTACGGGACCGACGCTGTTGCTGCCCAGTTCGACTACGGAGTTGACGACCCCTCCTTCTTGCCAGAGCAACCAGGCAAGCCCCCCCCCTTGATCACCAGATATCGCCTATTCTACTCTATACTGCTTGCATTAGAGTAGTGTAGCATGTTACTGCTTTCCGTTGATCCTATTCTGATGCATAGCCTGACATTGTTGCTACACCTGTTGATACCTTACCTGCAATCCTAAATGCTTAGTATAGGATGCTAGTTTATCATCATTGGCCCTACATTCTTGTCAGTCTGCCTTGCTATACTATTGGGCCGTGATCACTCGGGAGGTGATCACGGGTATATACTATACATACATACATACTATACAGATGGTGACTAAAGTCGGGTCAGCTCGAAGAGTACCCGCGAGTGATTCACGGATTGGGGGCTGAAAGGACCTTTGTCCCGACGGCCCTCTATGTGGATCTTTATGGCGGAGCGACAGGGCAGGTTGAGACCGCCTAGGAGAGAGGTGGGCCTGGCCCTGTTCGGCGTTCGCGGATACTTAACACGCTTAACGAGATCTTGGTATTTGATCTGAGTTGGCTACGAGCCTATACGCACTAACCATCTACGCGGGAGTAGTTATGGGTATCCCGACGTCGTGGTATCAGCCGAAGCACTTCAGACGTCAGCGACGGAGCGGCGCGCGCCGAATTGGACTGGAACGCCACTAGGCTAGGTCTGCTTTCGGCCGCCCACGCAACGTGCAGGTGTGCTCAGGGCGATGGGCCCAGACCCCTGCGCGCTTAGGTTTAGACCGGCGTGCTGGCCTCTCTGTTTTGCCTAGGTGGGGCTGCGACGTGTTGATCTTCCGCGGCCGGGCATGACCCAGGAAAGTGTGTCCGGCCAAATGGGATCAAGCGTGTTGGGTAAGTTGGTGCACCCCTGCAGGGAAGTTAATCTATTCGAATAGCCGTGATCTTCGGTAACAGGACGACTTGGAGTTGTACCTTGACCTTATGACAACTAGAACCGGATACTTAATAAAACACACCCTTCCAAGTGCCAGATACAACCGGTGGTCGCTCTCCCTCAGGGATACGAGGGGAGGATCGCCGGGTAGGATTATGCTATGCGATGCTTCTTGGAGTTGCTACTTGGAGTTGCTACTTGGAGATGCTACTTGGAGGACTTCAATCTACTCTCTTCTACATGCTGCAAGGCGGAGGCTGCCAGAAGCGTAGTCTTCGACAGGATTAGCTACCCCCCTTTTATTCTGGCATTCTGCAGTTCAGTCCACCGATATGGCCCTTTACACATATCCCCATGCATATGTAGTGTAGCTCCTTGCTTGCGAGTACTTTGGATGAGTACTCACGGTTGCTTTTCTCCCTCTTTTTCCCCCTTCCCTTCTACCTGGTTGTCGCAACCAGATGCTGGAGCCCTGGAGCCAGACGCCACCGTCGACGACGACTACTACACTGGAGGTGCCTACTACTACGTGCAGCCCGCTGACGACGACCAGGAGTAGTTTAGGAGGATCCCAGGCAGGAGACCTGCGCCTCTTTCGATCTGTATCCCAGTTTGTGCTAGCCTTCTTAAGGCAAACTTGTTTAACTTATGTCTGTACTCAGATATTGTTGCTTCCGCTGACTCGTCTATGATCGAGCACTTGTATTCGAGCCCTCGAGGCCCCTGGCTTGTATTATGATGCTTGTATGACTTATTTTATTTGTAGAGTTGTGTTGTGATATCTTCCCGTGAGTCCCTGATCTTGATCGTGTTGGAAATATGCCCTAGAGGCAATAATAAAAGTATTATTATATTTCATTGTTCATGATAATTGTCTTTTATTCATGCTATAACTGTATTATCCGGAAATCGTAATACACGTGTGAATACTTAGACCACACTATGTCCCTGGTAAGCCTCTAGTTGACCAGCTCGTTGTGATCAACAGATAGTCATGGTTTCCTGACTATGGACATTGGATGTCGTTGATAACGGGATCACATCATTAGGAGAATGATGTGATGGACAAGACCCAATCCTAAGCATAGCATAGAAGATCGTGTAGTTCGTTTTGCTAGAGCTTTGCAAGTGTCAAGTATCTCTTCCTTCGACCATGAGATCGTGTAACTCCCGGATACCATAAGAGTGCCTTGGGTGTATCAAACGTCACAGCGTAACTGGGTGACTATAAAGGTGCATTACAGGTATCTCCGAAAGTAGCTGTTGGGTTGACACGGATCGAGACTGGGATTTGTCACTCCGTATGACGGAGAGGTATCTCTGGGCCCACTCGGTAATGCATCATCATATTGAGCTCAATGTGACCAAGGTGTTGGACACGGGATCATGCATTACGGTACGAGTAAAGTGACTTGCCGGTAACGAGACTGAACAAGGTATTGGGATACCGACGATCGAGTCTCGGGCAAGTAACGTACCGATTGACAAAGGGAATTGCATACAGGGTTTGGTCGAATCCTCGACATCGTGGTTCATCCGATGACAACATCGAGGAGCATGTGGGAGCCATCATGGGTATCCAGATCCCGCTGATGGTTATTGACTGAGAGCGTCTCGGTCATGTCTGCATGTCTCCCGAACCCGTAGGGTCTACACACTTAAGGTTCGGTGACGCTAGGGTTATGAAGATATGGATATGCAGAAACCCGAATGTTGTTCGGAGTCCCGGATGAGATCCCGGATGTCACGAGGAGTTCCGGAATGGTCCGGAGGTAAAGAATTATATATAGGAAGTGCTATTTCGGGCATCGGGACAAGTTTCGGGGTTATCGGTATTGTACCGGGACCACCGGAAGGGTCCCGGGGGTCCACCGGTGGGGCCACCTGTCCCGGGGGGGCACATGGGCTGTAGGGGGTGCGCCTTGGCCATCATGGGCCAAGGGCACCAGCCCCTATAGGCCCATGCGCCTAGGGTTTCCCCTAGGAGGAGTCCTAGTGGTGGAAGGCACGCCTAGGTGCCTTGGGGGGGAGGGAAACCTCCCCTAGGCCGCCGCCCCCCCTAGTAGATCTCATCTACTAGGGCCGGCGCCCCCCTGGCACCCCTATATATAGTGTGGGAGAGGAGGGACTTGACACACCAGCCCCTGGCGCCTCCACCTTCCCCCTTTACGTCTCTCCCTCATAGTCTCGGCGAAGCCCTGCTGCTGTGACGCCCTGCATCCACCACCACGCCGTCGTGCTGCTAGATCTTCATCAACCTCTCCTTCCCCCTTGCTGGATCAAGAAGGAGGAGACGTCTCCCGTCCCGTACGTGTGTTGAACGCGGAGGTGCCGTCCGTTCGGCGCTGGTCATCGGTGATTTGGATCACGTCGAGTACGACTACATCATCACCTTGCAAGCTTCCGCACGCGATCTACAAGTGGTATGTAGATGCAAACTCTCTCCCTAGACTCGTTGCTTAGATGAACTCATAGATGGATCTTGGTGAAACCGTAGGAAAAATTTTAATTTTCTGCAACGTTCCCCAACAGTGGCATCATGAGCTAGGTCTATGCGTAGTTCTCTTTGCACGAGTAGAACACAACTTTGTTGTGGGCGTGGATTTTGTCATCTTACTTGCCTCCACTAGTCTTTTCTTGCTCAACGGTATTGTGGGATGAAGCGGCCCGGACCAACCTTACACGTACGCTTACGTGAGACCGGTTCCACCGATTGACATGCACTAGTTGCATAAGGTGGCTGGCGGGTATCTGTCTCTCCCACCTTAGTTGGAGCGGAATCGATGAACAGGGCCCTTATGAAGGGTAAATAGAAGTTGACAAAATCACGTTGTGGTGATTCGTAGGTAAGAAAACGTTCTTGCTAGAACCCAATTGCAGCCACGTAAAAGATGCAACAACAATTAGAGGACGTCTAACTTGTTTTTGCAGCGATTGATCATGTGATGTGATATGGCCAGAAGTTGTGATGAATGATGAATTGTGATGTATGAGATCATGTTCTTTGTAATAGGATTCACGACTTGCATGTCGATGAGTATGACAACCGGCAGGAGCCATAGGAGTTGTCATTATTTTTTTGTATGACCTGCGTGTCATTGAATAACGCCATGTAAACTACTTTACTTTATTGCTAAACGTTAGTCATAGAAGTAGAAGTAGTCATTGGCGTGACAACTTCATGAAGACACGATGATGGAGATCATGATGATGGAGATCATGGTGTCAAGCCGGTGACAAGATGATCATGGAGCCCCGAAGATGAAGATCAATGGAGCTATATGATATTGGCCATATCATGTCACAACTATATAATTGCATGTGATGTTTATTATGTATTATGCATCTTGTTTACTTAGGACGACGGTAGTAAATAAGATGATCCCTTATAAAATTTCAAGAAGTGTTCTCCCCTAACTGTGCACCGTTGCTACAGTTCGTCGTTTCTAAGCACCACGTGATGATCGGGTGTGATGGATTCTTACGTTCACATACAACGGGTGTAAGACAGTTTTACACAGCGAAAACACTTAGGGTTAACTTGACGAGCCTAGCATGTGCAGACATGGCCTCGGAACACGGAGACCGAAAGGTCGAACACGAATCGTATAGAAGATACGATCAACATGAAAATGTTCACCGACGATGACTAGTCCGTCTCACGTGATGATCGGACACGGGCTAGTCGACTCGGATCGTGTAACACTTAGATGACTAAAGGGATGCCTAATCTAAGTGGGAGTTCATAATTTGATTAGAACTTTATTATCATGAACTTAGTCTAAAACCTTTGCAAATATGTCTTGTAGATCAATGGCCAACGCTAATGTCAACATGAACTTCAACGCGTTCCTAGAGAAAACCAAGCTGAAAGATGATGGCAGCAACTATACGGACTGGGTCCGGAACCTGAGGATCATCCTCATAGCTGCCAGGAAACAATATGTCCTAGAAGGACCGCTAGGTGACGCTCCCGTCCTAGAGAACCAAGACGTTATGAATGCTTGGCAGTCTCGCGCTGATGATTACTCCCTCGTTCAGTACGGCATGCTTTACAGCTTAGAACCGGGGCTCCAAAAGCGTTTTGAGCATCACGGAGCATATGAGATGTTCGAAGAGCTGAAACTAGTTTTCCAAGCTCATGCCCGGGTCGAGAGATATGATGTCTCCGACAAGTTCTACAGTTGTAAGATGGAGGAAAACAGTTCTGTCAGTGAGCACATCCTGAAGATGTCTGGGTTGCACAACCGTATGACCCAGCTGAACATTAACCTCCCAGATGAGGCGGTCATTGACAGAATCCTCCAGTCGCTCCCACCAAGCTACAAGAGCTTTGTGATGAACTACAACATGCAGGGAATGGAAAAGACCATTCCTGAAGTGTTCTCGATGCTGAAGTCAGCAGAGGCTGAAATCAAGAAAGAACATCAAGTGTTGATGGTCAATAAGACCACCAAGTTCAAGAAGGGCAAGGGTAAGAAGAACTTCAAGAAGGACGGCAAAGATGTTGCCGCGCCTGGTAAGCCAGTTACCGGGAAGAAGTCAAAGAATGGACCCAAGCCTGAGACTGAGTGCTTTTATTGCAAGGGGAAGGGTCACTGGAAGCGGAACTGCCCCAAATACTTAGCGGATAAGAAGGCCGGCAACACCAAAGGTATATTTGATATACATGTGATTGATGTGTACCTTACCAGTAATCGTAGTAACTCCTGGGTATTTGATACCGGTGCCGTTGCTCATATTTGTAACTCACAGCAGGAGCTGCGGAATAAACGGAGACTGGCAAAGGACGAGGTGACGATGCGCGTCGGGAATGGTTCCAGAGTCGATGTGATCGCCGTCGGCACGCTGCCTCTACATTTACCTACGGGATTAGTTTTGAACCTCAATAATTGTTATTTAGTGCCAAGTTTGAGCATGGACATTGTATCTGGATCTCGTTTAATACGAGATGGCTACTCATTTAAGTCTGAAAATAATGGTTGTTCGATTTATATGAGAGATATGTTTTATGGTCATGCTCCGATGGTCAATGGTTTATTCTTAATGAATCTCGAGTGTAATATTACACATGTTCATAGTGTAGATGCCAAAAGATTTAAAGTTGATAACGATAGTCCCACATACTTGTGGCACTGCCGCCTTGGTCACATTGGTGTCAAGCGCATGAAGAAGCTCCATGCCGATGGACTTTTAGAGTCTCTTGATTATGAATCGTTTGACACGTGCGAACCATGCCTCTTGGGCAAAATGACCAAGACTCCGTTCTCCGGAACAATGGAGCGAGCAACCAACTTGTTGGAAATCATACATACCGATGTGTGCGGTCCAATGAGCGTTGAGGCTCGCGGAGGATATCGTTATGTTCTCACTCTCATAGATGACTTGAGTAGATATGGGTATGTCTACTTAATGAAACACAAGTCTGAGACCTTTGAAAAGTTCAAGGAATTTCAGAATGAGGTGGAGAATCAACGTGACCGAAAGATAAAATTCTTACGATCAGATCGTGGAGGAGAATACTTAAGTCACGAATTTGGTACACACTTAAAGAAATGTGGAATCGTTTCACAGCTCACGCCGCCTGGAACACCTCAGCGAAACGGTGTGTCCGAACGTCGTAATCGCACTCTATTGGATATGGTGCGGTCTATGATGTCTCTTACCAATTTACCGCTATCATTTTGGGGATACGCTCTAGAGACAGCTACATTCACTTTAAATAGGGCACCGTCTAAATCCGTTGAGACGACACCGTATGAATTATGGTTTGGAAAGAAACCTAAGCTGTCGTTTCTAAAAGTTTGGGGATGCGAAGCTTATGTCAAGAAAATTCAACCTGAAAAGCTCGAACCCAAGTCGGAAAAATGCGTATTCATAGGATACCCTAAGGAAACTATAGGGTATACCTTCTACTTAAGATCCGAAGGCAAGATCTTTGTTGCCAAGAACGGATGCTTTCTGGAAAAAGAGTTTCTCTCGAAAGAAGTAAGTGGGAGGAAAGTAGAACTCGATGAAGTACTACCTCTTGAGCGGGATAGTGACGCAGCACAGGAAACCGTTCCTGTGATGCCCACACCAACTGAAGAGGAAAACCATGATAATGATCAAAGTACTTCGGATCAAGTTACTGCTGAACTTCGTAGGTCCACAAGGACACGTTCCGCACCAGAGTGGTATGGCAACCCTGTCCTGGAAATCATGTTGTTAGACAACAATGAACCTTCGAACTATGAAGAAGCAATGGCGGGCCCGGATTCCAACAAATGGCTTGAAGCCATGAAATCCGAGATAGAATCCATGTATGAAAACAAAGTATGGACTTTGACAGACTTGCCCGATGATCGGCGAGCGATAGAAAACAAATGGATCTTTAAGAAGAAGACGGACGCGGATGGTAATGTTACCATCTATAAAGCTCGACTTGTCGCTAAGGGTTATCGACAGGTTCAAGGGATTGACTACGACGAGACATTCTCTCCCGTAGCGAAGCTAAAGTCCGTCCGAATCATGTTAGCAATTGCCGCATACTATGATTATGAGATATGGCAAATGGACGTCAAAACAGCATTCCTTAACGGGCATCTTAAGGAAGAACTGTATATGATGCAGCCGGAAGGTTTTGTCGATCCTCGGAACGCTAACAAAGTATGCAAGCTCCAGCGATCCATTTATGGACTGGTGCAAGCATCTCGGAGTTGGAACATTCGCTTTGATGAGATGATCAAAGCGTTTGGGTTTATGCAGACTTATGGAGAAGCCTGCGTTTACAAGAAAGTGAGTGGGAGCTCTGTAGCATTTCTCATATTATATGTAGATGACATACTCCTGATGGGAAATAATATAGAATTTCTGGACAGCATTAAGGCCTACTTGAATAAGTGTTTTTCAATGAAGGACCTTGGAGAAGCTGCTTATATATTAGGCATCAAGATCTATAGAGATAGATTGAGACGCCTCATAGGTCTTTCACAAAGCACATACCTTGATAAGATTTTGAAGAGATTCAGAATGGATCAGTCCAAGAAGGGGTTCTTGCCTATGTTACAAGGTATGAGACTGAGCTCAGCTCAGTCACCGACCACGGCAAAAGATAAAGAAGAGATGAGTGTCATCCCCTATGCTTCAGCCATAGGATCTATTATGTATGCCATGCTGTGTACCAGACCCGATGTAAACCTTGCCGTAAGTTTGGTAGCAAGATACCAAAGTAATCCCGGCAAGGAACACTGGACAGCGGTCAAGAATATCCTGAAGTACCTGAAAAGGACAAAGGACATGTTTCTCGTTTATGGAGGAGACGAAGAGCTCGTCGTAAAGGGTTACGTCGACGCTAGCTTCGACTCAGATCTGGATGACTCTAAGTCACAAACCAGATATGTGTATATGTTGAATGGTGGAGCAGTAAGCTGGTGTAGCTGCAAGTAGAGCGTCGTGGCGGGATCTACGTGTGAAGCGGAGTACATGGCAGCCTCGGAGGCAGCACATGAAGCGATTTGGGTGAAGGAGTTCATCACCGACCTAGGAGTCATACCCAATGCGTCGGGACCGATCAAACTCTTCTGTGACAACACTGGAGCTATTGCCCTCGCAAAGGAGCCCAGGTTTCACAAGAAGACCAGGCACATCAAGCGTCGTTTCAACTCCATCCGTGAAAATGCTCAAGATGGAGACATAGAGATTTGCAAAGTGCACACGGATCTGAATGTCGCAGATCCGCTGACTAAACCTCTCTCGCGTGCAAAACATGATCAACACCAGAACTCTATGGGTGTTCGATTCATCGCAATGTAACTAGATTGGTGACTCTAGTGCAAGTGGGAGACTGTTGGAAATATGCCCTAGAGGCAATAATAAAAGTATTATTATATTTCATTGTTCATGATAATTGTCTTTTATTCATGCTATAACTGTATTATCCGGAAATCGTAATACACGTGTGAATACTTAGACCACACTATGTCCCTGGTAAGCCTCTAGTTGACCAGCTCGTTGTGATCAACAGATAGTCATGGTTTCCTGACTATGGACATTGGATGTCGTTGATAACGGGATCACATCATTAGGAGAATGATGTGATGGACAAGACCCAATCCTAAGCATAGCATAAAAGATCGTGTAGTTCGTTTTGCTAGAGCTTTGCAAGTGTCAAGTATCTCTTCCTTCGACCATGAGATCGTGTAACTCCCGGATACCGTAAGAGTGCCTTGGGTGTATCAAACGTCACAACGTAACTGGGTGACTATAAAGGTGCATTACAGGTATCTCCGAAAGTAGCTGTTGGGTTGACACGGATCGAGACTGGGATTTGTCACTCCGTATGACGGAGAGGTATCTCTGGGCCCACTCGGTAATGCATCATCATATTGAGCTCAATGTGACCAAGGTGTTGGACACGGGATCATGCATTACGGTACGAGTAAAGTGACTTGCCGGTAACGAGACTGAACAAGGTATTGGGATACCGACGATCGAGTCTCGGGCAAGTAACGTACCAATTGATAAAGGGAATTGCATACAGGGTTTGATCGAATCCTCGACATCGTGGTTCATCCGATGACAACATCGAGGAGCATGTGGGAGCCATCATGGGTATCCAGATCCCGCTGATGGTTATTGACTGAGAGCGTCTCGGTCATGTCTGCATGTCTCCCGAACCCGTAGGGTCTACACACTTAAGGTTCGGTGACGCTAGGGTTATGAAGATATGGATATGCAGAAACCCGAATGTTGTTCGGAGTCCCGGATGAGATCCCGGACATCACGAGGAGTTCCGGAATGGTCCGGAGGTAAAGAATTATATATAGGAAGTGCTATTTCGGGCATCGGGACAAGTTTCGGGGTTATCGGTATTGTACCGGGACCACCGGAAGGGTCCCGGGGGTCCACCGGGTGGGGCCACCTGTCCCGGGGGGCCACATGGGCTGTAGGGGGTGCGCCTTGGCCATCATGGGCCAAGGGCACCAGCCCCTATAGGCCCATGCGCCTAGGGTTTCCCCTAGGAGGAGTCCTAGTGGTGGAAGGCACCCCTAGGTGCCTTGGGGGGGAGGGAAACCTCCCCTAGGCCGCCGCCCCCCCTAGTAGATCTCATCTACTAGGGCCGGCGCCCCCCTGGCACCCCTATATATAGTGTGGGAGAGGAGGGACTTGACACACCAGCCCCTGGCGCCTCCACCTTCCCCCGTTACGTCTCTCCCTCGTAGTCTCGGCGAAGCCCTGCTGCTGTGACGCCCTGCATCCACCACCACGCCGTCGTGCTGCTGGATCTTCATCAACCTCTCCTTCCCCCTTGCTGGATCAAGAAGGAGGAGACGTCTCCCGTCCCGTACGTGTGTTGAACGCGGAGGTGCCGTCCGTTCGGCGCTGGTCATCGGTGATTTGGATCACGTCGAGTACGACTACATCATCACCTTGCAAGCTTCCGCACGCGATCTACAAGTGGTATGTAGATGCAAACTCTCTCCCTAGACTCGTTGCTTAGATGAACTCATAGATGGATCTTGGTGAAACCGTAGGAAAAATTTTAATTTTCTGCAACGTTCCCCAACAGATCGTACACATTTGCGTGCATGATTAGTGTACGATTGAATCGGGGGCGTCACACCATTCCCACTGCTCTCAGGCTCTCTTTCTTTCTCTTCTCGACTAGCCTTCTAGATCTCAAGTTATCTAAGTATGTGCACACATATTTACGGTTTATGCATTAATCTATTGCGCAAGCGAAAGGGAAGAGGAAGGAGTGCTCAAGAACTATAGGAATGGGAGGCATCGGGAAAGCACACAACTAAATATTTGCACCTCCAACACTAAAGGTGAAAATAGAAGAGTTAAGCTTTCCGCCATGTTCCCATTCCTAATGATCTTATGCTCTCTCTTTCTTCCTCTTCCCTGCTTACTATTGGAGCCTATAAAATCTGAAGCAAAAAGTGTTTCAGCTTCGATGTATAAATAGATGTGATATGCACTATGTAGAGAACCATGGGAGAGGATCAACTAATTAAGGCATCCAGTGCATAATATCACTCTACAATCAATGATAATGGGGCCCATTGTCCTGTGTTGTACATGTAAAGCATGTGCAAGGATATCTTGTGCATTCATACAGCAGGAAAACAAAAACTAACTCTTCGCCCCAATTACTAGTAGTAGTTGCTACCACCTAACGATGACAACTAACAAACACCTTGGCGCGCACAAGCACCTCACCTGCCCTTGTCGATGATGGTGTCGGGACAACCCACCGGCGACATACGCCGAACCGCCCTCTAGCGATGAACACCAGACGAAGGTAGAATGTCTCGGCTGCCAAACAGCCTATATGTTAGCTTCGATTCAACTCAACTACTCAAACACACATACATGAAGGTACACATGCACACACGCAGCACAACCCCGGAAGCACTCTCACATCGATTGATCGGGCGCATACCACGGTCCTCTCCCCCTTGGTTCGGCATATACTGTCACCGTGGCGTGGCAACAGACCGGCACCACCCCCACACGAGAGACTATTGGAGACTATATCTCTCCTAGCTACCATCGGCCACTAACAGCACGTACTAACTACCACGACGCCACACCTCCATGCACTAACCAACTCAGCTAGCATGCATACTAGAATCGGTCACCCCCAGCCTTGTAGCTAGCCCACTAAGAGCATCTCTAGTAGACCCCGCAAAAGCGGTCAAACTCGTAAAAATCCGCGTTTTCAGTTTCGTGG
The DNA here is from genome assembly GCF_002162155.2 of Triticum dicoccoides. Lineage (NCBI taxonomy): Eukaryota > Viridiplantae > Streptophyta > Magnoliopsida > Poales > Poaceae > Triticum > Triticum dicoccoides. The sequence goes on along the minus strand of NC_041382.1, from coordinate 677,349,118 downwards.
TGTCAAAAAACATTCTGAATAGACCCCGCAAAAGTGATCAAACCCGTAAAAATTTTGCAGGCCCTTGAGAATCCATCCCCACAACCCTTTAATTTTCAGATTTGGAGGCAAAATATAAAAAGAACTGCAAACCGGTCAATGCTATGCAACAAGGAAATTCCGCCGTGCGCACACGGGCTCCGGTGACCTTCCGCCACGGAACTCGCCGGAATCTCACCGAAAACTCGTCGTTTACCGCTACTGCGGCGTCGGTTTGCGGAGTAGATCGCAGGAGCAGTGGCTGGAGACTCGCAGCTACCCGGCCACGAACGAGCTAGCTAGCAAGCTCCTGATCCATCCGGCCACGAACGAGCGAGCTAGCTAGCTAGCTATCTCCTCGATCCAGCCGGCCATGGAATAGCTAGCTCCCGGATTCATTCGGCAATGGAGGAGCTGGCTCCTGGATCGATTCGGCAACTACCATGGACGACAAGAGCTGATTATGAACACAGGCGAGAGGAAGAAGAAGACACGGGAAATAATATACGTGAATATTCTTTTTAGTAGGTCCGTTATGCGGGGTCTGCATCTGCGGCCGTCCGTGCCGGTCCGCAAAGTCGTTTTTTCGCGAACTGCAAACGCATTTTGCGGGCCGGCGAAATGCGGTGTCTGCTGGAGATGTTCTAAGTAACCAGCCATACATGTAGATGGAATCCCGGCCGCTACTCACGCACCATGACTCGGCCAGGTTGCTGCATGAGGCCGTGATCAAGATTAGTGCTGACAGATGGAGGTGAACATCGGCGATGGGTTTCTGGTCACTGGCGTGGCATCCCCGCCCGCGGCACGGATGCCGCCGGAAGACTGCTGCGTGGTTGACGACGACGACAGACTAGCCTGGCTGCTCGTGCCCGTGTAGCTGCTGCTGTTCCCGGCCTTGACCTGCCACTCCGTGATATAGCTCGCAATGATCACGTCCCCCAGGCCATGTCCTCGTCTCCCGTCAGCATTGGCACCACCCTCGACATCGACGGTCGTCGGTGGGGCCGCTTACCGTCCTATACGACCCAGGTCGTACGCCTCCAAGCGGGAGACCCTATTCCACGGACGACACCTGGCAATCCGGATCTCAAAGCAGAAAGCATCGTTCTCATCATTCCCCTTTGCCAAATCATGTTGATACTCAGACTGCTCGACGCCCAAAGCACCAGCCGCCGATGTGATCCACACCGGCTGCTCGCTACATCGCCGCTGCACGCTCCTCGAAGAAGACCCAGGTCCTGGTGCTCCATCCTCGCCGGAAACGGCCACGCTCCTCGGCGCCGCAGCTCACGGCACCGTCCCAGCGCTTCCGCGTCGGCGTGGAAAAGCTTTGGGCGGAGGAAGTTCACGTGAAGAGGATGCCGTGTTTGTTCCTTGCCTCGCTGCCGCCGTCGGGCTATTCCATCTGGCTGCGCCGTCGTCTGTGATCTGGATTCAGGGAAGAACGGAGACGGTTGAACGTGAGAATCGAGGTGGAGTGAAAATCAAGAACGATAGCGGATGCTTTGAGATTCGGTCTGCCAGATGTCGCATGCTGAAGAGGATCTCCCGTTTGGGTACATGCGACCCGGTCGCATAAGATTTTTTTTCCTGATGGGGCGACCTCTGGGTGCAGATAAGCGTGACGCGGATCACCCGGTGCACCTCCTCGCCGTTGAATTTCGAGACCTTGGGGTCCACGAAGTCCAGGCGTATAGCTCCCACACCTTAAAAAGCATCGACAGTTTGACGTACATCTGGGAAGCTATGCAATCAGACAACAGAAAAATAATTTATTGCTATTTCAGTTAAAAATAATATTAGTATGGAAAAATTAAGCTATGAGAAAAATATGAGTAAACAAATTTTAACTCTGTAACATAATTTGCAATCAAAAGCTATGAGTTAGAACTTAGAATTATGAAACAAAACTATCATTTGCTCTGTGTTAATATACACCTTGTCCTAGGGTTTCTCTTCTAGGGTCTACCTTTTCCTCTGGCGGCGCCGCCAGAGTCCACGAGATCCAAACACCGCAAGACCTGCACTTTCCGGCGGGTTCGTTCGTCCGTTCGAGGTGGTTCGCTGCGTAGGGGTTGCATGGCGGATCTGTTGCAGTTGGAAGGAGGAAGGAGGGAGTTGGGAGGAAAGGCGAAAGTACGAACGGAGGAAGATAAGATAGCAGATGGAGAGGGAGGATTGGGAAGCGCGAGCCAGCAACCGAAGAGGGCCCAGGAGGATGCATCGGCGGATCACGCCATGTCCGATCTGGGGGAGGACGAAGAGGAAGCATGGGATCACTATGGCCCAGATCCGGCCCTTGAGGATGCGTTTGAAGGGCTAAACTTACATGGTGAAGAAGGGGAGGATTTGGATCTATCTGGAAAAGTGGAGGAGCTGATCAGGGATGTGAGGTGGTTAGCGTTGTTTAGGGTTCATACCATGCGGCCGTTCAGCCACTCGACACTATTGAACTCGATGAGGAACGCATGGGCATGTGCCCAAGGGATCACTTTTAACATCAAAGGTCCGAACTTGTTCCTTGCACAGTGCCATTGCTTGGGAGATTGGAAACGTGTAATGGAAGGGGGCCGTGGCAATTCCGAAGGGATCCGGTAGTTTTGGTGGAGTATGATGGATTCACAAACGTAGCAGAGTATGCTCTGGACATGTACCCGCTCTGGGCAAGGATTAAAGGCCTTCCGGATGGGCTGACAAGGAAGAAGGAGTTAGCGGAAAAGGTTGCTAAAAAGGTTGGAGAACCACCGTTTACGGTTATGGTGAATGAAGGAAAGATAAACCCATCGAGTTATCTACGGGTGAAAGTGTTTGTTAATGTGTATAAGCCTCTTGTGAGATTTGTTCCAATCACTTTGAAGGAGAGGAAGAAATACCTGGTTAGTTATGAGAAGCTCCCTGATTTCTGTTTCTTCTGTGGATGCATGGGTCATGTAGTTGAGGAGTGCGGAGATGGCATTCACTTGCCTAGCTCGTGTGAATGGGGAGACTGGCTCCACTGGAATAATGAACCGGGCGGAGGAGGAGGAGGTATAGGTCGAGGAGGTAGATCTGGTGTGAGGGGTGGGAGCTTTGCTGCAGGAAGTGCTGGGCGTGGGGGGAGAAGAGGCAGCGCTGGGGGAAGAGGGGATGGAGGCAGTATGAGGTTTAATGGCGGCGGGAGAGGGCGGGAAGAAGGACTTGCCAATGAAACTCTTGATCAGTCGGAAGATAATAATCTGCAAGTTGATGGTGTAGGAGGGAGGGTTCGTAAGAGGCTTATTGCTGAAGATGGCACGGTGAATGGTAGTGGGCAGGCAGTACAAAATTCTGCCGGCATAGTGTCGAATGTTGTGTTGATGCTTGAAAGTGGCGGTGGTACGGGAAGCCAAGTGGATGGGGGTGCTGCTCACACCCCGAGCAAAGTCCCAATCGTTAAAAGGAGGAAGCAGGGGAAGGAAGGAAGTGAAGTGGTACCTGACCAGAAGAATGAGGCGGCCTCCGTGTGTGAGGACCGCCGGGTCCAATGAATTTCTTAAGTTGGAACTGCCGGGGTGGGAGGAATACCCGGACAATTCGTGAGTTTGCGATGTTATCTCAGTCGCATTCCCCCAACTTTATCTTCCTATGTGAAACTAGACAGAAGGCTAGCAAGATGAAAAGGATCCGGGCAAGATTGGGCCTTAAGGGCTTTGAGGGTGTGGACAGCAATGGTATGAGCGGGGGTCTGGCCCTTTACTGGCACGAGTCTTGTGTTGTGGAGGTGGTTGATAAAGAGGAAAGGTATATTGATGCTTTAGTGAGGATGCATGAGGGTGGAACCCAATGGAGAGTTACTTGTGTGTATGGAGAACCTCGCACTGAAAATCGCCATCTCATGTGGACGAAGCTTCAGAGTTTGAAGAATACTTGTGATCTTCCATGGCTTGTAATAGGTGATTTTAATGAAGCACTTTGGAGTTTTGAACATCTCTCGGCTACCCCAAGACCAGAACCACAAATGTTGGCGTTTAGAGACACTTTGGAGGTCTGCGAGTTGGTGGATTTGGGCTTATCCAGGGTTCCGTTTACATATGATAACAAGCGCAGCGGCAACGGAAACGTGAGGGTCAGGTTGGATCGGGCTGTAGGATGTAATGCATGGAGAAACCTGTTTCCCTATGCTTTGGTTAAACATGTTCCATCACCATGTTCTGATCATGTGGTTTTGGTGCTCAAAGGAGAGGAGGAACAACGACCACTAGGTGGTGGCGTTTGTCGGTACGAACTTTTTTGGGAGAGGGATCCGGTGTTGCCAGAAGTTGTCAAAACCGCGTGGGACTCAGTTGGCTCGGTTGATAGCATGGCTGACCTGCAGCAAGCACTCTCGAAAACAATGTCAACATTAAGATCGTGGAGTAAGAAGTTTGGTAATGTTACAAGGGAGCTAGCTAAGTCTTGCACGCAATTGGAGGAGCTTATGAATATGAATGCTGACAGGCAGGATATTAGAAGTGTAACTGACAAGATGAATGAATTATTGTACCAGGAGGAAATGATGTGGTTGCAAAGATCTCGAATTACTTGGCTCAAAGAGGGGGATAGAAACACAAGGTATTTTCAGAGCAAGGCAGTGTGGAGGGACAGGAAGAATAAGATTAAGGAGTTGTCTAACAGCATTGATGTGGTCTACTCGGATATGGCATCAATGGGGCGCATTGTGAATGAATATGTTCACAACATCTACAAAGCCGATCCGAACATTGATCCCTCGACTGTTGTGGATCTTTTTTCTCGAGTGGTGTCAGCAGAGGATAATATCAAGCTCTGTGTGCCGTTCAGCGACAAGGAGATCTCGGATGCCCTGTTTCAAATCGGGCCTTTGAAGGCCCCGGGTCCGGATGGCTTTCCGGCCCAGTTTTTTCAGCGCAACTGGAGTGTGCTGAAGGAGAGTATTTTGGCTGCAGTAAAGGAATTTTTTACCTCGGGTGTAATACCAGAAGGGGTGAATAATACTTCCATTGTGCTCATTCCAAAAATTTCTAATCCTATTAAGGTTTCTGATTTCAGGCCCATAAGTCTTTGCAATGTAACATACAAGGTGATTTCCAAGTGTTTAGTCAACCGCCTTCGCCCGTTGTTGGATGATCTTATTTTACCTGAACAGAGTGCTTTCATTCCGGGGAGGATGATCACGGACAATGCACTAGTGGCTTTTGAATGTATCCATTATATCAAACAGGAAAAAGACCCTTCGAAGAGCTTTTGTGCATACAAGGTAGATCTTTCCAAAGCATATGATAGGATGGATTGGGGCTTCTTGAAGCAAATGATGCAAAAGTTGGGCTTCTCAGACCGGTGGGTGGACTGGATTATGGCGTGTGTCACATCGGTTAGATACTCTGTTAAATTAAATGGGACCCTCTTGGATTCGTTTGCACCGACGCGTGGGCTTCGGCAAGGTGACCCTTTATCACCGTTTTTGTTCTTGTTTGTGGCAGATGGCCTTTCTGCGGTCTTAAACCAGCAAGTATCAACTGGTGTCCTCACACCGGTTAGGATATGCAGAAGAGCGCCGGGTATCTCACATCTATTGTTCGCGGATGACACTCTTTTGTTCTTTGAAGCTTCTCAAGAACAGGACCTACATGTGAGAAAGGCACTGGATATGTATAGTGCGGCAACTGGTCAACTCTTGAATTATAACAAATGCTCTCTGTTTTTTGGTGCTTCATGCCCGGAACCAGTACAGAATCAGGTCAGGACTACCCTTCAGGTGACCAGCACACTCTTTGAGGAAAGGTACTTGGGTCTTCCTACGCCAGAGGGTCGCATGTCCAAGGGTAAATTTCAGAACTCACAAATGAGTTTAACAAAGCGTCTGATACAATGGGGGGATGGACATTTAGCGCAGCCGGGAAGAGAGGCACTCATTAAATCGATAGCCCAAGCATTACCAACGTATGTCATGGGGGTTTTCAAGTTACCGTTCTCCTTGTGTGATGATCTGACAAGGATGATCAGGAATTTTTATTGGGGTTCAGAGAAAGGCAAGAGGAAACTGCATTGGAAAGGATGGGACTATCTCCTCCAGCCTAAATCAAGAGGAGGAGTTGGATTCCGAGACCTCCGTATATTCAATCAAGCTCTGCTCTCACTTCAAGCATGGAGATTGATCACTAGGCAGAACAGTCTATGCGCGAGAGTTCTTAAAGCACGTTACTATCCTAATGGGAAGTTGGAGGATACCGTCTTCTCGGGGAACGCCACATCCTCATGGCAGGCTATAAGCCATGGATTGGACCTGCTGAAAAAGGGTTTGCTATGGAGGGTCGGGAATGGTAAGAGTATTAGAATTTGGAGAGATAATTGGATCCCCCGACCTTTCTCCTTCAGGCCGATCTCACCACAAGGTCGATGCCGCGTCCGTTTTGTGGCTGATCTGTTGTATGATAATGGCTCCTGGAAGTACGATCAGTTGGTGAGGTACTTTGCTGCAGCTGATGTCACGGAAATTCTGAAAATTCAAGCGTCACCAAGGAAGGAGGAGGATGTGATAGCATGGGGCCCAGGGCGTCACGTTCAGTTCTCTGTAAAATCTGCCTATGATATGGCCTTTCAGGAGGAACACAGAAGCAATGCGGTATCTTCGAGTAGCAATCCAGAGGGCAACAGGTCCCTCTGGAAATTGGTATGGTCTGCAGAGGTTCCTCCCAAGGTTCAGAATTTTGCTTGGCGGTTATGTACGGACAGTCTCCCAACGTGGAAGAACAAACAAAGACGAGGGCTTGAAGTATCAAGTCTGTGTCCGATCTGTGCTGTGGAAACTGAATATAATTTCCACCCTGTTCTTCGATGCCCGCTGGCTCGTCAACTATATGAGGCCATGTCAGAGGTGTGGAAATTGCCAGCAATCGAAACGATTATGTACACAGGCAAAGAATGGTTATTTCAGCTACTGGAAAAACTGGACCAAACCACACGCAGCATGCTACTATTTGCGTTCTGGAGGTGTTGGTATGTGCGTAATGAGGTGGTGCATCAGAAGTCTACCCCACCAGTGAATGCATCATGCAGATTTCTTCAGAGCTACTTGGAGTCGCTCATTGCAATCAAAGTAAATGGAGATATGGACCCCCGGAAGGGCAAGATGAGCTCTTTACTCATTGCTAAACCCCCTCGAGTTTGTACAACAGAGCCAGAATTGAAGTGGGATCCGCCCAAGCGAGGATGGGCAAAACTGAACACTGATGGGTCCTACGACGCCGGTGGTTCTGCCGGATCAGGTATGATCCTACGAGATGAGGTGGGTGGTATTATCTTCTCTGCGTGTAGGCAGCTGTTTTCATGCCGGGATGCGCTGGAATCGGAGCTTACTGTGTGTATGGAAGGACTGTCGTTGTCATTACAAAGAAGTGAAGCACCCATTGCTATGGAGATGGACTCGCTCATGGCTGTTTCCATGATCCAGGGGGAGGGAGTTGACAGATCAGTATATGCCTCCATAGTGAATGAGATCAAGTAACTTAGAACTTTGAGAGAGACGTGTATTATTCATGTATCCCGTAGCTAAAATAAAGCTAGCGATTGTTTAGCAAGTTTGCTAGAGTTAGTCAAAGAACTGTGACGTGGTTACGATCGGGCCCTCCCAGTGTCCTAGATTTGGTGCAAGATAATTGTAAAGACCTTTTGAATGAGTAATACATGGTTTTTTCCTGCAAAAAAAAAGAGTTAGAACTTAGAATTAATATGAAATTAAAGAAAGAGAGCTATCTACCGAACTTGGAAAGCGTACAACAAAGGAAAAAAGAAGAATGCAGCGACAATTGGTGCACATTATACTTCAGGACACGAGGAGCGCCAGAACAGAGACACATGGTATTAGCAAACCAAAACTGTGTAAATAGGCCTAGATTCTGTAGTTAATACCGTTTTGACTCGATTTGTCTTTTTTTTTGCTGAGAGCTTCTCAGATGTCCAAATGATTTAAAATTTGGAGCGGGCCTCACGCATCAAATTTTCTACCGTCCAACTTTTTTTTGGAATTTTTTGAATTCTTCTAGTATTTGTTTTGATTTTTTTTGTCAGCGTGGGTGCAGATGAGCTCGGGTGTAGAAATGGATTTTCGATGTTGAGTACAGTGCATCGGTGCCCGGGCTCATCTGCATCGGTGCCCAGGCTCATGTCCTGAAGTATAATGAATTCAAAAAAATCAAAACAAATACAACATGGAGTATTCTGTAGTAAATAGGCCTAGATTTTGTAGGCTGTACACAACGATGTTGGAGCAGACATGATGTATAGAAAAGAAAACTCTGAGGAACCATCAGCCGGGCTTTGGAGGAAGAACACATGATGGTATATAGGGGTGGGCATATTAACCGAGAACCGATGTACCAAACCAAAATAACCGGGACCGAGACCGAATGAACCGAAACCGAAAATTACAGTTCCTATTTCGGTCACTAATTCTGCAGAACTGAAATTTATTCAGCAAATTCGGTTTTTACACTTAGTTAACCGAAAAAGCCTAAAAAACCGAAAATGAATTTTTTTTTGAGGCAACATCATGAAGCTTTTATTAAGTAAAACCAAAAATAATTTTTTTTTGAGACAACAAAAAACCGAAAATAAATAACACGCCTCGCTCCTCCCAGTATTTCCAACCCTGCCGAACTGGCTTAGCAGGCCCAACGTATCGCTAGGCCTCTAATCACTTCGATGTCTCAGTTTGTTCTCACGTACGCGCTTGTTAAGGCCCAAACTTGTACTAGTAGTCGGCCCATACAAACACAACAGCAGCTTTTGGTTTAGTACCACCTCGACTGGCTATTGAGAAAGGAAGCGCACGCAACACTATAAAGGCAGCAGCTTGCCATCCATTTCCTTTGGACGAGCGGCATATCACGCTAAAAAGGAAAATTAGTTTATGTACGCGTGAACTTTGGTTTTGCTCGGTCAAAACCAATGACCGAACCGGTTTATCGGTTCCAAAAAATATCGGTTACTTAATTTTAGAAGGACCGATCGGTCTGCAGTTTAAAGAAACCGAAATTTTGTGTTACCCGGAAAACCGGTCTGATCGGTTCGGTTAGACCAAACGCCCAGTCCTAATGGTATACTTGTCATAAATT
>NC_041382.1:677312503-677339736 GCF_002162155.2 Triticum dicoccoides | reverse complement strand
TTACGACGTAATGGTAGTTAGCGAGATCGTGAGGTGATTAGAAGTATTTGGCAGGAGCTCCTGTTGGACCCTCTTTACGTCCAACAGCACGCAGACGCACAGAGGACCCGCGGCTGGGCCGGTCCACTAACAATAAATGAAAGGATGAAAGGAAAGTGCGACGTAAAAATGGCAGAAAAAAGCAAGACGGTGCCGGGAATCGACTTAAGGCCAGTTTTTTTGCTAGCTTTTTTGGGCTTTCAGAATAAGCTGCCCCCTACCCAGCTTATTCTAGAAGCCCAACCAATTTTTTTTTAAAAGCCTACTAGTCAAGTCTTAACTACTAGGCTTCTAAAAAAATAAGTTTGATTGAGCTTCTAGAATAAGCTAGGTAGGGGGCAGCTTACTGCAGCTTATTCTGGAAGCCACCAAAAGAACTGGCCCTTACGGGTCCACAACCTATCCCAGTAGTCACTCGAGCCGTCTGCTACTTTCAATTTAATGGAAACGTTATGTGTTTAAGTTCTCACCTAAGGGCCACATTTAAAATAATCTTTAAACATTATTGAATGTTTCTTGAAAATTTTGAAAATAAAATTTAAATGCCGAATATTCTTTCGGAAACCATATTCTTCTCCAATCTGAGTTTTGTTCAAGTCTGGAATAAACTCAAGGACATATTTAAAAAAATTATGACCATCTGTCGGGATGGTTTGTGGATTCCGAACAGCTATGACAAATGAACCTAGGAAGATAGTAATTACGACCCAAGAAGTGATGAGTATTTGGGCATGAATTTGAAAACCTCCTATTTGCCAATAGAACTGTTGGCCTACTTCTACACCCAATATATCCTATAACCCCTTGAGTGTTTTAATGGAACAAGGTATAATATTCATATTATCCTATGATAAAAATTGAACTTCAAGAAGGAAAAAAAAAGCTCCGCTGATTTGACTCGGCAAAAATAATTTTTTGGAATTCCAAACCTTTTTTATTCCGCATTTTTTTGAAATTTGAATAAATTTTAATATGTGAACAATTATGGAAACAATTTTTAAAACTCCAAACGAAATTAGGAAACACAAACATTTTTTTGAAAATTGCAAAGTTTTTTTTATGCACAAGCATCTTTTGAATCTGTGAACATTTTCTAAAGAATGATAATTTTTTTGCAAAGATGAACAATCTTTGAAATATTGGAACACATTATGTAATTCTAAACAAATTTTGAAACATTGAGAACAAAAATAAAAATTGCAAACAATTTTTGAACCCCATACATTTGAAAACTCGAACAAGCTGAACTAAATTTGAAAAAATGAGAACAAAAATTAACATTGCGGACAAATTTTCAGAGTAAAAATTAACATTCCAAACAATTTTTGAAAACATGGAAAATTAAAAAAAACAAAATTTGGAAAGTAGAACATATTTTGAAATTTCCGAAAAATTCTGAATTTTTAAACAAATTTTAAAATGTGAACTTTTTTGAAACTTTCATAATTTTTGAATTTTGAACATTGTTTAACAAAAAATTTGCAAACAGAAACATTTAAAGTCATTTTGACCAAATTTTTGAAAAATGCAATCATTTTTTAAACTTCTGAACACTTTTTGAAAAAGGAAAATAAAGTTGAAAAAAGAAAGAGATAAATAAAAAGAAGCAGAAAAAACGAAAAAGAAAAACAGGAAAAAGAAAAGAAAAGATTTTTTTGATAGAAAGCCGAACCAGAAAATAAACATGTAAGAGTAGTGATGGTAGCTAGCTTGTATAGATCTCTCTCTCTCTCTCTCACGAGTAGCAATACACAGTAGCGATTACAGAGGAATTACACGATGGAGGAGAAGAAGAGAGGAAGCTTGCAACGAGGGGAAAGAAGAAGGTAGGAGAAAGGAGCCGCCGTCGGTTCGTCCGTGATCCACTGGATGCCCTCCTTCATCGCCTCCTTTTGTGTATTTGTAGCCTGGAGGTTCTCAAGCGGGCCAGCCCATGAGCTGGATGGGGCAAGCCCATATAGGTAAGGAGGGCTCCTAACATGCCCCCTCAATGAGATGCGGCTTGACCCCAAGCCGCCTCCGCCGACAACCACCCGGGTCCCATTGCACTCGATGTTGCTTGGCATGGTCGAAGTCACAGTGGTAGCTGTAGTTGATGTAGACTTCAACGCCGTAGAGGTAGTAGTGGTGGCCAACGAAGGCTTGCCGACGGGAGGTGTCGAGGTAGTTGTTATGGCCACCTGGGTCTTGATCACCGTAGTAAGTGTAGTAGACGCAGCAAACATGCCCAGCATGAGCTCCGTCGCCCCTCCCTCCTTGAGTAACTTCTTGATAGCAATTAGGATGCAGCAGTCCCCATGCATAACAATCCAAGGGGATAAAATAGTCGCCATTCTGGCCTCTTCCAACTTCATCTGGCCATTTGCTTAAAGAGCATTGTAGTTTCCACTCACACTTGCACTGATCACCATCGGCCTGTATAATTGCACAGATGGGAACCTCACAGTGATGCCCTGAAGCATCTTCAAGTATAGCGGGGATACACATTCTCGCTGAACAAGAGTCCACAGTTCCCATGAGGGTTCTCCTGATACAAGTGTCAGGAATGCAGTAGTACCAAGCTTCATGTGCATTAACATTGGTGGATAGAAACTTCACTGGCCAAAAATGAGAACCTGATTGTTGTACTTGAATAAGTGCCAATAATTTTAGGTAGGGGGTCTCTGAATTCTCCCACGGTCTGTAGTGCCTGAGTTCCAATCCCGTGCAAATAATTCCCTTCAACTCTGCCCAACTGGAACTTGCATGTGTTTTAGTATCAGTTGGCCCATGTTTCGTTTCATTGCATCTCGAGTTGAACCATCTACCAGCCCTTATAATTGTTGAGATACCCAATACCAAGCGCTGTACCGAATCAATTGTATGCGCAGTACAATTACACAGATTATTTTGACTGGCGTCTGACATTCCCAAATATGCAAGGTGGGGCTGCCGGTTCAATTAGAACAAGAACGCCCAGTCCTCAGGAGCTTGCCTCAACGGAACTTGCGCATAATATTCAGGCAACCAAATGTGCTTCTCCATCAGATAAGTGCTAGCAAACAAGGATTCAAGGGAGGGATCATCTCCGAACTGAACTGCTCTATAGACGCAGGAAAATGATGGCCAGGGTAGCTTAAGTTGCACATTCCCTTGAGCGCGTACGACATAAGATGAAACGGAAGGCCTCCATGCATATGACTGGTGATTTGTACAGAAGCCCGGCCAGGGATGTACTAGGATAGTACATGAAGGTTTTTCCCCTTGTAATTGTTCTATGGATAGTTCTAACACACTCTCCATGCCACTGCCATTGTTCAGCTGCCGAGTGATAGGCCTGATAGGTGCACCGGCTGTACTGAAAGCCATTTGAGATGTGTCACGGACAGAGAAAAGAACATATTGTGCTGAGCAGCATGCCCAGAAGCTATCATAATGTGCAAAAATGCCCACTGAATCCCACTGGCAAGCAGCCAAAATGGCACAAGGGAACCAACAATACGGGCGTTGTAATAGTTGTGGCGGGCAGTTTAACCATAGAGACAAAATCGGATTTGATAGTAGCTCATAACACATTTGGATAAGTACCTCTCCTTCACTTCCATGAACCCAAAACCACTCAAACGTAACAACTGAACGCCATTGATTGCAATGCCAAGATGTACTAGTTGTCCATGAATTCAGATATGCAGCAAGATCATTGGATAGTTCTAACCACACTTGTATTGCTCGGCAATTCCAAGAACAAGATGGCACTGGTCGCTTCAGTTTAGCATTTTTTGGACTGAACCCAAACCTAGGCTGTACATGAGCATGAAATCCAAAGAGGATTGCACACAGAAGATAACGCAGCAGACTGTGAGTTTCCTTATGCATTTTCTCAGTAGACTGAACCATGCATCAACACTTGAACTTGCAGAGATATCCACATTGAGAAATTCCAATTCATTGGATGCTTTAGCATCAGGTGGTGCCCGATCCGGTGGACGCCTAGATTGCAACTGTGCAACTGACAAGCAACTGGAATGCTCTTCCACGGAAATCACCTCATAACAAGAAAACGGAGGGAAAACCACATCTCTGTATAGCCTCCTACCGGGTTCAAACTGAATTCATGCGGATGACAATGTATACATGTACATGGCTCCTCCTGATACCTTGTATCTGAATGAAACTTGAAAGACGGCCATGGCTTGGGCCTGAATAGGTGTCTGATGTATTTGGTCCTCACATGCACAAGTGGTGGCCATGGTTGCTGCCCGATTCCCTACTGTATCGGAGGCAGGCACAAGGTTTTGCTCATGTCCACAAGATGAACAGGATTTAGCCATTCGCCATCTTGGAGTAGACCATCTGTCGAACACATGGTCAGCACCGGCGGAGCAGGGTCGCTGCGGATGATGAGGGCGACGTTGTGGTCCGCCTTGCTCATCACGGAAGAAACGACCTCGGCACAAGAGGGAGTGTTGGTGCTAATGGAGGCCGTTGCCTGCACCGGAGCGAGCTGCTCATCTGCTTGGTGGATCGGGTCGACCGTGGGCTCGAGGTGGACGGCGGTAGCGGTGTCTTGGAGCTTGTCGACGCTGTCGGTGGTGTCAACCTGGGTCGAGCACTCCGTCAAATAGGTGACGGTCACCATTATGATGCACACCGGGGCTGCATCATGGGCGACCGTGAGAATCTCCCGGGCCTTGGTGGTGGAGCCGGAGACGTTCGGGACGGGCGCCGACATGTTGGTTGTGCTCTCCGGCGAAGTGGTCGCTGATGGTGGGTTGTGGACGACGGCGGGTGAACTGGTGGCCCAACTGACGTCAAGGGCGTTCAGTTTATAGGCGAGGGACCTGGCGGCGTTGGTGTAGGCATCGAGCTTGGCGCCGAGCCGCTCGAGATACTCCTGGAGGAACGGATCCATGGTTGATTCCGTCGGATGGTGGTGGTGAGAAAAAATTAGGGGAAGGGTAGTGCCTGGCTCTGTATACCAGATGTAATAGTGATGGTAGCTAGCTTGTATAGATCGATCTCTCTCATGAGTAGCAATACATAGTAGCGATTACAAAGGAATTACACGATGGAGGAGAAGAACAGAGGAAGCTTGCAACGAGGGGAAAGAAGAAGGGTGGAGAAAGGAGCAGCCGCCCGTTCGTCCGTGATCCACTGGATGCCCTCCTTAGTCGCCTCCTCTTGCGTATTTGTAGCCTGGAGGTTCTCAAGCGGGCCAGCCCATGAACTGGATGGGGCAAGCCCATATAGGTAAGGAGGGCCCCTAACATCCCCCCTCAATGAGATGCGGCTTGACCCCAAGCCGCCTCCGCCGACAACCACCCGGGTCCCATTGCACTCGATGTTGCTTGGCATGGTTGAAGTCACAGTGGTAGATGTAGTTGATGTAGACTTCAACGCCGTAGAGGTAGTAGTGGTGGCCAACGAAGGCTTGCCGACGGGAGGTGTCGAGGTAGTTGTTATGGCCACCTGGGTCTTGATCACCGTAGTAAGTGTAGTAGATGCAGCAAACATGCCCAACATGAGCTCCGTCGCCCCTCCCTCCTTGAGTAACTTCTTGATAGCAATTAGGATGCAGCAGTCCCCATGCATAACAATCCAAGGGGATACAATAGTTGCCATTCTGGCCTCTTCCAACTTCATCTGGCCATTTGCTTAAAGAGCATTGTAGTTTCCACTCACACTTGCACTGATCACCATCGGCCTGTATAATTGCACAGATGGGAACCTCACAGTGATGCCCTGAAGCATCTTCAAGTATAGCGGGGATACACATTCTCGCTGAACAAGAGTCCACAATTCCCATGAGGGTTCTCCTGATACAAGTGTCAGGAATGCAGTAGTACCAAGCTTCATGTGCATAAACATCGGTGGATAGAAACTTCATTGGCCAAAAATGAGAACCTGATTGTTGTACTTGAATAAGTGCCAATAATTTTAGGTAGGGGGTCTCTGAATTCTCCCACGGTTTGTAGTGCCTGAGTTCCAATCCCGTGCAAATAATTCCCTTCAACTCTGCCCAACTGGAACTTGCATGTGTTTTAGTATCAGTTGGCCCATGTTTCGTTTCACTGCATCTCGAGTTGAACCATGCACCAGCCCTTATAATTGTTTAGATACCCAATACCAAGCGCTGTACAGAATCAATTGTATGCGCAGTATAATTACACAGATTATTCTGACTGGCGTCTGACATTCCTAAATATGCAAGGTGGGGCTGCCGATTCAATTAGAACAAGAACGCCCAGTCCTCAGGAGCTTGCCTCAACGGGACTTGCGCATAATATTCACGCAACCAAATGTGCTTCTCCATCAGATAAGTGCTAGCAAACAAGGTTTCAAGGGAGGGATCATCTCCGAACTGAACTGCTCTATAGACGCAGGAAAATGATGGCCAAGGTAGCTTAAGCTGCACATTCCCTTGAGCGCGTACGACATAAGATGAAACGGAAGGCCTCCATGCATATGACTGGTGATTTGTACAGAAGCCTGGCCAGGGATGTACTAGGATAGTACACGAAGGTTTTTCCCCTTGTAATTGTTCTATGGATAGTTCTAACACACTCTCCATGCCACTGCCATTGTTCAGTTGCCGAGTGATAGGCCTGATAGGTGAACCGGCTGTACTGAAAGCCATTTGAGATGTGTCACAGACAGAGAAAAGAACATATTGTGCTGAGCAGCATGCCCAGAAGCTATCATAATGTGCAAAAATGCCCACTGAATCCCACTGGCAAGCAGCCAAAATGGCACAAGGGAACCAACAATACGGGCGTTGTAATAGTTGTGGCGGGCAGTTTAACCATAGAGACAAAATCGGATTTGATAGTAGCTCATAACACATTTGGATAAGTACCTCTCCTTCACTTCCATGAACCCAAAACCACTCAAACGTAACAACTGAACGCCATTGATTGCAATGCCAAGATGTACTAGTTGTCCATGAATTCAGATATGCAGCAAGATCATTGGATAGTTCTAACCACACTTGTATTGCTCGGCAATTCCAAGAACAAGATGGCACTGGTCGCTTCAGTTTAGCATTTTTTGGACTGAACCCAAACCTAGGCTGTACATGAGCATGAAATCCAAAGAGGATTGCACACAGAAGATATCGCAACAGACTGTGAGTTTCCTTATGCATTTTCTCAGTAGATTGAACCATGCATCAACACTTGAACTTGCAGAGATATCCACATTGAGAAATTCCAATTCATTCGATGCTTTAGCATCAGGTGGTACCCGATCCGGTGGACGCCTAGATTGCAACTGTGCAACTGACAAGCAACTGGAATGCTCTTCCACGGAAATCACCTCATAACAAGAAAACGGAGGGAAAACCACATCTCTGTATAGCCTCCTACCGGGTTCAAAACTGAATTCATGCGGATGACAATGTATACATGTACATGGCTCCTCCTGATACCTTGTATCTGAATGAAACTTGAAAGACGGCCATGGCTTGGGCCTGAACAGGTGTCTGATGTATTTGGTCCTCACTCGCACAAGTGGTGGCCATGGTTGCTGCCCGATTCCCTACTATATCGGAGGCAGGCACAAGGTTTTGCTCATGTCCACAAGATGAACAGGATTTAGCCATTCGCCATCTTGGAGTAGACCATCTGTCGAACACATGGTCAGCACCGGCGGAGCAGGGTCGCTACGGATGATGAGGGCGACGTTGTGGTCCGCCTTGCTCGTCACGGAAGAAACGACCTCGGCACAAGAGGGAGTGTTGGTGCTAATGGAGGCCGTTGCCTGCACCAGAGCGAGCTGCTCATCTGCTTGGTGGATCGGGTCGACCGTGGGCTCGAGGTGGACGGCGGTAGCGGCGTCATGGACCTCGTCGACGCTGTCGGTGGTGTCAACCTGGGTCGAGCACTCCGTCAAACAGGTGACGGTCACCATTGTGATGCACACCGGGGCTGCATCATGCGCGACCGTGAGAATCTCCTGGGCCTTGGTGGTGGAGCCGGAGACGTCCGGGACGGGCGCTGACGCGTTGGCTGTGCTCTCCGGCGAAGTGGTCGCTTATGGTGGGTTGTGGACGACGGCGGGTGAACTGGTGGCCCAACTGATGTCATGGGCGTTTATTTATAGGCGAGGGACCTAGCGGCATTGGTGTAGGCATCGAGCTTGGCACCGAGCCGCTCGAGATACTCCTGGAGGAACGGATCCATGGTTGATTCCGTCGGATGGTGGTGGTGAGAAAAAATTAGGGGAAGAATTTGGGGAAGGGTAGTGCCTGGCTCTGTATACCAGATGTAAGAGTAGTGATGGTAGCTAGCTTGTATAGATCGATCTCTCTCATGAGTAGCAATACATAGTAGCGATTACAGAGGAATTACATGATGGAGGAGAAGAACAAAGGAAGCTTGCAACGAGGGGAAAGAAGAAGGTAGGAGAAAGGAGCAGCCGCCAGTTCATCCGTGATCCACTGGATGCCCTCCTTAGTCGCCTCCTCTTGCGTATTTGTAGCCTGGGGGTTCTCAAGCGGGCCAGGCCCATGAGCTGGATGGGGCAAGCCCATATATGTAAGGAGGGCTCCTAACAAAACAAAACAGGAAAACCCCGGTTCAGGGAAACTTCTAGAAGATTCACAAAACCGGTTGGACGCACTGTGTAATCTGGAAGTGGGCCGGCTGTAGGTCGCATCGCTGCTCTATGCGATTGCCCGACAGTTCGCCGCAGCGAGCGGTGAATAGGGTTTTCCAATTCCGCGGGCGGCAAATCATGGAGGAAACGACCGCAGTGCCTGCGGGTGGGCAGGGCCAGTTCACGGAGGCGCTGCTTCAGTTTTTTCATTCATTTATTTTTTCTTTTCGGTTTTTCTCTTTTGGTTCTTTTTTCTTTTTTCTTATTCTTTTCTGTTTCTATTAATATTTCTATTCTTTTACTTTTTCCTTTGGATGTTATTTCTTTTAACTGTTTATTTTTCTCTGTATTATACAAAGTTCATTGCGTGTTACCAAAATGTTCATTGTATATTTGGGAAATTATCACGGTATATTACAAAATGTTCATCATGCATTATAAAATGTTCATCATATATTAGAAATTATAAAATGAATATAAAGTATTCCCTATTTTTTTTAAATTTGTTTGTTGATATATTACACAAATGTTCAATGTGTATTCGAAAATTGTTTAAAGTGTATTACAAATGTTCAATGCATATTCAAAAAATTTCAACAGATATATCTATATTTTCCCCCAAATTTTCATCGTATATTAAAAAAATTCATTGTGTAAAATTTAAAATGTTCATTGGATCAAAGTATATTACAAAATGTTCAAGATTAATTCAAAGTAACCTAAAAAGATTATCTCGAAGTAAAATGGAGGGCGACTTGCTTTGGAATTGCATGATATAATCTAGATTGAAACTTGAAAGGGGCAGCTAAGCTCTCTTCTGATGAAATTATTGATATATTTTATCTTATTAGCAACTATAGAGTTTTTTTAACTAATACAAATGTTACATGTTTCTATAGTGCCAAAATGACACAATAATACAACATTATGATAGTTTGCCTAAAAAATCTTACCAAATAGGCTCGACCCGCTATGTCCAAATCCTAGCTCCGCCCCAAACCCATCACACACTACTAGGAAAAACGCTACCAATAGTGTAGGTTTTTTTACATACCAGTAGTGTGGGTTCCCGCACTTCTACTAAGGCGCTACTACTAAATTTTAGTAGTAGTGCATTTTTTACCCCTCGCTACAGCTAAAATGTTAGTAGTAGCGCGGTGCCACCCACGCGACCACTATTCCGCACCTACGCTACTACTAAGTACTAGTAGCGCTCCATTTTCCACCTACGCTACTACTATCCTATGTACTAGTAGCGCTCCATCCCCTCCCCCATGCTATAACTAACTAATTAGAAGTAAAAAAATAAAAGTAAGATGCAATATTGATGGATGGAAGTCAAGACACGTCCAGTGCAAAATCAACTAAGGTCACAGAACCATTTCAGCACTTGCAGCGTTCATGGGTTCAACATTGAACATCTCAACTCGAAGAGAGATCACGAGATCCCATTTAACATCAGACACAAACAACCAGACCACTTCTCTAGATGTATCTGCCAAGGCTCGGAGTTCAAACGCCGGTGGACCCGAACCCTCCCTCCCGTCGGACAGTGGCGTCGAGGTACTCCACCTCTGTGACCTCCGGCGTCACAATCACCTAGACGATCATCTGCGCGACACAATCTCTGGGCTTCACGGTGAAGTCCGCCTCTGATTGTTTGAAGAGCACGACACCCACCGGGTTGTGGTAGTCTACGTCAATCACCTTTGCGCCCATGTCGGGAAAGTAAAAACTTATTAGTTCGCGTCCTTGTTCAAATCCAGTAGGGTATTTTCTTTATTTTTACCACATGCACATGAATCAATAGTGACAATCAGAGGCTGGTCCATACTTGTTGCACGAGACGTGAAGAAGGCCGAGTCCCCTCCTTATTGAATCCAAGGAGAACACTGCCTCGAGACATGAAGAAGGCCCGCTCCCCTCCTTCTGCAAATAGCTCAGATGCATGAAGTTGTTGAAGGAAATATGCCCTAGAGGCAATAATAAAGTTATTATTTATTTCCTTATATCATGATAAATGTTTATTATTCATGCTAGAATTGTATTAACTGGAAACATAATACATGTGTGAATACATAGACAAACAGAGTGTCACTAGTATGCCTCTACTTGACTAGCTCGTTAATCAAAGATGGTTATGTTTCCTAACCATGAACAAAAGAGTTGTTATTTGATTAACGGGATCACATCATTAGAAGAATGATGTGATTGACATGACCCATTCCATTAGCTTAGCACCCTATCGTTTAGTATGTTGCTATTGCTTTCTTCATGACTTATACATGTTCCTATGACTATGAGATTATGCAACTCCCGTTTGCTGGAGGAACACTTTGTGTGCTACCAAACGTCACAACGTAACTGGGTGATTATAAAGGATCTCTACAGGTGTCTCCAAAGGTACATGTTGGGTTGGCGTATTTCGAGATTAGGATTTGTCACTCCGATTGTCGGAGAGGTATCTCTGGGCCCTCTCGGTAATGCACATCACATAAGCCTTGCAAGCATTGCAACTAATGAGTTAGTTGCGAGATGATGTATTACGAAACGAGTAAAGAGACTTGCCGGTAACGAGATTGAACTAGGTATTGAGATACCGACGATCGAATCTCGGGCAAGTAACATACCGATGACAAAGGGAACAACGTATGTTGTTATGCGGTCTGACCGATAAAGATCTTCGTAGAATATGTAGGAGCCAATATGAGCATCCAGGTTCCGCTATTGGTTATTGATCGGAGACGTGTCTCGGTCATGTCTACATTATTCTCGAACCCGTAGGGTCCGCACGCTTAACGTTACGATGATAGTTTCATTATGAGTTTATATATTTTGATGTACCGAAGATTGTTTGGAGTCTCGGATATGATCACGGACATGACAAGGAGTCTCGAAATGGTCGAGACATAAAGATCGATATATTGGACGGCTATATTCGGACATCGGAAAGGTTCCGAGTGATTCGGGTATTTTCGGAGGTACCGGAAAGTTACGGGAATATGAGGAAGAAGCAATGGGCCTTAGTGGAAAGGACCAGGAGGTGGCGCGCGCCCCTCCCAAGCCCAGTCCGAATTGGGCAAGGGGTTTGGGGCGCGGCCCCTCTCTCCCTTCCTTCCCCTCTTCCCCCCTTTTCCCCCTTCTCCTAGTTGGACTAGGAAAGGTGGAAACCTACTCCAACTAGGAGTAGGAATCCTACTCCTCCTTGGCGTGCCCACAAGGGCCGGCCAGCCTCCCCCTTGCTCCTTTATATATGGGGGCAGGGGGCACCCCATAGACACACAAGTTAATCCACGTGATCATATTCTTAGCCGTGTGCGGTGCCCCCTTCCACCATAATCCTCGATAATATCGTAGCGGTGCTTAGGCGAAGCCCTGTGACGGTAGTACATCAAGATCGTCACCACGCCATTGTGCTGACGGAACTCTACCCCGACACTTTGCTGGATCGGAGTCCGGGGATAGTCATCGAGCTGAACATGTGCTAAAACTCGGAGGTGCCGTAGTTTCGGTGCTTGATCGGTCGGGCCGTGAAGATGTACGACTATATCGACCGCGTTGTGCTAACGCTTCCGCTGTCGGTGTACAAGGGTACGTAGATCACACTCTCCCCTCTCGTTGGTATGCATCACCATGATCTTGCGTGTGCGTAGGAAAATTTTGAAATTACTACATTCCCCAACAGTTGTAAGGAATCTGAATATGAACTCATTGTAATGTATAATAACAAGAAAAAAACCATGAATCCTAAAAAGATCATTTTATGAGTCAGGTTGACAATTTTGAGACATGGGAAAGGATAATGTTGGTAACAGTCTTCATTAACAAGATTAATGGGTTGAGATTTCTCAAATGACATTTGCTTCACCAACAATGATTAGCAGTAGCATCAGCATACCTCTAATTCAGCATAGAAGTTGCAAGCAAGGGAAAACTAGTCTACTATTTTAAAACTAAAATGAGCATCCTAATGGTGTATGCATAGCACAGTACTAATGTCCATGTGATGTATTTTCAATCTAGTTTATATTCTGTTAGTTTTGGCCTGTAGGTTAGCTTTATCATGTCAGGTGAATAAGTTGTCTTCACATGCCAAATTGAGCAAGGTTGGGATGGGGTGCAAATGCAACGAAACCAGTAAAAAGTAGGAACTTGATAAATAGGATTCTTCCTTCAGTAATATCTAATGAATGAGTGTAACCTGCCTTATATCTTGATAGAAACTAATGCATCATATGATAAGATTAAAAAACTGAAATATTACATCCGAAAAGACTAGATGGTTATACTCTATCTCCATAATTTGTATAGTAAAAAAATCTTTAGAATTTGCCTTAAATGACAGAATTGTCATATGAGAAGTACAAGCATCATAATGTTGATCAAGCTTGCTTATGCTACTGTGTGTATAAACATATATGTACCCATCCCTAAGCTTACAAAGAAGAGTATATATGTAACCATAAAAGAGTATAAAACTGCTATGGTACTACATACCGATGTGTTGCACAATTAGCTATAAGGAAGGGAAAGTGGCACTCCTGGGGATGAATATGGTGGTACAGTTTCTACTTTAAAATTAATTACATTATTTTCTCAGTTTTTTGGGAAAATCAGTGATGCCACACAAGCAACTCAAAACCGACAGGGTTCCCAAAAGGTACGTGAGATATTTACTTCAACTCCAATAGGAGGTATATCTATTTCAAATCCAAACATAGGTTACAGGTAAGAATACTGCACTGTAAACAGAGATCAATGACATCACTGAATCCCACACATAATTTGTTTATCTCCAGTAGGAAATGTTAGCAGCACATCCAGAACATTATTAAATAGTAACATTACAAACATGTTTGGAGTAGCTACTAGCTGCAGTGAGTATGACCCTGAGTGACAGAACAAAAAATTTCCTGGATACTAGATGTGTATTTGCAGATGGTGCAGGTCATGAACCAAAATTACAACCAATTGTTGTACTTGAATTAACTATCTGCAAGCTCTGAAAATTATACCCAAATGGTTAGGACTTTTTGTTTCAGAAACAAATTGTGATGTATGTACAATAAGGAAAAAATCAACGATTATGAGGAATCATAAATTATTACATGGTTTGAGAATGATTATGTGAAGTAGCACACGAATTTCCAAAAATTCTATAATCGGGAGGCAAAATTCTACTACCTGTATGTCTACTACGAACTAGATTGAGGATTGAAGGTATGAAACTGTTCAGTTTAGAAGTATTCAACTAAGATACTTCAATCACAGAGCTTAATATCTACTAGCTTAAATTCAAATGCTCACTCAAGATTGTGATATCATTTTGGTATTTAAGTGAAATAACATAGGTTAGTGCTATTGAGCTTAAGTCTGTATCTTTCGGCACGACGATGGACTAACAACTACTCCTATATATAAAGCTTGGCAATGAACCAACAACTGTTCATATAATTAAAGCTTGACTAAGAACCAACAACTATTCCTATAAAATCAAGATTGATACGGAACAACAACTATTACTAGATATAAAGCTTTATACAAAACCAACAACTATTCCTTTAAAAGAATCCAGAAAATGGAATTTGATTTACTATTTTTGATGTTGAGTGTGTGTTTACCTTAGCTCGAGAGGAGTAGCAGCTAAATTGAGAACCATGACAGTAACAACATTGCAATGAGCTACTAACATCGTCATAGCAAGTCGACCAATAATAATAGTGGTCCCTGCAATCATGAAGGGTCTGGTGGCAATACTACAATATGGCTCAACGCCTCAATGCCTGAAGCTCTCTCGGTGCTTTCAAAAGTGGACTCAAAGACATGTGTGAACCCCTGATGCATGTTCTCAATGCTCACATCAGTTACCCTGCATACTAAAGGAAGAACAAATAATTGACATATAAGCTTTGAAAAAATAAAAACAAGTTGAAACTCGTGAATCTCCAACGAGTGATGCCTCGTTCTCAAGGTTGATACGGTCTTTTTGGACAAAGGGTTACATTTGAGGGCATGGTGTAAACTGGCTGATATGAGTTGTTCTGACATTGTTAAGTGGAGCTTTGATTTTTCTTATTGCAGAATAATAAATATAGCCATGTAAACTTTATACTGCAAACAAAAACGTCATAGGATAAAACCACATGAATCTGAATGTTCAAGATGTGATGTTAAGATACTTGTAATATTACTGGAAAAAAGGAGTTCACAGGGGTCTCATGCACACCAAAGTTTAGATAGGTTAAGGAATTATTTGAGGAGAAACGAGGTTGGTAAGATATAGTACTAGTATTTCTATTAGCCGAATCAGTTTTACTTGTTAGTTTGACTACACTAGTTCCCTTGATGGATCCAATAGAAATAGCTCCTCTACTACTTGAATCCATCATTGTAAATCAATCACGTGGCTTACAAGCCAGCGGCCGCATAGGGAAGAATCACAGCCCATGCAGGCAATTCGTGAAGCACCTACCGAGCGCAACCTAAGCAGCTATAACAATGGCTCACCCAATGGGAGGCAGAGGCAGGAAGGTGCAAGAATCAACAGAGGGGTTGGCGGTGAGGGCAGCTACCGTACTAGTGGAAGACCTTCATAGAGGGGACTTTGTCGACGACACCGACGTAGCCGGGGATGAGCCTGTCCAGCTGCTCCGGGGTCACGCCCTGCTTGAACTGCACGATGATGAGGTGCGTCACCACGCTGCCGCCGCAGCCATCGTCGCTCCCGGCTTGTTTTTGAAGGAAATATGCCCTAGAGGCAATAATAAAGTTGTTATTTATATTTCCTTTTATCATGATAAATGTTTATTATTCATGCTAGAATTGTATTAACCGGAAACTTGATACATGTGTGAATAGATAGACAAAACAAAGTGTCCCTAGTATGCCTCTACTTGACTAGCTCGTTAATCAAAGATGGTTAAGTTTCCTGACCATAGACATGTGTTGTCATTTGATAAATGGGATCACATCATAAGGAGAATGATGTGATGGACAAGACCCATCCGTTAGCTTAGCATAATGATCGTTAAGTTTTATTGCTATTGCTTTCTTCATGACTTATACATATTCCTTTGACTATGAGATTATGCAACTCCCGAATACCGGAGGAATATCTTGTGTGCTATTTAACATCGCAACGTAATTGGGTGATTATAAAGATACTCTACAGGTATCTCCAAAGGTGTTTGTTGGGTTGGCATAGATCGAGATTAGGATTTTCCACTCCGAGTATCAGAGAGGTATCTCTGGGCCCTCTCGCTAATGCACATCATGATAAGCCTTGCAAGCAATGTGAATAATGAGTTGGTTACGGGATGATGCATTACGGAACGAGTAAAGAGACTTGCCGGTAACAAGATTGAACTAGGTATGAAGATACCGACGATCGAATCTTGGGCAAGTAACATACCGATGATAAAGGGAATGACTTATGTTGTCATTGTGGTTTGACCAATAAAGATATTTGTAGAATATGTAGGAACCAATATGAGCATCCAGGTTCCGCTGTTGGTTATTGATCGGAGATGTGTCTCGGTCATGTCTACATAGTTCTTGAACCCACAGGGTCCGCATGGTTAATGTTCGATGACGATTTGTATTATGAGTTATGTGTTTTGGTGACCGAAGATTGTTCGGAGTCCCAGATGAGATCACGGACATGACGAGGAGTCTCAAAATGGCTGAGAGGTAAAGAGTGATATATTGGACGATAGTATTCGGATACCGGAATGGTTCCGGAGTGTTTCGGGAATTTATCGGAGTACCGAGGGGTTACTGGAACCCCCAGGGGAACTAATGGGCAATATGCACAGAAGAATTACGTCCTTGATGCACCGCTAGGTGCAAGGCCTGCTGCAGGAGCAACTGCTAACATTGTGAATGGCAAGCTAAATCTGACTACTCGATAGTTCAGTATGGCATGCTTTACGGCTTAGAATCGGGACTTCAAAGACGTTTTGAATGTCATGGAGCATATGAGATGTTTCAGGAGTTGAATTTAATATTTCAAGCAAATGCCCGAGTTGAGAGATATGAAGTCTCCAACAAGTTCTATAGCTGCAAGATGGAGGAGAACAGTTCTGTCAGTGAACACATTGTAATGCCCTCGATGCGGCTATATCTCCCACGTGTCGAAGCACGACTTAGAGGCATAACCACATTGAAAGTAATGTCGCAAGTGAGGTAATCTTCACACAACCCATGTAATACATAAGGGAAAGAGACACATAGTTGGCTTACAATCGCCACTTCACACAATTACATGAATAAAGCATTACATCAACCAGATACAATCAAGGTCCGACTATGGAACCAAAATAAAAGAAGAACCCCAAAAGCGACAAGGTCCCCGATCGACCCCAACTGGGCTCCACTACCGATCAACTAGAACGAAACGACACAAAGGACAAGATCTTCATCGAGCTCCTCCTGAGCTTGGTTGCGTCATCTGCACGGACTCATCGGCACCTACAAGCTGGTTTTGGAAGTATATGTGAGTCACGGGGACTCAGCAATCTCACACCCACGCGATCAAGACTATTTAAGCTTATGGGTAAGGTAAAAGGTATGAGGTGGAGCTGCAGCAAGCGACTAGCATAATATGGTGGCTAACATACGCAAATGAGAGCGAGAAGAGAAGGCAAAGCACGACCGAGAAACTATGATCAAGAAGTGATCCTAGAACAACCTGCATCAAGCATAACTCCAACACCGTGTTCACTTCCCGGACTCCGCCGGAAAGAGACCATCACGGTTACACACGCAGTTGACTCATTTTAATTAAGTTAAGGTTCAAGTTATCTACAACCGGACATTAACAAATTCCCATCTGCCCATAACCGCGGGCACGACTTTCGAAAGTTCAAATCCCTGCAGGGGTGTCCCAACTTAGCCCATGACAAGCTCTCACGGTCAACGAAGGATATTCCTTCTAGCGGGAAGACCCGATCAGACTCGGAATCCCGATTACAAGACATTTCAACAATGGTAAAACAAGTCCAGCAACACCGCCCGAATGTGCCGACAAATCCCGATAGGAACTGCACATATCTCATTCTCAGGGCACACTCAGATTGTCCAAACTTCCGGTAGGCCAGCCCAGAGTTGCCCCTGGTGGCCACCGGCGACTGACAGTTTGGACCAACACTCAGAGGAGCACTGGCCCGGGGGGGTTAAAATAATGATGACCCTTGAGTCTGCAGAACCCAAGGGAAAAAAAGGCTAGGTGGCAAATGGTAAAACCAAGGTTGGGCATTGCTGGAGGAGTTTTATTCAAGGCGAACTGTCAAGGGGTTCCCATTATAGCCCAACCGCGTAAGGAACGCAAAATCCGGGAACATAACGCCGATATGACGGAAACTAGGGCGGCAAGAGTGGAACAAAACACCAGGCATAAGGCCAAGCCTTCCACCCTTTACCAAGTATATAGATGCATTAATTAAATAAGAGATATGGTGATATCCCAACAACTAAACATTTTCCAACAAGGAACAAACTTCAATCTTCACCTGCAACTAACAATGCTATAAGAGGGGCTGAGCAAAGCGGTAACATAGCCAAACAACGGTTTGCTAGGACAAGGTGGGTTAGAGGCTTGGTTCAACAATATGGGAGGCATGATAAGCAAGTGGTAGGTATCGCAGCATAGGAATAGCAAAAGAGCAAGCATCTAGCAAGCAAAGATAGAAGTGATTTCGAGGGTATGGTCATCTTGCCTGAAATCCCGCAAGGAAGAAGAACGAGTCCATGAAGAAGACAAACAGACGTAGTCGAAGGATCCTCACAAACGCGACATTATCGGAACCAACCCGAAGAAGCAACACCGGAAAGAAGCAAAAAACATAGTAAACAACCAACACATCAACATGGCATGATGCACAACCAAGTATGATGCATGTCCGATTTAATGAGGCATGGCATGGCAAAGTGCACAAACAATCCTACAAATTAAGTGGAGCTCCATTATGCAACTCCGTTGCATAATGACGAAACACCACAACAATTATTTAGTTCGATCTTGTTTATGTACCCAACAATATTAAATGTTGTTAGCATGACAAAAGGGTGAAGCAAAGTAAAACTACCTATCTAGTCAAGTTTAAATGAGGTCGGAAGCAATGAACAACAATTCCGGAAACTCCTCATATGCATATATTAGGTTTGGTACTGTTCTGCCCTAAACATTATTTTAGAGTTGTTAAACATGCAAGATGATGCCACCATGTTAAACTAGGCAAAATTCTACCCCATTTACATATAAAGTTTGTTAAAAACGGGGCTACGGTTAATTAGTTATGAATTAAAATATTTTAACATGGCATAGGAGCAAAATAATGCAAACATCATTTTAAACATTTTAACATGGCAAGAAAGTGGCATATTATTAATCTACACATAATTTTAAGCAAGTTTCATATATAAATTATTTTAATATGACGCACGGTTATTAAGTTATTATATGCATGAACAGCAGGGACTTTTCTGTAAAACAGTAATTCGCTGGGTAAATGGACAAATCGTAGATCCGGGAAAAAACAGAGACGGGCCGAAACTGAGCGCTCACATTGGGCTTGGCCCGGTTGGGAAGAGAAGGGAGCAGCGGACGGCCTCATCTGGTCGTGGCCCACGCGGGCGCTGGCGCGGAGCTGGGCCTCGCATGGCCCAAGGCCCGTGAAAGCTGGCAGGCTCACAGCGGGAGCTGGGCCGGAGGAGCGGGCGAGGGGCAGGCTGGATCGAACAAGGAGATGGGGTGGCATGGTCAACGGGTGCAGGCGAGGCGCGTGTTCGTCCTCGAAGCAGAGGACGCAGGCGGCTTGGGCAGCGACGCGGATGCAGAGGAGGCTGGCTCAGGCGCCAGACCGGCGAGGGTAGCGGAGTCGGGCGCGGGGAAGGAGGCAGGGGTGCGTGGCACATCCCCACATCGCTGGATGCAGAGGAACAGGAGGCAGAGGCGAGGTGGCGCCATGGGACTTGGAGCTCCAGGCATCGGCGTACATGGCGGCTTGGTGTAGTGAGGGCGCAGAGGAGCGGCGGTGCTGGCGGGGGCTCCTCCTGGATCCGTGCGACGAGGAGGAAGACGGGGCACTCGTGCCCGAGCTAGCGAAGCAGGACGGCGGCGGACTGCGTTGATCCGATCGGGGTCCATGCAATCGGGGCGGAGTGCTCCTAGTTCCCTGCAGCGATGGAGCTTGTGGACTTGGCGTAGCAGGAGTGCTCTGGGACGAACGAGACGCGGGGTGGACGCGGGAGGATGGATCCGTCCGTCTCCCGGTTGGACCTGGTGCAAACGGCGGCGAGGGAGCTGCAACCACCATGGATGTTCCTGGTACAGAGAGGAAGAGGCAACGGGGCATGAGAGAGAGGTTAGGGACGGGCGAGAGAAGAGACAGGGGCTTCGGGAGAGGATCTCCTTTCCTTGGATCGAGCAGGTGGAGAGCTGCAGCGCCGGTTGGGCAAGCGCACAGATCGAGCAAGGTAGGTGGTACTGCAGGTTGGCTCGGGTGGAGTGGATCGGGAAGGTGGAGGCTGGTTGGGTGGCTGAGGAAATCAAGGAGGATTTGGAATGAGCGGCGGCGGCGAGTGAGGGGATGGATGGGACAGCCGTCCGAGATTTTAGGGTTAGGTTGTTTATATAGGTAGGGGAAATAGGGTAAGGGGGTATTTGGTCCATCCGATCGTAATCAAGCGGTCGAGAATTAATTGGTTAGGAAGTCCAATTAACAAAACGGAGACGTTTTGTAGATGTTTGGGGATGATCCGAACCCAACGGCGACGACTGCCCGGGTCGGGTCCGGGGAAGCTCTGGACGCGCGCGTGAGGGATTCGAAGCACTGTGCAGAGAGGGTTTCGGGGTCTGGCGGTTGACAGCGGACTGTGTAGAAGCTTTGGGCTGAGAGAAGAGAAGAGAGAGAGACCCGGCGACAGTTTCCAGAGACCGAAAACATCCGACGTTAGACCGACTATAATGTCGCTATAGATATCCGTTGGGCTATCAAACGAACTCCGAATGCGACGGAACTTGACAAGCGGTCTATCTACACTATAATAAGACCACACGTCAACTCTCATCCCATTCCGAGAACATTTTCCGGCCACTTATAAAATAATATTTCAGACATGCCGCAGGCGCGTGCAAGTGTGTCTGGGCTCAGAACGGACAACGGAGAGAACGAGGAGGCCGGCACGGATGCAAGTTTTAAAAACATGATGATGCAATGCACATGATGACATGATAAGATGCAACACGCAAGCAAATGATATGGCAACGACGGCAAATAACTGGAGGACAACTGGCACATCGGTCTCGGGCGTCACACACATACTCAGAAAGTCTGGGTACCATAACCACTTGACTCAGCTGGGAGTTAATTTTCTGGATGATAGTGTTATTGAAAGAGTTCTTCAATCACTGCCACCAAGCTATAAAGGCTTCGTGATGAACTATAATATGCAAGGGATGAAAAAGATGATTCCCGAGCTCTTCGCAATGCTCAAAGCTGCGGAGGTAGAAATCAAGAAGAAGCATCAAGTGTTGATGGTTAACAAGACCACTAGTTTTAAGAAAAAGGGCAAAGGAAAGAAGGGGAACTTCAAGAAGAATGGCAAGAAAGTTGCTACTCCCACTACGGGAAACAGGTAATTTGCCGTCAGGGGGAGGCTTTGCCGTCAGCTTTTCGTCGGGCCAGACGGCAAAGACCAATTTTGCCATTAGCTGCAGACGGCAAAGAAAGACTGACGGCAAAATAGACTTTGCCGTCTGCCAAAAAATACAGATGGCAAACAGATCACTTTGTCGTCTGCCTACAAAATAACAGACGACAAAGTACTTTGCCGTCTATTATTTTGTAGGCAGATGGCAAAGTGAGCTGTTGCTACCTCTTGAGCACTGTGTTGGTTTTCCCTTGAAGAGGAAAGGGTGATGCAGCAAAGTAGCATAAGTATTTCCCTAAGTTTTTGAGAACCAAGGTATCAATCCAGTAGGAGGCCACACGCAAGTCCCTCATACCTACACATAAGAAAACGAACCTCGCAACCAACGCGATAAAGGGGTTGTAAATCCCTTCATGGTCACTTACGAGAGTGAGATCTGGTAGAGATGATAAGATAATATTTTTGGTATTTTTATGATAAAGATTGAAAGTAAAAATTGCAAAATAAAATAGAGTGGAAACTTATATGATAAAAGATAGACCCGGGGGCCATAGGTTTCACTAGTGGCTTCTCTCGAGATACATAAGTATTACGGTGGGTGAACAAATTATTGTCGAGCAATTGATAGAAAAGTGAATAATTATGAGAATATCTAGGCATGATCATGTATATAGGCATCACGTCCATGACAAGTAGACCGACTCCTGCCTGCATCTACTACTATTACTCCACACATCGACCGCTATCCAGCATGCATCTAGAGTATTAAGTTCATAAGAACAGAGTAACACATTAGGTAAGATGACATGATGTAGAGGGATAAACTCAAGCAGTATGATATAAACCCCATCTTTTTATCCTCGATGGGAACAATACAATACGTGCCTTTGCTGCCCCTGCTGTCACTGGGAAAGGACACCGCAAGATTGAACCCAAAGCTAAGCACTTCTCCCATTGCAAGAAAGATCAATCTAGTAGGCCAAACCAAACTGATAATTCAAAGAGACTTGCAAAGATAAACCAATCATACATAAAAGATTTCAGAGATGAATCAAATATTGTTCATAGATAAACTTGATCATAAACCCACGATTCATCGGATCTCGACAAACACACCGCAAAAAGAGTTACATCGAATAGATCTCCAAGAAGATCGAGGAGAACATCGTATTGAGATCCAAAGAGAGAAGAAGCCATCTAGCTAATAACTATGGACCCGAAGGTCTGAAGTAAACTACTCACACAACACCGGAGAGGCCATGAAGTTGATGTAGAGGCCCTCCATGATCGATGCCCCCTCTGGCGGAGCTCTAGAAAAGGCCCCAAGATGGGATCTCTTGGGTATAGAAGGTTGCGGCGGTGGAATTAGGGTTTCGTGGTGCTCCTGGATGTTTTCGGGGTATATGAGTATATATGGGAGGAAGAAGTAGGTCGGCTGAGCCACGAGGGTCCTGATACGTCTCCATCGTATCTACTTTTCCAATCACTTTTGCCCTTGTTTTGGACTCTAACTTGTATGATTTGGATGGAACTTACCCGGACTGACGCTGTTTTCAGCAGAATTGCCATGATGTTGTTTTATGTGCAGAAAACAAAAGTTCTCGGAATGACCTGAAACTCCACATGATATCTTATAATAAATAATAAAAAATCCTCACCAAAGATGAAGACCAGGGGGCCCACACCCTTCTCACGAGGGTGGGGGCGCCCCCTAGGGCGCGCCCCTACCTCGTGGGCCCCCTGGAGACCTCCCGACTCCAACTCCAACTCTATATAACTGCTTTTGGGGAGAAAAAATTAGAGAAAAAGAAATCATCGCGTTTTACGATACAGAGCCGCCACCAAGCCCTAAAACCTCTCGGGAGGGCTGATCTGGAGTCCGTTCGGGGCTCCGGAGAGGGGGATTCGTCGCCGTCGTCATCATCAACCATCCTTCGTCACCAATTTCATGATGCTCACCGCCGTGCGTGAGTAATTCCATCGTAGGCTTGCTGGACGGTGATGGGTTGGATGAGATTCACCATGTAATCAAGTTAGTTTTGTTAGGGTTTGATCCCTAGTATCCACTATGTTCTGAGATTGATGTTGCTATGACTTTGCTATGCTTAATGCTTGTCACTAGGGCCCGAGTGCCATGATTTCAGATCTGAACCTATTATGTTTTCATCAATATATGAGAGTTCTAGATCCTATCTTGTAAGTCTATAGTCACCTATTGTGTGTTATGATCCGTTAACCCCGAAGTGACAATAATCGGGATACTTACCGGTGATGACCGTAGTTTGAGGAGTTCATGTATTCACTATGTGCTAATGCTTTGTTCCGGTTCTCTATTAAAAGGAGGCCTTAATATCCCTTAGTTTCCATTAGGACCCTGCTGCCACGGGAGGGTAGGACAAAAGATGTCATGCAAGTTCTTTTCCATAAGCACGTATGACTATATTCGGAATACATGCCTACATTACATTGACGAATTGGAGCTAGTTCTGTGTCACCCTATGTTATGACTGTTACATGATGAACCGCATCCAGCATAATTATCCATCATTGATCCGATGCCTACGAGCTTTCCATATACTGG
Source organism: Triticum dicoccoides (assembly GCF_002162155.2). Lineage (NCBI taxonomy): Eukaryota > Viridiplantae > Streptophyta > Magnoliopsida > Poales > Poaceae > Triticum > Triticum dicoccoides. The sequence continues at coordinate 677,315,891 of NC_041382.1, read as the reverse complement.
TTTACGCTTATTTACTTTCCCGTTGCTATTGTTACAATCACTACAAAATACCAAAAACATTACTTTGCTTTCATTACTCCTTTGTTACCGTTACCATCACTATCATATTACTTTGCTACTAAACACTTTGCTGCAGATACTAAGTTTCCAGGTGTGGTTGAATTGACAACTCAACTGCTAATACTTGAGAATATTCTTTGGCTCCCTTTGTGTCGAATCAATAAATTTGGGTTGAATACTCTACCCTCGAAAGCTGTTGCGTTCCCCTATACTTGTGGGTTATCAAGACTAATTTCTGGCGCCGTTGCCGGGGAGCATAGCTCTATTCTTTGAGTCACTTGGGATTTATATTTGCTGGACACTACGAAGAACTTGAGAGATCCAAAAACCAAGATCTATCCCTCAACTACGAGGGGAGGTAAGGAACTGCCATCTAGCTCTGCACTTGATTCACCTTTTGTTATGAGTAAGCTTGCGACACCTAAACCTGCTTCTGCTATTCGTTCTGATATGTCGCATGTTATTGATGATGCTACTTCTGCTATACATGATACTTATGATGAAACTACCTCTATGCCTGATACTACTATGCCACTTAGTGATTTTCTCGAGGAACGACTTGCTAGGGCTAGAGAGATTGAAAATATTAAATCTGATTATGAAGATGAAAGTGATGATGAAGAATCACTTGTTATTCCTGAGGGTTATTTATTTGATCAAGATGCTTTTTTAGCTATTTTAGCTTGCAAAGATAGATATGAACTCAAAAGGTTATTAGCTAAATGGAATAAGCAATCTCTGAATGATAGGATGAGACCTGACCCTGCTTTTGCTACTTCACCTATCTGTGTTGCTGATAAGGATTATGAATTCTCTGTTGATCCTGATATAATTACTTTGGTTGAATCTGATCCTTTTTATGGCTATGAATCTAAAACTGTTGTGGCACATCTTACTAAATTAAATGATATAGCTACCCTGTTCACTAATGATGAGAGATCTCGCTACTTTTATATCCTTAAAATATTTCGGTTCTCATTAAAGGGTGATGCTAAGATATGGTTTAATTCTATTGATCCTGGTTGTGTGCGTAGTCCCCAGGATATGATTTATTACTTCTCTGCTAAATATTTCCCTGCTCATAAGAAACAAGCTGCTTTAAAGGAAATATACAACTTTGTGCAAATTAAAGAAGAGAGTCTCCCACAAGCTTGGGGGAGGCTTCTCAAGTTACTTAATGCTTTGCATGATCATCCTCTTAAGAAAAATGAAATACTTGATATCTTTTATAATGGACTAACCGATGCTTTCAGAGATTACCTGGATAGTTGTGCTGGTTCTCTTTTCAGGGAAAGAACACCGGATGAAGCTGAAATCTTATTGAATAATATGTTGACAAATGAAAATAATTGGGCACCTCCTGAGCCAGCTCCTGCTCCAATTAATGATCATATTCCTAAACCAACTCCAAAGAAGAGGGGTATTCTATTTCTCAGTCCCGAAGATATGCAAGAGGCAAAGAAATCTATGAAAGAAAAAGGTATTAAAGCTGAAGATGTTAAGAATTTACCTCCTATTGAAGAAATACATGGTCTTAATTTACCGCCTATTGAAGAAACATATGATCTTAATCCTTTATTTAGTGAAGAACCTCCAGACCCCGATAACCCGACACAGGTAGTAAAGGTAAATTCTCTCTATAGATATGATAAAGCTGAAATCCCTCCTACTAAAATTGCTAGTCAATGCTTGGATGAGTTTGATAATTTTATGTTTAAACAAGAAGACTTCAATGCTTATTTTGGTAGACAATTAAAACAAGATGCTGATATGATTAAATACTTGGGTGATTAGATGGCTAATATTAGAGATGAACTTAAACTTTTTAGCAAACATGCTTCTATGGTTACCACTCAAGTAGAACAAGTACTTAAAGCTCAAAAAGAATTGCTCAATGAGATGAATAGTAGGAAAAATGATTATGCTGTTAAAGTGGCTACTAGAACTGGTAGAATGACTCAGGAACCTTTGTATCCTGAAGGCCACCCTAAGAGAATTGAGCAAGATTCTCAGAGAAATAAAATTGATGCACCTAGTTCTTCTAAAAAGAAGAAAAAGAAAAATGATAGAGTTGTGCAAACCTCTAGTGAACCTATTGCTGAACCACCTGATAATCCAAATGATATATCTATGTCTAATGCTGAAGCTCAATCTGGCAATGAACATGAACCTAATGATGATGTTCATAATGATGCTCAACCTAGTAATGATAATGATGTAGAAATTGAACCTGCTGTTGATCTTGATAACCCACAATCAAAGAATCAATGTTATGATAAAAAAGATTTTGTTGCTAGCAAACATGGTAAAGAAAGAGAACCTTGGCTTCAGAAACCCATGCCTTTTCCTCCCAAACCATCCAAGAAAAAGGATGATGTGGATTTTGAGTGCTTTGCTGAAATAATTAGACCTATCTTTTTACTTATGCGATTAACTGATATACAACAACAACAACAAAGCCTTTAGTCCCAAACAAGTTGGGGTAGGCTAGAGGTGAAACCCATAAGATCTCGCAACCAACTCATGGCTCTGGCACATGGATAGCAAGCTTCCACGCACCCCTGTCCATAGCTAGCTCTTTGTCGATACTCCAATCTTTCAGGTCTCTCTTAACGGACTCCTCCCATGTCAAATTCGGTCGACCCCGCCCTCTCTTGACATTCTCCGCACGCTTTAGCCGTCCGCTATGCACTGGAGCTTCTGGAGGCCTTCGCTGAATATGCCCAAACCATCTCAGACGATGTTGGACAAGCTTCTCCTCAATTGGTGCTACCCCAACTCTATCTCGTATATCATCATTCCGGACTCGATCCTTCCTCGTGTGGCCACACATCCATCTCAACATAAGCATCTCCGCTACACCTAATTGTTGAACATGTCGCCTTTTAGTCGGCCAACACTCCGTGCCATACAACATTGCGGGTCGAACCGCCGTCCTGTAGAACTTGCCTTTTAGCTTTTGTGGCACTCTCTTGTCACATAGAATGCCAGAAGCTTGGCGCCACTTCATCCATCCGGCTTTGATTCGATGGTTCACATCTTCATCAATACCCCCATCCTCCTGCAACATTGACCCCAAATACCGAAAGGTGTCCTTCCGAGGTACCACCTGGCCATCAAGGCTAACCTCCTCCTCCTCACACCTAGTAGTACTGAAACCGCACATCATGTACTCGGTTTTAGTTCTACTAAGCCTAAACCCTTTCAATTCCAAGGTTTGTCTCCATAACTCTAACTTCCCATTTACCCCCGTCCGACTATCGTCAACTAGCACCACATCATCCGCAAAGAGCATACACCATGGGATATCTCCTTGTATATCCCTTGT
>NC_041382.1:677261070-677312036 GCF_002162155.2 Triticum dicoccoides | reverse complement strand
CATATGCAAGTCCTTCTTTTGCTCCCTATATCTCTCCATAAGTTGTCGTACCAAGAAAATGGCTTCCATGGTCGACCTCCCAGGCATGAAACCAAACTGATTTTTGGTCACGCTTGTCATTCTTCTTAAGCGGTGCTCAATGACTCTCTCCCATAGCTTCATTGTATGGCTCATCAGCTTAATTCCACGGTAATTAGTACAACTCTGAACATCCCCCTTGTTCTTGAAGATTGGTACTAATATACTCCGTCTCCATTCTTCTGGCATCTTGTTTGCCCGAAAAATGAGGTTGAAAAGTTTGGTTAGCCATACTATCGCTATGTCCCCGAGACCTTTCCACACCTCAATGGGGATACAATCAGGGCCCATCGCCTTGCCTCCTTTCATCCTTTTTAAAGCCTCCTTCACCTCAGACTCCTGGATGCGCCGCACAAAACGCATGCTGGTCTCATCGAAGGAGTCGTCCAGTTCAATGGTAGAACTCTCATTCTCCCCATTGAACAGCTTGTCGAAGTACTCCCGCCATCTATGCTTAATCTCCTCGTCCTTCACCAAGAGTTGGCCTGCTCCGTCCTTGATGCATTTGACTTGGCCAATATCCCTCGTCTTCCTCTCCCGGATCTTAGCCATCTTATAGATGTCCCTTTCACCTTCCTTCGTGCCTAACCGTTGGTAGAGGTCCTCATATGCCCGACCCCTTGCTTCACCAACAGCTCGCTTTGCGGCCTTCTTCGTCATCTTGTACTTCTCTATGTTGTCTGCACTCCTATCCAGGTATAGGCGTCTGAAGCAATCTTTCTTCTCTTTAATCGCCTTCTGGACATCATCATTCCACCACCAGGTATCCTTATCTTCGCTTCTCCTTCCCCTGGACACTCCAAACTCCTCCGAGGCCACCTTACGAATGCAAGTCGCCATCTTCATCCACACATTGTCCGCATCCCCTCCTTCCTCCCAAGGGCCCTCCTTAATTACCCTCTCCTTGAACACCTGAGCTACCTCCCCCTTGAGCTTCCACCACTTCATTCTAGCGACTTTGGCACGCTTATCCCGCTGGACACGAATCCGAAAGGGGAAGTCAGCAACCACTAGCTTATGCTGGGGTACAACACTCTCTCCAGGTATCACCTTACAGTCTAGGCACGCACGCCTATCTTCTCTTCTCGAGAGGATGAAATCAATCTGACTAGAGTGTTGGCCACTAGTAAAAGTCACCAGATGTGATTCTCTCTTTCTAAAGAGGGTGTTAGCTACAATCATGTTGTAGGCTAGAGCAAAGCTTAAGACATCTTCTCCTTCTTGATTCCTGATGCCATAGCCAAAGCCCCCATGCGCCCCTTCAAAACCTGTGTTAGATGTACCCACGTGGCCATTGAGGTCTCCTCCTATGAAGAGCTTCTCACCAATCGGTACACTCCTAACCATGTCTTCCAAGCCTTCCCAGAACTCCATCTTGGTGTTCTCATTGTGGCCTACTTGCGGGGCATACGCGCTGATAACATTGAGAACCAAGTCCTCAACTACCAGCTTGACCAGAATAATCCAGTCCCCACGTCTCTTGACGTCTACCACTCCATACTTGAGGCTCTTGTTGATCAACATGCCTACGCCATTTCTGTTTGCAGCCGTCCCCGTGTACCACAGCTTGAAGCCGGTATCCTCCACCTCCTTCGCCTTCTGTCCTCTCCATTTGGTTTCTTGGACGCAAAGGATATCAACACCTCTCCTCACCGCTGCATCAACTAGCTCCCGAAGCTTCCCTGTCAGAGACCCTACGTTCCAGCTACCTAAGTGAATCCTCCTAGGCTCGGCTAGCTTCCTTACCCTTCGCACTCGTCGAGTCAAATGCGAAGACCCTTGCTCATTTTCTACTACATCCGGGCGCCAATGTAGCGCGCCACTAAGGATGCGACGACCCGATCCTCGCTCACTTGCCACCGTATCCGGATCAAGATACGGCGCGCCACTTGAGGGGTGACGGCCCAGCCCTTGCCCATTTTCCACCACACCCGGGTTCCGATGTGGCGCGTCGCTGAGAGGGTTACGCCCCAACGAAAATCTTTTGGGTTTCATCTCCATAAGAGTGGCTGAGTTTTTACGTTGGCTCGCCAAGCCTATCACAACCCTCCTCCTTTACCCGGGCTTGGGACCGGCTATGTTGAGACAACATAGGCGGAGTTATGCGATTAATTGATATACTCAAAACAAATCCTTATGCTAAGTACATGAAAGATATTATTACAAATAAAAGAAAGATACCGGAAGCTGAAATTTCCACCATGCTTGATAATTATACTTTTAAGGGTGGAATACCAAAGAAACTTGGAGATCCAGGAGTACCTACTATACCATGCTCCATTAAAAGAAACTATGTTAAAACTGCTTTATGTGATCTTGGAGCCAGTGTTAGTGTTATGCCTCTCTCTTTATATCGTAGACTTGACTTGAATAAGTTGACACCTACTGAAATATCTTTGCAAATGGCTGATAAATCAACTGCTATACCTGTCGGTATTTGTGAGGACGTGCCTGTTGTGGTTGCAAATGTTACTATTTTAACGGACTTTGTTATTCTTGATATTCCCGAGGATGATAGTATGTCTATTATTCTTGGAAGACCTTTTCTTAATACTGCAGGGGCTGTTATTGATTGCAACAAAGGCAATGTCACTTTTCATGTTAATGGTAATGAGCATACGGTACACTTTCCGAGGAAACAACCTCAAGTTCATAGTATCAATTCTATCGGAAAAATTCCATCGATTATATTTGGAGGTTTTGAATTTCCTCTTCCTACTGTCAAGAAGAAATATGATATACTTATTATTGGGGATATGCATATCCCCGTTGAGGTAACCTAGTGTTATTCGAAATTTCTCCGGTTTCATGTTAATCGGAATGAGTTTGTTAACAAGACTTGATCAACCTTGTTAGTGGATTCCTTTTGACGAGCATGAGATGGATGAAACTAGAAGCACAACCCTCTGTACCCTCTCTATACTTTCTGTTATTTACTTGAAATAAAATAAAAATAAATACTTTTCTGTCTGTTATCTGATTATCCGTGCAATATAAAAATACCTCGAAAATAAAAGTTCTCCAAATGCCCTGAAAATTAAATATGATTTTTTATAGAATATTTGAGGATTTATGGAACAAAGAACACACCAGGGGGGCCAACCACCTTGCCACGAGGGTGGAGGGCGCGCTCACCCCCTAGGGCGCGCCCCCCTGCCTCGTGGGCCCACGGTGGCCCTCCTCCACTTATTCCTGCACCCATCCTCTTCTTCTTCCTCACACAAACACGAAAAACCAGCTCAAACCCGAGTCCAAGCTCGTTTTGCTACCATTTTTTATATCCTTGCTCAAAGCACCTCTCACAAAACTGCTTGGGGATATTGTTCCTTGGTATGTGACTCCTCCATTGGTCCAATTAGTTTTTGTTCTAGTGCTTTATTCATTGCAAAATTTTGCTGTTTAGGTGACCCTGTTCTTGAGCTTGCATGCCAAATTTATATGGTCAAAAGTAGTTTTGATGCATGATATAGGCCCAAGGCACTTGTAGGAGTAGTTGCTATCAATATTATTGAGTTTGGTTTACTTTTATTTTGAAGTTACTATTTTTTTCAGAATTTTTCATAGGAAGAAATATGTTTAAGAAAATGTTCCAAGGTGGTTCTTCAAAGAAGCAAGGACCCAGGCTTGCAATGCATGATGCTAACGAAGAGCCACCAAGAGACGCTCCAGTGCGCCCTTGTGAGTGGCCTTCTGAAAATTTTATGGATCGAGCGGGAATTAAAGAAGAATTTAACACATATTTGCGTAATGTCGATCGGACTTTGAGGCAGACAAATGCCCCCAGTATCATGAGCTCACAAGCTCTTTTGTGAGGAGGTTTGAGTATTCATCTTCGCATAATTCTCCTTCAGTCATGTTTGATCTTTATGACAAATCTTATACCATGGACTTAGAGGATTTCACTTTTGCTTGCAAACTTCCACAATGGAGTAGTGTTAGGGATCCCCTAAATCTGAATTTAGAAACTTTCTTGCTAGTATAATTGTAGGGGAATCTAGAGATATAACGCAAGCTACCATAGGAAGCATTCACTTTCCTGCTATACATTATTTTGCTCTCTTCATAGGTAGGTGCATAAATGCTAAGGATGAAGCATGTCACATGTGTGTCCCTGACCTTAGCATTCTCTGGAGTGCTGTGTCAGGAGACCAATCTTATCATATGGGAGCCATTGTAGCTCGTAGGTTGCATCATAATAGACATAATGGAGATTTCTTTGGAGGAATTTATGCAACCCGCTTAGCTAAATTTCTTGAGATAGATGTTCATGAAGGAGACATGGAGTTGCCTCCTGCTTATTTAGATTTTGATTCTACGGTTTCCCACCATTTTGTCGAGAGGAACGAATCACCTCTCTAGTACCGACTAATCTTTGACAGATGCCGTGCTGTCCATATTACTCTCCCTTCTCCTGCTTTCTTTGATTATCAGGCAAGAGGAGGATATACTATCACCAGAGAGGAGGCAGATGAGTACGAGAGGAGAGCGGAGGCCGCTCGTCGCCATACTGCAGCTCAGGAGGTGATAGCCGCTGCATCACAATATGACCCCAACAACTATTATTATGGATATCAGTCAGGCCAGCCGTGGCCATAGACCAACTTAGGCCAAAAGCCTAAGCTTGGGGGAGTACGTATTTCTCACTGACATTACATTTATGTTCACACACACTCATTGCTAGATGTCGGTGCTCATACTTTTTCATTGTATCATCCATGCTAGTTTATTTTCTTTTATGCTTTCTTCTTGTGTGTTTAATAAACCTTAAGAAAACCAAAAAAATAGTTGTAGCTTTTAATTAATTTACTTTCCATGCTTGTAGTAGTAATTAAAAAGAAAACCCAAAAATATTTCCTGTTCTTCTTTTGCTTGTTGGGAGCTTTCCCATGTAAATAGTTTTGTTTCTTTTATTTTTTGGGGGGTCAGTAGGAGAAGACCATGATTAAATTGTTGAAGTGGCTCTTATATGCTTTATTGTTGATTTAACCAAGAGCCCATATTGCTTTGTCTTCTCCTGTTTATTGAATGCTCGCAGATTCCAGCTTAGTACAATGCACGTGCACTCTTATTATTATTCACATCATTCGGTCGTGCAAGTGAAAGACAATTATGATGATATATGATAGACTGATTGAGATGAGAAAAGCTGGTACGAACTCGACCTCTTTTGTTTTTGTAAATATGATGAGTTCATCGTTCTTGATTCAGCTTGTTATGAATACATGTTTGCAATGACAATTAGAGATCATAGTTGCTTGTGCCATGCTTGATTAGCTATGAGTTATAATGGTTTACCTTGCGTGCCAACATGCTATTAAAATGGTTATGATGTGGTATGATAGGGTGGTATCCTCCTCTGAATGATTTAAGTGACTTGACTTGGCACATGTTCACGCATGTAGTTGAAACAAATCAACATAGCCTTCACAATATTTATGTTCATGGTGGATTATATCCTACTCATGCTTGCATCCAATGTTTATTAATTTTAATGCATGTACATGGCTGTTGTCGCTCTCTAGTTGGTCGCTTCCCAGTCTTTTGCTAGCCTTCACCTATACTAAGCGGGAATACTGCTTGTGCATCCAAACTCCTTAAACCCCAAGTTATTCAACATGAGTCCACTATACCTTCCTATATGCGGTATCTACCTGCCGTTCCAAGTAAATTTGTATGTGCCAAACTCTAAACCTTCAAATAATCATCCTGTTTTGTATGCTCGAATAGCTCATGTATCAACTAGGGTTGTCTGTATCTTCCATGTTAGGCGGGTTATTCTCAAGAGGAGTGGACTCCGCTCCTCACTCACAAGATAAATGGCTGGTCACCGGGATGCCCAGTCCCATGCTTTATGCAAACTAAATCAAAATAATTGCAAACAAAACTCCCCCTGGGACCTGATGTATGTTGGAGGCACTCGTTGTTTCGAGCAAGCCATGGATTGATGTTTGTTGGTGGAGGGGAGTATAAACTTTACCATTCTGTTTGGGAACCGCCTATAATGTGTGTAGCATGGAAGATATCGCCATCTCTTGGTTGTTATGTTGACAATGAAAGTATACCGCTCAAAATGTTATTCACCTCTATTTCAAAACTGAGCTCTGGCACCTCTACAGATCCCTACTTCCCTCTGCGAAGGGCCTATCTATTTACTTTTATGTTGAGTCATCACCCTCTTATTAAAAAGCACCAGTTGGAGAGCACCGCTGTCATTTGCATTCATTACTGTTAATTTATATTGGCCGTGACTATGATTGGATCTCTTTTACCATGAATTACAATGTCTAGTCAGTCCTTGATCTTTAAATGTGCTCTGCATTTATGTTTTGCGGTCTCAAAAAGGGCTAGCGAGATACCATCTTGTTATATCATATTATGATTGTTTTGAGAAAGTGTTGTCATCCGAGATTTATTATTATGGCTTGCTAGTTGATTATGCTATTGAATGGGTAATCATGAGACCTGAGAATTATTGCAAATGTGGTTAGTTATAATCTTTGCTGAAAACTTGAATGCTAGCCTGACATATTTACAACAACAAGAGCAAACAGAGTTTGTAAAAGTTTTTCTTTATTTCTTTCAGTTTGTCAACTGAATTTCTTGAGGACAAGCAAGGGTTTAAGCTTGGGGGAGTTGATACGTCTCTGTCGTATCTACTTTTCCAAACACTTTTGCCCTTGTTTTGGACTCTAACTTGTATGATTTGAATGGAACTAACCCGGACTGACGCTGTTTTCAGCAGAATTGCCATGATGTTGTTTTATGTGCAGAAAACAAAAGTTCTCGGAATGACCTGAAACTCCACGAGATATCTTACAATAAATAATAAAAAATCCTCGCCAAAGATGAATACCAGGGGGCCCACACCCTTCACATGAGGGTGGGGGCGCCCCCCCTAGGGCGCGCCCCTACCTCGTGGGCCCCTTGGAGACCCCCTGACTCCAACTCCAACTCTATATAACTGCTTTTGGGGAGAAAAAAATCAGAGAAAAGAAATCATTGCGTTTTATGATACGGAGCCGCCGCCAAGCCCTAAAACCTCTCGGGAGGGCTGATCTGGAGTTCGTTCGGGGCTCCGGAGAGGGGGATTCATCACCGTCGTCATCATCAACCATCCTCCGTCACCAATTTCATGATGCTCACCACCGTGCGTGACTAATTCCATCATAGGCTTGCTGGACGATGATGGGTTGGATGAGATTCACCATGTAATCAAGTTAGTTTTGTTAGGGTTTGATCCCTAATATCCACTATGTTCTGAGATTGATGTTGCTATGACTTTGCTATGCTTAATGCTTGTCACTAGGGCCCGAGTGCCATGATTTCAGATCTGAACCTATTATGTTTTCATCAATATATGAGAGTTCTATATCCTATATTGCAAGTCTATAGTCACCTATTATGTGTTATGATCCGTTAACCCCGAAGTGACAATAATCGGGATACTTACCAGTGATGACCATAGTTTGAGGAGTTCATGTATTCACTATGTGGTAATGCTTTGTTCCGGTTCTCTATTAAAAGGAGGCCTTAATATCCCTTAGTTTCCATTAGGACCCCGCTGCCACGGGAGGGTAGGACAAAAGATGCCATGCAAGTTCTTTTCCATAAGCACGTATGACTATATTCGGAATACATGCCTACATTACATTGACGAATTGGAGCTAGTTCTGTGCACCCTATGTTATGACTGTTACATGATGAACTGCATCCGGCATAATTATCCATCATTGATCCGATACCTACGAGCTTTCAATATACTGGTTTACGCTTATTTACTTTCCCGTTGCTATTGTTACAATCACTACAAAATACCAAAAACATTACTTTGCTTTCATTACTCTTTTGTTACCGTTACCATCACTATCATATTACTTTGCTACTAAACACTTTGTTGCAGATACTAAGTTTCCAGGTGTGGTTGCATTGACAACTCAGCTGCTAATACTTGAGAATATTCTTTGGCTCCCCTTGTGTCGAATCAATAAATTTGGGTTGAATACTCTACCCTCGAAAGCTGTTGCGATCCCCTATACTTGTGGGTTATCAGGGCCCATGAGGGGGGAGGTCGCGCCCCCTGCCTCGTGGACTCCTCGTTCGTTTCTTGACATCCACTCCAAGTCATCTGGATCACGTTTGTTCCAAAAATAACTCTCCCGAAGGTTTCATTCCGTTTGGATTCCGCTTGATATTCCTTTTCTGCGAAACACTGAAATAGGCAAAAAACAACAATTTGCACTGGGCCTCGGGTTAGTAGGTTAGTCCCAAAAATAATATAAAAGTGTAAAATAAAGCCCATTAACATCCAAAACAGATAATATAATAGCATGGGACAATCAAAAATTATAGATACGTTGGAGACGTATCAAGCATCCCCAAGCTTAATTCCTACTCGTCCTCGAGTAGGTAAATGATAAAAATAGAATTTTTGATGTGGAAGGCAACCTAACATAATTCTTAATGTAATTCTCTTTATTGTGGCATGAATATTCAGATCTGAAAGATTCAAGACAAAAGTTTAATATTGACATAAAAATAATAATACTTCAAGCATACTAACTAAGCAATTATGTATTCTCAAAATAACATGGGCAAAGAAAGTTATCCCTACAATCATATAGTCTGGCTATGCTCTATATTCACTACATAAAGTATTTAAATCATGCACAACCCCGATGACAATCCAAGCAATTGTTTCATACTTTTCATGTTCTCAAACTTTTTCAATCTTCACGCAATACATGAGCGTGAGCCATGGACATAGCACTATATGGGGAATAGAATGGTGGTTGTGGAGAAGACAACAAGGAGAAGATAGTCTCACATCAACTAGGCGTGTCAATGGGCTATGGAGATGCCCATCAATAGATATCAATGTGAATGAGTAGGGATTGCCATGCAACGGATGCACTAGAGCTATAAGTGTATGAAAGCTCAAAAAGAAACTAAGTGGGTGTGCATCCAACTTGCTCGCTCACGAAGACCTAGGGCATTTGAAGAAGCCCATCATTGGAATATACAAGCCAAGTTCTATAATGTAAAATTCCCACTAGTATATGAAAGTGATAACATATGAGACTCTCAATCATGAAGATCATGGTGCTACTTTGAAGCACAAGTGTGGAAAAAGGATAGTAACATTGTCCCTTCTCTCTTTTTCTCTCCTCTTTTTTTATTTGGGCCTTCTTTTCTCTTTTTTATGGCCTCTTTTTTTGTCCGGAGTCTCATCCCGACTTGTGGGGGAATCATGGTCTCCATGATCCTTTCCTCACTTGGGACAATGCTCTAATAATGATGATCATCACACTTTATTTACTTACAACTCAATACTTAGAACAAAATATGACTCTATGTGAATGCCTCCGGTGGTGTACTGGGATTGCGATGAATCAAGAGTGACATGTATGAAAAATTATGAATGGTGGCTTTGCCACAAATACGATGTCAACTACATGATCATGCAAAGCAATATGACAATGATGAAGCGTGTCATAACAAACGGAACGGTGGAAAGTTGCATGGCAATATATCTCGGAATGGCTATGGAAATGCCATAATAGGTAGGTATGGTGGCTGTTTTGAGGAAGGTATATGGTGGGTTTATGGTATCGGCGAAAGTTGCGCGGTACTAGAGAGGCTAGCAATGGTGGAAGGGTGAGAGTGCGTATAATCCATGGACTCAACATTAGTCATAAAGAACTCATATACTTATTGCAAAAATTTATTAGTCATCGAAACAAAGTACTACGTTCATGCTCCTAGGGGGATAGATTGGTAGGAAAAGACCATCGCTCGTCCCCGACCGCCACTCATAAGGAAGACAATCAATAAATAAATCATGCTCTGACTTCATCACATAACGGTTCACCATACGTGCATGCTACAGGAATCACAAACTTTAGAACAAGTATTTCTCAAATTCACAACTACTCAACTAACATACTCTAATATCACCATCTCCATATCTCAAAACAATCATCAAGTATCAAACTTCTCATAGTATTCAATGCACTTTTTATGATAGTTTTTATTATATCGATCTTGGATGCCTATCATATTAGGACTAAATTCACAACCAAAGCAAATTACCATGCTGTTTTAAAGGACTCTCAAAATAATATAAGTGAAGCATGAGAGATCAATAATTTCTATAAAATAAAACCACTGCCGTGCTCTAGAAGATATAAGCAAAGCACTAGAGCAAAATTATCTAGCTCAAAAGATATAAATGAAGCACATAGAGTATTCTAGTAAATTCTGATTCATGTGTGGCTCTCCCAAAAGGTGTGTACAGAAAGTATGATTGTGGTAAACTAAAAAGCAAAGACTCAAATCATACAAGACGCTCCAAGAAAAACACATATCATGTGGTGAATAAAAATATAGCTCCAAGTAAAGTTACCGATGGACGAAGACGAAAGAGGGGATGCCTTCTGGGGCATCCCCAAGCTTAGGCTTTTGGTTGTCCTTGGATTTTACCTTGGGGTGCCTTGGGCATCCCCAAGCTTAGGCTCTTGCCACTCCTTTTTCTATAATCCATCAAATCTTTACCCAAAACTTGAAAACTTCACAAGACAAAACTTAAAAGAGAATCTCGTGAGCTCCGTTAGTAAAAGAAAACAAACCACCACTTAAGGTATTGTAATGAACTCATTCTTTATTTATATTGGTGTTAAACCTACTGTATTCCAACTTTTTCTATGGTTCATAAACTCAAATACTAGCCATAGATTCATCAAAATAAGCAAACAACACACGAAAAACAGAATGTGTCAAAAACAGAACAGTCTATAGTAGTCTGTAAGTTTCGAATACTTCTGGAACCCCAAAAATTCTAAAATAAATTGATGGACATGAGGAATTTATCTATTAATCATCTGCAAAGATAATTAACTAAATAGCACTCTCCAGTAAAAATGGCAGCAAATCTTGTGAGCGCTAAAGTTTCTGTTTTTTTTACAGCAAGATCGCAAAGACTTTCCCCAAGTCTTCCCAAAGGTTCTACTTGGCACAAACACTAATTAAAAGCATAAAACCACATCTAAACAGAGGCTAGATGAATTATTTGTTACTAAACATAATCAAAAATCAAGAAACAAAAATAAAATCGGGTTGCCTCCCAACAAGCGCTATCGTTTAACGCCCCTAGCTCGGCATAAAGGCAAGGATAGATCTAGGTATTGCCATGATAATGATAAGGTAAATTGCGAAAACTCATATCATACTCCCTACGTTCAGCAGCAAGCTTTCTTTGTGGCAAGCAAAAGTAATCAAAAGGGCTAAATTTAATGGGACAAAAGTCCCCAAGATCAAGCTCGGGAGGTATTGGTTCCTCCTTTGGCCCCTCATATTGCACAACCAATTCATCATTATAAGCATTCTTTTGGCAAAAAGTCACGAGCCTTTGTTCAAGGGAAAAACTTAACCCATTGTTCTGGATATCAAAATTATCATTAAGTTCAGAGATCCTGTTAACAAGAACATCAGTAGGAACCTTTTTTCTAAGGTTTTCATTAAAAGCAACATGATCTAAAGATCGTAAACGCATAATGTCTTCTTGATAAAAAAAGATTGCTTCTATGGGAGGACGGCCGGCATCCACCCTATAATGCGCAAAAATTTCATTGGCTTCTTTCATTATAAATCTGAACTCATGAGCTAAAAAGATGGTCGCTGCTCGCTTAACAGAAGAATGCTCAATATTGGAAAATTCTAGGAAAATCCTTTGTATGGAAGGATGCATATGTAAAAATTGTCTTTCAAGCTCAACTATGAGCAAGGATATAGCATCCGTGAGACTACTAGTTTTATGAAGAATAGACCCGCTCATGGTGGGCAAAGCACCAGCACAAGTAAAGAAATCTTGAATAACTCCCTTCCCAATAATATTACCGCTACCAATCCGAAACTTTTTAGTATGTAAGATAGTAGGATTTTCAAGACGGTCATCGATAGCATCAAAATTTTCCATATTATTATCCTTATCAACGATAACCTCCCCAATTTCATACATGAAGGCAGCAAGAGGCAAACAAAAAGAGGTGAACTAGAAAAGAGAAGGGGGACGAAAAAAGAGGGCGAATAAAATGGCAAGGGTGAAGTGGGGGAGAGGAAACGAGAGGAAAATGGCAAATAATGTAATGCGAGGGATAAGAGTTTATGATGGGTACTTGGTATGTCTTGACTTGTGCGTAGACTCCCCGGCAACGGCACCAGAAATCCTTCTTGCTACCTCTTGAGCACTGCATTGGTTTTCCCTTGAAGAGAAAAGGGTGATGCAGCAAAGTAGCGTAAGTATTTCCCTTAGTTTTTGAGAACCAAGGTATCAATCCAATAGGAGGCCACACGCAAGTCCCTCGTACCTACACAAACAAATAAGAACCTTGCAACCAACGTGATAAAGGGGTTGTCAATCCCTTCACGGTCACTTACGAGAGTGAGATATGATAGAGATGATAAGATAATATTTTTGGTATTTATATGATAAAGATTGAAAGTAAAGATTGCAAAATAAAATAGATTGGAAACTTATATGATAAAGATAGACCCAGGGGCCATAGGTTTCACAAGTGGCTTCTCTTGAGATAGCATAAGTATTACGGTGGGTGAACAAATTACTGTCGAGCAATTGATAGAAAAGCGAATAATTATGAGAATATCTAGGCATGATCATGTATATAGGCATCACGTCCGTGACAAGTAGACCGACTCCTGCCTGCATCTACTACTATTACTCCACACATCTACCGCTATCCAGCATGCATCTAGAGTATTAAGTTCATAAGAACAGAGTAACGCATTAGGTAAGATGACATGATGTAGAGGGATAAACTCAAGCAATATGATATAAACCCCATATTTTTATCCTCGATGGCAACAATACAATATGTGCCTTTGCTGCCCCTGCTGTCACTGGGAAAGGATACCACAAGATTGAACCCAAAGCTAAGCACTTCTCTCATTACAAGAAAGATCAATCTAGTAGGCCAAACCAAACTGATAATTCGAAGAGACTTGCAAAGATAAACCAATCATACATAAAAGATTTCAGAGATGAAACAAATATTGTTCATAGATAAACTTGATCATGAACCCATAATTCATCGGATCTCGAAAAACACACCGCAAAAAGAGTTACGTCAAATAGATCTCCAAGAAGATCGAGGAGAACATTGTATTAAGATCCAAAGAGAGAGAAGAAGTCATCTAGCTAATAGCTATGGACCCGAAGGTCTGAAGTAAACTACCCACACATCATCAGAGGGGCCATGGAGTTGATGTAGAGGCCCTCCGTGATTGATGCCCCCTCCAGTGGAACTCCAGAAAAGGCCCCAAGACGGGATCTCTTGGGTACAGAAGGTTGCGGTGGTGGAAATAGGGTTTCGTGGTGCTCCTGGATGTTTTCGGGGTATATGAACATATATAGGAGGAATAAGTAGGTCGGTGGAGCCATGAGGGGCCCATGAGGGGGAGGGTGCACCCAGGGGTGCAGGCGCGCCTCCCTGCCTCGTGGCCTCCTCGTTGATTTCTTGGCGTCCACTCCAAGTCCTCTGGATCATGTTTGTTCCAAAAATAACTCTCCCAAAGGTTTCATTCCGTTTGATATTCCTTTTCTGCGAAACACTGAAATAGGCAAAAAACAGCAATTTGCACTGGGCCTTGGGTTAGTAGGTTAGTCCCAAAAATAATATAAAAGTGTAAAATAAAGCCCATTGACATCCAAAACAGATAATATAATAGCATGGAACAACTAACTCATTAGTGATGTGCATTACCGAGGTGTATTGTGTACATACCGAGCAATAGTTGCAAGCAATGTGACTAATGAGTTGGTTACGGGATGATGCATTACAGAACGAGTAAAGAGACTTGCCAGTAACGAGATTGAACTAGGTATGAAGATACCGACAATCGAATCTCGGGCAAGTAACATACCGATGACAAAGGGAATGACGTATGTTGTCATTGCGGTTTGACCGATAAAGATCTTCGTAGAATATGTAGGAACCAATATGAGAATCTAGGTTGCGTTGTTTGGTTATTGACTGGAAATGTGTCTCGGTCATGTCTACATGGTTCTCGAACCAGTAGGGTCCGCACGCTTAATGTTCGATGACGATTTGTATTATGAGTTATGTGTTTTGGTGACCGAATATTGTTCGGAGTCCCGTATGAGATCACAGACATGACGAGGAGTCTCGAAATGGTTGAGAGGTAAAGATTGATATATTGGACGATTGTATTCGGACATGGAATGGTTCCAGACTATTTTGGGAATTTATCGGAGTACCGAGGGGTTATCAGAACCCCCCCCCCCCGGTGGAAGTAATGGGCCATATGGGCCATAGGGGAGAGGCAGGGCAGCCCACAAGGAGGTGCCCCCCATGGGGAGTCCGAATTTGACAAGGAGAGGGGTGCGGCCCCCCTTTCCTTCTCCCTCTCCCTCTCCTTCCCCCTTTCCCCCTCCGGTAAATGGAAGGGGGTCCGAATTGGACTTGGAGTCCTAGTAGGACTCCTCACCCTTGGGGGCGCGCCTAGGTCGGCCTCCTCCCTCTCCCTCCTTTATATACGGGGGCGGGGGCACCTCTAAGCACATCAATTGTTTCTTAGTCGTGTGCGGTGCCCCCTCCACCGTTTACTCCTCCGGTCATATTGTCGTAGTGCTTAGGTGAAGCCCTGCGCGGATCACATCACCATCACCATCACCACGCCGTCGTGCTGACAAAACTCTCCCTCGACACTTTGCTGGATCAAGAGTTCGAGGGACGTCATCAAGCTGAACGTGTGCAGAACTCAGAGGTGCCGTATGTTCGGTGTTTGATCGGTTGAATCAAGAAGATGTTTGACTACATCAACCGTGTTAAACTAAAGCTTCCGCTTTCGGTCTACGAGGGTACGTGGACACACTCTCCTTGCTCATTGCTATGCATCTCCTAGATAGATCTTGCGTGATCGTAGGATTTTTTTTGAAATTGCATGCTACGTTTCCCAACAGTTTTGTGCTGCTGGCCGCCTCGACCTTCGTTCGTCAAGGGTCCATGGCATGGAGGCGTGCTGGATCTCCCTCTTCTCTACACATCTAGAAGAGAAGACCTGACCAGAGATTAGACACGGGGAGGGAGAGAGATAGGAAGAGGAAGGAGGATGGATTGAACTCGCCAGAGTGTGAGGCGCCGCCGCTCCCGAATCCCTAGCAGTGGGGAGGGCTGTTGGTGGGCATGAGCGTCGAATCCAGAAGGAGGGGAGGACGCATCGGAGGGTGGCAAGCTCAGGAGGGTGCCTGACTAGCGCGTGTTGTACAACCCGCGCTACTACTACGGCTTGTGTGTGGGGCATGGTTAGGGATATTTACTAGTAGCGTGTTTTGTAAACCATGCGCTACTAGTAGTATTTACTAGTAGCGTGATTAATATAGCTCCCAACTAGTAATTAGTAGTAGCGTGGGGTCAATATACTGCGCTACTAGTAAACTACTACCTATAAGCTTTTCCCTAGTAGTGACACTGAATCACCGTATTTTTGGAACAAAGTTAGGACACAAAGGAAGAACGAGGTCTTGAAGAGAGTATGGCACTTCTTCCACCGGTTGAAGTAGTTCCCAATTACAACCTTGTAGTTTGGCCTCTGCTTCACCAATGTGTGTTAATCCAAGACCCTGGCTCTGTAGCTGATGTATTCCTTATGTAGGTCAAGAAGGGTTATGCACGCAAGAATGTCAATGAACATCGAATCAGCCAGTGAGAATTGCTCGGCTCTTTCTCACTTTGCTGCATAGTCTCAGAATCCTTCAGTCTGTCTACGGTCTCATAAGCACCACGGAGACTGACATCATACATGCTAGATAAATCTGGGGCTTCAGCCATCCGAGCAATCAGCACCCGATGTATTAACTTGGAAACAAATGCATGGTACCTACTTTAGTGGGGTGGGAGTTAGTGTGAACATCTTAAGATTCCAAAAAAGAACTTTCTGCATCCATTGCAAAAACTCAATATCCACCAGCTGGATTCACCGCTTAGCATAGTAATAAAGTGCCAATGTTTAGGAAGAACTTAGAAGAAAGGGCCCTCGGTATTTTCATGTGAATTTGTGATGGCAATGATGTCTGAATATTGTGAAGAAAGGGCCCAAAGTATGTGCTCTAAGTATGAACTGCAAGCAATTTGGTTAGATTCTATAGTATTAATCTAAGGTGAAGTGTTATGTCCGCGCTTGGATGTATTCCTTTGATCATGATTTTTCCTAGTAAAATCCAAACGGCGGAGAGTGGGGAGTGATCAATAGAAGTAGGGAGTAATAGGCGGCCACTCTATACATGATTTTGCGATCACCAGATTGACAAGCACCATTCATTTAGTTGAATTGATTGTTTTGCTTGACAACTCAACTGATATGAATGCACGTAGTTGACCTCTCCAGAGAGAATGAAATGAACTCCCTTGAGCACTCAACTAATGCAACTATTTAGGTGCTTTAGTCCTTTATTTTGGTTTATGCTCATAAGTTTTTCAAATGTGAACCACTGAAGCCAACACCCCTGGCTCTCAAGTGTGGCGGTGCTCTTAAAAACTAAAAAAAGACAATACCCCTTTTGTTCAAGATTCACCACTCGTGATAAAATATCATTTTTGCCTCGCACGCTCATATTTGTTTCGTCATCCTGTTTGAGTTTATCGTCATACTGTAATGTTTTACCATATCATTTGGTTATGCATTTAATTTCTGAATCATGAATCGTGTCTACGGAAAGTAGCCTTTTGAGGTTTTGATAAAAATCTTGTCTTAGAGGTCCACTAACAAATATTCACCTAGTAACACCTAAACGATTAAATCTATGTAATCATCTGATTTGTTTGGTTAAATCTGTCTGGAGATTGTGATTTCTCACGGAGCAACTTTTCTGTTGTCATTTCCATGTGCAGAATCTACACCTCACGACTCTGAAGTGGAGGTTGAATCAGCCTGCTTAAATGCCCTACCCATTAGTGGTGAACATGGTACGACAGCTACAACTTCAACCGTTCCCTTTTAGAGTTTCCTCCATGTGTCAGGTTCCCACTGCTCTCAGGCTCTCTTTTCTTCCTCTTGTCGACTAGTCTTCTAGATATCAGATTATCTAAGTATGTGCACTCATATTTACGTTGTATGCATTAATCTATTCCGCAAGAAGGGAAGAGGAAGGAGTGCTTAAGAACCATAGGAACGGGAGGCACCGGGAAAACACCAAATGTAATATTTGTACCTCCACACTAGAGGTGAAAACAAATAAGTTTGGCTTTCCCCCATATTCCCATTCCTAGCGTTCTGAAGATCACTCTTCTTCCTCTTCATGGCTTACTCTTAGTGCCTACAAAACTCTCAAATAAGTAAACACAAAGCTTGAAGTTTTGGACAAAGTGTTTCAGACTATAAATAAACTGTAGGTCACTCTATATAGAGAACCTTCAGAAGCGCAAGCATTGAAGACTCGCAGTGCATGGCGCACCAATCTACATCCAATGACAATGGGGCCCCACAATAACTCGGCCTTGTACTATTGTCATGTACTCTTAAGTCATAGCACATGCAGGGAGATCTTCTACTTACCAACATCCGAAAGCTGATATCTCATTTTGTTAAACTGTGCATTTATATAGAACGGTAGAACCAAATGTTATGGGTAAAAAATAAGAATAATATGAAGCAAAAAAGTTAGCAAGCAGAAGTTATGATCTAAAAATAATAATAATATGAACTTGTACAAATTGAACATAGAAAAAATACGGAACGTTGGAAAAGGAAATTTGAGTTACAATTGGTACACATGGACTTCATCTTTTTTAGAGAAAAGGCGTCGGTCAAGACCGAGAAGAGCTCGAACCTAGACATACTTTGAATTAACAAACCATCAACCAACCAGGATTACAAGGGCACCACAATACAACAGAGATGCAAAGCAAGCGGAAAGAAAGATACAAGGCACTAGGCAGAACAACACAAAGGCAACAGCAGAAGCGCCGATGCCGATAACCAGCACTACGCCTACATCGACTAGCAAACTAAGTGCACCGAAGGAGGGTCACACTGAGCAAGCATAGAGCATCAGCTGCATCCATAGGCCAAACTTGGGCAACACTTCACAAAGGGACATTACCCTTTCACCCAGACTCGATGGGTGCTGCACCGACGACCAGCAGAGTGACTACCACAGAGCCCAACTCAAGGTGTCCGAGTTGCCATAGGAGAAGCAGACAGAGCTGACCCACAAATCACAGGAGACCAAGCAAATGAGAACCAAATCCGGCGGTGGCAGCACAGAGCATCGGAAGGCGGCAGTGGCAGTGGACTTCATATATTAGCTACACTAGAATAGATGATAATGTCAACCGCACAAAAAAGGATAGATGATAATGTAATCATCCCATGATTAACAGATTATGTAATAGCAAAACTAGAATGCTTGTATAGGTCGTTACTGGAGGAAAAAATATATAGGCTCGCTGTTCTTTAAGTAATTTGGCATCCGAATAATGTATGTTGTGCACAGATACATAGAAGGAGAGATATAGAAAAATAAGAATCATTAGCCACAACCCCTTGGTGGAAGCATACTGGTCACGTCCTTGTGTGAACTCACTATCTACATCGATTCACCATGGGACATCTAGGCAATATGCTGAACCACCTAGCAGTGGCGGAACGTGAAGCATATTTTAGGAGGGGCCAGATGAGTGTATGAAAATATATTGTGATCAGAGACTGGGAGATATTAAAAAACAGAAATATATTAATATCAAGTAAATACCAATTACACCCAGTCTTTACACCAACAAGATGCCTAAAAACATCCAGGATGCACACAACCAAAAGAAGAGGAGAAGAGAAAAGGAGACCATGCCAGGGTGATCAAACACCCGCAGTAGTAGCACTCTAACCACCACCAAAGACATCACCCGGACTGAAAGAAGGTTCTCCAAAAGCACGCCTTCAGGAAGGAAACAATGCACAAGAGTTGTCGTTGTCCGATCAAAGATCGTAGGTTTTCACATTAGAGAAATATTGCGTTCCCAAAACAATGCTTTCAACAAGGTCACTACCAGGCACAACCAACAAAGGCCAGATCTTGAGTTTTCACCCTGGAAATCACAATTTGGTACTCAAAGGAGCACCACCAACAAAGAAGTCCTCCGATGCTACCGCCCCCACTTGCGGAGGCCACTATACAAGTCACATACCGCCAGACTCACAGGAACTCCCACCCGGTCTGGACAGGAACATATCAACAAGCCAAGTCTGAACAACTGCCTGTGAAGCAAAGTCTTCATCGCATCCAAGACCTCGCCTTTGCCACTTCCAGGTCCTCCAATCACGCCATGACATTCTCCGCATGCGTTGATCCTTGGAAATCTTGGTATAGACATGTCCCAAGGTGTCAACAAAAACACAACTTCGCGATACCCTAGTGAAGCTGGTTATGCTGATGTTGCGGGTGCATACCACCGGCCCCTATCCAATCAAGGTTTCCAAAGAGCGCCATATATGCCGGTCCTTGTTTTCCTTTGAAGGAGAAGTCTGGAACTCACTGATGGTCAGATCAAAGAGGAATGATCGCATGTAGAACGGTGACTTTGCGCGAAGACCACTAGGGCCACCGCCTGGCCAATTATTTTGCGAGACATGATATCCCAAGATAAACCATATCTCGACGCCCACCTCCGGAGGAAGGAGGAGGCCGCTGCCACCATGTCCGGGGCCGATGCCCTGGCGCCCAAGTGATGCGGTCCGAGCCGCAGGCCGTCGATGCCACGCACAGGAAGCAACAAGGTGCGAGATCGGTGCCAGCCAGGCCCATGCGGGACTAGATCGAGCCCACCATGCCGATGTCGCGCCTCTGGCTACCGCCACCATGCACCAACGCGACAGAAGGAGTGGGAACGGGCACCACCGCCACGCCCAGCAATAACCAGCAGGAGCCCCGCCGCCGCCACATCGTGCGGGTTTTCCCGACGGTGCCTCCGGCGACGGCGGAGGGAGGGGAGGGGTGAGGGGAGAGGGCCTCAAGCGCCGGCAGGGGAAGCCTTGGTGCGGCGCGGTATCGCTGCACTGGGGTTAGGTTAGGCCTCATTTTTCATTTTTCAGACGTCGGAGAATTAGCGGAGTTATTAACATAAATACAAGCCTATTTGGCAAAAAAATCTAGGAAGGGGGGCCACGGCCCAGTTTTTTTTCCATTGATGCTCCGCCACTGCAACCTAGTATTTTCAATGTGTCTCTAAACAATACGTTAAAGATATTGTTTCATGATCAAGTGTAGAATTGGAGTTAAGAGTTTGCAAAGCTGTTGATAAGTCATTTCACAGCCATCGTTGCTTCTTCCTAGTATGTGTTATCTATTCATTTCCCTATGCCCATGTGTGACCTTTGTAGGAATAGTTTATGTGATTTAGATCATTTTACATGGTGGATGCTAATTGATGCTAAAAATATATTTAGTCTGAACACCCTATAGATATCGTTCAACATGGATTGCCTAAGTAACAAAATGAGCAGACTAAGGTATAGCCTAGTGGTGGGAAGGGGTTGATGCCTTCCCACCCTCCCAGGTTCAAGGCATGGTACTTGCAATTTGGGTTTGTTGTACCAATTATACTATAGGGGCCTCCCTTACAGTCTTTCTATCAAAAAAGCAACAAAATGAACCACCTAGTATTTTAGGGACAAGGCTCAGACACAAAGAACGAGGTCCTGAAGATATTTCAGTAATTCTTTCACCCTCCTTCCTAGTTACAACCTTGTAGATCGGCCACCATCACTCAAAGGATCAAATCACACGGGTTGCAATGCAAACACCCACCGAAGTTCAAGAGTGGAGGAAATAAGCCTTATCCCGCACGTCAAAACGATATATAAAAATACATCATTTTATTGTCATTTACAAACTCGATTGGAGTTTAGAGTTTTTGAGGTGGTTGTTTCTTGCTAGCATGCGTATATATCGATTAATTTGCTATGTGCATGTGTGAAGTCTCGGGGAACATTTTGTCCGTTTTAGTTCATTTTACAGGGTGCATGCTGAAAACAATTTGCAATGCATGTTCTGTTACATATTTTGTGAGCTGACTACCATCTTTGTCACTCTAACTTCTGCTATGACTCTTAGCTACACTCGCTGGCATTGGTGTGTCATTGCTCTGATTTTCTCTACATCATGAGTTCAACAAATGGGAACTAGTGAAGAATATTCATCATTTTATTTATTAAAGTTGTGTGTCTCATCTTAACAAGTCAGAAAGTTTGCTTATTTATGTTTCTATGACTAACTAGCCCTTTACGAGATATAACAATGTGTACTTCATATGTACTACATGACATGTAAATTAAATGTATTGGTGTGTTTCATGGTGCTAGTATAATCTTAAAAATGAAATGGTATTACCAAATTGTCAAGTATAAACTAGTTGGCTTGTTAAGCCGACATCTTATCCTATGAATGGATTAAGGTATCCCAAAGAAATAAAGACAGAAAATAGAAATTCAACTATGCAGGGTGTATGAACTTGAAAGAAATCATTTTAATACTATGAATCATTTTTATGTTGTGTGATCCAAAAGGAAGAGGAATGAACACCAAAGAACAATCGGCATGGGTGGCAACATGAAAACTCAAAACAAATCCTCTTCCGGTGTTAGATGAGGAACTCATGTTTTAGCCTTCCATCATGTTACCATGCTCACCTCTCTTAGGCCCTCTTTTTTTCCACTTTCTATCTCGTACTGGACATCTCATATAACCTAAATATATGAACATATATGTATTCTTTTCCGGCTAAAGCAATTTAACAAGCAAAAAGGAAGAGGAAGGAGCGCATAAGAATGATAGGAATGGGAGGCATCGGGAAATACCAAACCAAATTTCAACCACAACACAGGAGATGAAGAACCAATAAGTTAGACTTTCCTTTATGTTCTCATTCCCACCGCTCTTAGGCCCTCTATTTCTTCCACTTCCTAGCTCACTTTTGAGATCTCACAACGAATATGTGCGCATATATTTTATTTCCATGCTAACGCAACCAAGCAAGCCAATGAAAAGGAAGGAGTGCTAGAGAACAATAGGAGCAACCAAGCAAGCAAAAGAAAAGTAAGGAGTGCTAGAGAACAATAGGAATAGAAGACATCAGGAAACACCAAACTGAATTCTCACCTCCTACACTAGAGGTGGAAGCAAAGCAAGTTAGGGTTTCCTCCATGTTCCCATTCCCACCTCTAAAATAGTGAAGCCAGTAGCAATGACTTCGTTTTCAAGCTACTGAAATGCACTTAAATGTTGAATTTGGATTAGCAAATTACACGAGCGATGCGGCGGCCGCTCTCAAGCTCTCTTTTCTTCCTCTTCTCAACTAGCCTTCTAGATCTCAGGTTATCTAAGTATGTGCACACATATTTACGGTTTATGGATTAATCTATTGCGCAAGCGAAAAGGAAGAGGAAGGAGTGCTCAAGAACCATAGGAATGGGAGACATCAGGAAAGCACACAACTAAATATTTGCACCTCCAACACTAGAGGTGAAAATATAAGAGTTAAACTTTCCTCCATGTTCCCATTCCTAGTGCTCTTATGCTCTCTCTTTCTTCCTCTTCCCTGCTTACTATTGAGCCTACAAAAGCTGAAGAAAAAAGTATCAGACAACAAGCTTGAAATTGTTGGACTAAGTCTTTCAACTTTGATGTATAAATAGATGTGCTATGCACTATGTAGAGAACCATAGGAAGATCAACTAATTAAGACACCCAGTGCATAGTATCACTATACAGCCAATGACAATGGGGCCCATTGTCCTGTGTTGTACATGTAGAGCATGTGCAAGGATATCTTGTGCATTCATACAGCAGGAAAATAATTTAGCGTTTTCACGGTAGAAGAAAATAAAAAATACTCTCCTTCGCCCTGCCAATTACTAGTAGTAGTTGCTACCACCTGAGATGCCAACTAACAACCACCTCGGCGTGCACACGCACCTCACCTGCCCTCATCGATGATGGAGGAGAACATCGGCGACAGGTTCCCGGTCACCGGCGTGGCATCCCTGCCCGCAGCAGGGCCGGCGCTGAAAGACTGTTGACAGACCGGCCTGGCTGCTCGTGCCTGTGTAGCTGCTGCTGCTCCCGGCCTTGACCTGCCAATCCGTGATGTAGCACGACCATGTTGGCATCTTCCATGAGCATTGACACCACCATCGGCATCAACGGTCGTCGGTGGGGCGACCCCTGGGTGCAGATGAGTGCGACGCGGATCACCCGGAGCACCTCCTCGCTGTTGAATTGCGACAACTTCGGATCCACAAAGTCGAGGGGGCTGTCGTTCTCGTACAGGTCCCACACCTGAAAACATCCAGAGTTTCAGTAATCGTAGTAAAAAAATCAACTGTAAATTATGTGGCGGTCGGTTCACATAACTTTCAACATTACTCCACCAACTTCTATCAACACGTTATTTGGGACGTGGCTTGATGGGATAGATACTGCTACAGCGAGACACATTCGTGTGGGAGTATGTGCTTTATTGTGGGCAGTTTGGAACTGCAGAAATGATTTGGTTTTTAACAGAACAACAAACATTCATTTTTTGCAGGTTATCTTCAGAACAACTGCATTGATCCATATGTGGTCGCTAGTCACTCCGATAGAGGCCAGTGAGCATTTGGTTACTGGGTCTACCCGATGGGAGATGGTAGCACAGGATATTTTCACCGGTTAGGATGGCGGTCATGTAATATGATAGGCATGTAGTGCTCCTACCTTTTGCCAGCCGGTTGTGGCCTTTCTTTTTATGCTTTGCTCTTCGTGAGATTTTTTTGTATTTCTTTGTTCGAGACTTGGAGACTTTTGTTGGACCTTTTGCTTATTAATAATATTGGCCGTATGCATCATTCCGATGCAGAGGCTGGGGCGATCCCCCTTTTCGAAAAAAAAGATTTTGCCGACAGCATACCGACCAAATCACAGTTGTGGGCTTGTGGCTTTACTTTCTACTAATATACTCTGGATTTTATTGACCTTACTGAAGGAAATATGCCCTAGAGGCAATAATAAAGTTATTATTTATTTCCTTATTTCATGATAAATGTTTATTATTCATGCTAGAATTGTATTAACCGGAAACATAATACATGTGTGAATACATAGACAAACAAAGTGTCACTAGTATGCCTCTACTTGACTAGCTTGTTGATCAAAGATGGTTATGTTTCCTAGCCATAGACATGAGTTGCCATTTGATTAACGGGATCACATCATTAGGATAATGATGTGATTGACTTGACCCATTCCGTTAGCATAGCACTTGATCGTTTAATTTGTTGCTATTGCTTTCTTCATGACTTATACATGTTCCTATGACTATGAGATTATGCAACTCCCATTTATCAGAGGAACACTTTGTGTGCTACCAAACGTCACAACGTAACTGGGTGATTATAAAGGTGCTCTACAGGTGTCTCTGAAGGTACTTGTTGGGTTGGCGTATTTCGAGATTAGGATTTGTCACTCCGATTGTCGGAGAGGTATCTCTGGGCCCACTCGGTAATGCACATCACTATAAGCCTTGCAAGCATTGCAACTAATGAGTTAGTTGCGGGATGATGTGTTACGGAACGAGTAAAGAGACTTGCCGGTAACGAGATTGAACTAGGTATTGAGATACCCACGATCGAATCTCGGGCAAGTAACATACCGATGACAAAGGGAACAACGTATGTTGTTATGCGGTTTGACCGATAAAGATCTTCGTAGAATATGTGGGAGCCAATATGAGCATCAAGGTTCCGCTATTGGTTATTAACCGGAGACGTGTCTCGGTCATGTCTACATAGTTCTCGAACCCGTAGGGTCCGCACGCTTAAAGTTCGGTGAAGATCGTAATAAGAGTTTTTTGTGTTTTGATGTACCAAAGGTTGTTCGGAGTCCCGGATGAGATCGGGGACATGACGAGGAGTCTCGAAATGGTCGAGACGTAAAGATTGATATATTGAATGACTATGTTTGGACATCGGAAAGGTTCCGAGTGGTTCAGGCATTTTTCCGGAGTACCGGGAGGTTACCGGACCCCCCCCCCCCGGGAGAAGTTATGGGCCTTATGGGCCATAAGAAGGAAGCACACCAGCCCACAAGGGGCTGGTGCGCCCCCTTTGGGCAGGAGGCCGAATTGGAGAAGGTTTGGGGGGTGCGGCCCCCCTTTCCTTCTCTCCTACTCCTCCTTCCCTTCCTCTCCTACTCCAACTAGGGAAGGGGGAAATCCTACTCCCGGTGGGAGTAGGACTCCTCCAGGGCGCGCCATAGGGGCCGACCCTCTCCCCCTCCTCCACTCCTTTATATATGGGGGTGGGGGCACCCCATAGACGCACAAGTTGATCTTCGTGATCGTTCTTTAGTCGTGTGCGGTGCCCCCTTCCACCATATTGCACCTCAGTCATATTGTTGCGGTGCTTATGCGAAGCCCTGCGTCAGTAGAACATCATCACCGTCATCACGCCGTCATGCTGACGAAACTCTCCCTCAACACTTTGCTGGATTAGAGCTCGAGGGACGTCACCGAGTTGAACGTGTGCAGAACTCGGAGGTGTCGTACGTTCGGTACTTGGATCGGTCGGATCGGGAAGACGTACGACTACTTCCTCTACGTTGTGTCAACGCTTCCATTGCCGGTCTACGAGGGTACGTAGACAACACTCTCCTCTCTCGTTGCTATGCATCACCATGATCTTGCGTGTGCGTAGGAATTTTTTTGAAATTACTACGTTCCCCAACAGTGGCATCCGAGCCTAGGTTTTATGCGTTGATGTAATATGCACGAGTAGAACACAAGTGAGTTGTGGGCGATATAAGTCATACTGCTTACCAGCATGTCATACTTTGATTCGGCGGTATTGTTGGATGAAGCGGCTCGGACCGACATTACGCATACGCTTACGCGAGACTGGTTTTACCGCCGTGCTATGCACACAGGTGACTAGCGGGTGTCAGTTTCTCCAAGTTTAGTTGAACCAAGTGTGGCTACGCCCGGTCCTTGCGAAGGTTAAAACAGCACCAACTTGACAAACTACCATTGTGGTTTTGATGCGTAGGTAAGAACGGTTCTTGCTAAGCACGTAACAGCCATGTAAAACTTGCAACAACAAAGTAGAGGACGTTTAACTTGTTTTTGCAGGGCATGTTGTGATGTGATATGGTCAAGACATGATGCTAAATTTTATTGTACTAGATGACACCCCGCGCGTTGCTGCGGGAATTGTAGCAATTAAAAAATTGGAAATTGGACAAATGAAAAGATAATTTGAATATACTTGTTAACTGTGTTGTCTCTCGGCTAAATTAAACCCATTTAATGACACCGAGCAATACACAATACAAATATTTTCCATTTTTCTTTAAGAAATATCAACATTACTACTCTTTCAATTGTCCAGTGACTAAATATAGTGAGCATGAAATCATCTGTTCATCCAAAACATCTCACAAAAGGAGCAAATAAAAATAGAACAAATCAAATAGGCATCGATGATTTCCTTGGGAGGTGATAATGCTTCTTAGTCACCTACATTATACTCACTTCTTATCTTCAGTCGATGACCATAGCACAGTGTTGGCAATTGAAAACTGGAAAGGAAACAACGTGTGAGAAGAGGTGCATGATGTCAAGAACATAGGCATACCAATTCTGGTTGTGACATTATTACAGCCAAGTAATTAAACATGTACTACATTTAGTGAAGGAAATATTAGACAACAATTAGCAAGAAATTAACAATATTAGAGAAATTTGCAAGAAAGGTCAGTTTCAACAGGAAATAAAATAGTGAGGCAATCTAACAGTTCAGTGGACAGAGAGTTAGCCCTTCATCTCAACTTGAAACTTTAATGCAATATTGGCAGGAGATTGTCCCGATAGTAACTGAAAAGGGAATGAGAATTAATACAATACATGAAAATAGAATGACATTAAAATATAAAGAATATATGTATCCTGATGCTAACAGAACGTAGAAGATTAAAAGAGAACACATCACCTCTGCTTATGATAAGAGAAGGACCTCAAACGCTACACAGAAGGCATAGTAGAGCAAAGAACAAAGCATGTTAGTTAATGTTTGGGATTACCTGCCTGAGTTCGGCTGGCAACAAACTCGAACAGTGTCCAGGATTGCAAAGTATTGCGTCACCAGTCCACTGCAGTGCCTCCAATGGGTGGCTGCATCAAGGACGACGACAATCCGATCTGCTTAAAATTGATGTCCACATTCTACTATTATGGGCTCGATTAGCCTTACAGACTTGAAATAAGGTGTTATGGAGATCTGCAGTTATGCCGCACACATACATGTTCAGAAGATTTTTAAGGTCTGGGATGTAGGAACTCGTGGTTGGAGCATGGCATGTTATAATACTGCCAGAAAAAAACAACGTACCTAAAAATGAACTGGACTACTCTGATCCTCTGGTCCTACAAAACAATCATAATAGTTCAAACTGAATACAGATAAAATTTGTACTAATCAAACATGAGAGAGAGATATGCAGGTCTGTAGTTGAGCAAATATCAGAACATCCAACCAAGCTGACTCGGGACTGAGAGGGAGGAGAGTCCCAACCTCTTATCCACGTGACATTCAAGGAGGACGCCGGCGCCCGGCGGCAGCACATCTAGTTCAATGGGTGTCTGGTTCGACGCCTGGGCGCGGGATTTGGGCAGCAGAGCCGACGGTGGTGGCAAAATAGGGATTCAGGTTGGCAGCAACACAGAAATCCGGCAGCCACGAACTTCTTACCCAACCATGGCATGCGTTTCGATCTCATGGCGTGAGTGGAACCGATGAGCCCGGAAGAGAGGTTAATAACAGAGGAGATCAACCGTGTGGTGGAGAAAATAACTTGGAGGATACCAAAGGGTGTCGTGGAGACCATTATTTCTTAGGGAAAAAAGCTGAAATATCATATATGTAATCTAGGAAAAAAAGATTAATTTGCTTATGTGGTGGTTTGCTGAGTTGGATAGGCTGTTGCTCCCTGAAGTTTCACCTTCTGCCACAAGACATGAAGAGACAGCTAAACATTTGGGCTTCTTTTTTATTTAGACAATCGGGCTTCGGTGCACAGTATATAAGACTGTAATCCGTTTTTTTTGCATGGAGGATATGGCGGGCCAAAGAATGAATGTCTCATGGCTGTATGCGGACGCATTGCTATGATGAAGAATTGATGACATGGCCAAGTGCTGATGTGGACAGTTTGCATGTCTAGATAAATAAGGTAGTGGGGGTGAACTTCTTAGGTATATAGGATGAGATGATCATGTTTTGTAACCGAGTTATCGGCAATTGGCAGGAGCCATATGGTTGTCGCGTTATTGTATGCAATGCAATTGCGCTGTAATGCTTTACTTTATCACTAAGCGGTAGCGATAGTCGTGGAAGCATAAGATTGGCGAGACGATAACGATGCTACGATGGTGATCAAGGTGTCGCGCCGGTGACGATGGTGATCATGACGGTGCTTCGGAGATGGAGATCATAAGCACAAGATGATGATGACCATATCATATCACTTATATTGATTGCATGTGATGTTTATCTTTTATGCATCTTATCTTGCTTTGATTGACGGTAGCATTATAAGATGATCTCTCACTAAATTTCAAGATGAAAGTGTTCTCCCTGAGTATGCACCGTTGCCAAAGTTCGTCGTGCCCAGATACCACGTGATGATCGGGTGTGATAAGCTCTACGTCCATCTACAACGGGTGCAAGCCAGTTTTGCACACGCAGAATACCCAGGTTAAACTTGACGAGCCTAGCATATAACAGATATGGCCTCGGAACACGGAGACCGAAAGGTCGAGCATGAATCATATAGTAGATATGATCAACATAGTGATGTTCACCATTGAAACTACTCCATCTCATGTGATGATCGGACATGGTTTAGTTGATATGGATCACGTGATCACTTAGAAGATTAGAGGGATGTCTGTCTAAGTGGGAGTTCTTAAGTAATATGATTAATTGAACTTTAATTTATCATGAACTTAGTCCTGGTAGTATTAGCATATCTAGGTTGTAGATCAATAGCTCGCGATGTTGCTCCCAGTTTATTGTGTTCCTAGAGAAAAATTATGTTGAAAAATGTTAGTAGCAATGATGCGGATTGGATCCGTAATCCGAGGATTATCCCCATTGCTGCACGGAAGAATTATGTCTTTGATGCACCGCTAGGTGACAGACCTATTGCAGGAGTAGAGGCAGACTTTATGAACGTTTGGCTAGCTCAATATGATGACTACTTGATAGTTTAGTGCACCATGCTTAACGGCTTAGAATCGGGACTTCAAAGATGTTTTGAAAGTCATGGACCATATGAGATGTTCCAGGAGTTGAAGTTAATATTTCAAGCAAATACTCGAGTTGAGAGATATGAAGTCTCCAACAAAGTTCTATAGCTAAAAAGATGGAGGAGGAGAATAGCTCAAGCAGTGAGCATGTACTCAGATTGTCCGGGTATTACAATCGCTTGAATCAAGTGGGAGTTAATCTTCTAGATAAGATAGTGATTGATAGAATTCTCTAGTCACCATCACCAAGTTAGTAGAACTTCGTGATGAACTATGATATGCAAGGGATAACGGAAACGATTCCCAAGCTCTTCGTAATGCTGAAATCAACGATGGTTGAAATCAAGAAAAATATCAAATGTTGATGGTAGACAAGACCACTAGTTTTAAGAAAAGGGAAAAGGGAAGAAGGGGAACTTCAAGAAGAACGACAAGCAAGTTGCTGCTCAAGTGAAGAAGCCCAAGTCTGGTCCTAAGCCTGAGACTAAGTGCTTCTACTGCAAAGGGACTGGTCACTGGAAGCGGAACTGCCCCAAGTATTTTGCGGATAAGAAGGATGGCAAAGTGAACAAAGGTATATTTGATATACAGATTATTGATGTGTATTTTACTAGTGTTCGTAGCAATCCCTCAGTATTTGATACTGGTTCAGTTGCTAAGAGTAGTAACTCGAAACGGGAGTTGCAGAATGAACAGAGACTAGTTAACGGTGAAGTGACGATGTGTATTGGAAATGGTTCCAAGATTGATATGATCATCATCGCACACTCCCTATACTTTCGGGATTAGTGTTAAACCTAAAATAAATCTTATTTAGTGTTTGCGTTGAGCATGAATATGATTGGATCATGTTTATTGCAATACGGTTATTCATGTAAGTTAGAGAATAATTGTTGTTCTGTTTACACGAATAAAACCTTCTATGGTCATACACCCAATGAAAATGGCTTGTTGGATCTCGATCGTGGTGATACACATTTTCATAATATTGAAGCCAAAAGATGCAAAGTTAATAATGATAGTGCAATTTATTTGTGGCACTGCCGTTTAGGTAATATTGGTGTAAAGCACATGAAGAAAATCCATGCTTATGGACTTTTGGAATCATTTGATTACGAATCAGTTGATGCTTGCGAACCATGCCTCATGGGAAAGATGACTAAGACTCCGCTCTCCGGAACAATGGAGCGAGCAAAAGATTTGTTGGAAATCATACATACTGATGTATGTGGTCCGATGAATATTGAGGCTCGCGATAGGTATCATTATTTTCTGATCTTCACAGATGATTTGAGCAGATATGAGTATATCTACTTGATGAAACACAAGTATGAAACATTTGAAAAGTTCAAAAGAATTTCAGAGTGAAGTGGAGAATCGTCGTAACAAAAATAAAAGTTTCTACGATATGACCACAGAAATAAAATATTTGAGTTACAAGTTTGGCCTTCAGTTAAAACAATGTGAAATAGTTTCACTACTCATGCCACCTGGAACACCACAGTGTAATGGTGTGTCCGAACGTCGTAACCGTGCTTTATTAGATATGGTGCGATTTATGACATCTCTTACTAATTTACCGCTATCGTTTTGAGGTTATGCATTAGAGACAGCTACATTCACGTTAAATAGGGCACCATCTAAATTCGTTGAGACGACACCGTATGAACTATGGTTTGGCAAGAAACCTAAGCTGTCATTTCTTAAAGTTTGAGGTTGCAAAGCTTATGTGAAAAAGTTTCAACCTGATAAGCTCAAACCCAAATCGGAGAAGTGCGTCTTCATAGGATACCCAAAAAAAATTGTTGGGTACACCTTCTATCACAGATCCGAAGGCAAGATATTCGTTGCTGAGAATGGATCCTTTCTAGAGAAGGAGTTTCTCCCAAAAGAAGTGAGTGGGAGGAAAGTAGAACTTGATGAGGTAACTGTACCTGCTCTCTTATTCGAAAGTAGTTCATCACAGAAATCTGTTCCTATGACTACTACACCAATTAGTGAGGAAGTTAATGATGATGATCATGTAACTTCAGATCAAGTTACTACCGAACCTTGTAGGTAAACCAGAGTAAGATCCGCACCAGAGTGGTACGGTAATCCTGTTCTGGAGGTCATGTTACTTGACCATGATGAGCCTACGAACTATGAGGAAGCGATGATGAGCCCAAATTCCGCGAAATGGCTTGAGGCCATGAAATCTGAGATGAGATCCATGTATGAGAACAAAGTATGGACTTTGATTGACTTGCCCATTGATCAGCGAGCCATTGAGATTAAATGGATCTTCAAGAGGAAGACGGAAGCTGATAGTAATGTTACTATCTACAAAGCTAGAATTGTTGCAAAAAGGTTTTAGACAAGTTCAAGGTGTTGA
This sequence comes from Triticum dicoccoides, assembly GCF_002162155.2. NCBI lineage: Eukaryota > Viridiplantae > Streptophyta > Magnoliopsida > Poales > Poaceae > Triticum > Triticum dicoccoides. Next base: position 677,280,221 of record NC_041382.1, on the reverse strand, counting down.
CTACGATGAGAGTTTCTCACTCGTATCTATGCTTAAGTCTGTCCAAATCATGTTAGCAATTGCCGCATTTTATGAAATCTGGCAAATGGATAAACAAAACTGCATTCCTTAATGGATTTATTAAAGAAGAGTTGTATATGATGCAACCAGAAGGTTTTGTCAATCCTAAAGGTGCTAACAAAATATGCAAGCTCCAGCGATCCATCTATGGACTGGTGCAAGCATCTCGGAGTTGGAATATACGCTTTGATAAGTTGATCAAAGCATATAGTTTTATACAGACTTGCGGTGAAGCCTGTATTTACAAGAAAGTGAGTGGGAGCACTACAACATTTCTGATAAAGATATGTGTATGACATATTGTTGATCGGAGATAATGTAGATTTATTCTGCAAAGTATAAAGGAATGTTTGAAAGGAGTTTTTCAAAGAAAGACCTCGGTGAAGCTGCTTACATATTGAGCATCAAGATCTATAGAGATAGATCAAGACGCTTGATAAGTTTTTCAATAAGCACATACCTTGACAAGATTTTGAAGTAGTTCAAAATAGAACAGTCAAAGAAGGAGTTCTTGCCTGTGTTACAAGGTGTGAAGTTGAGTAAGACTCAAAACCCGACCACGGCAGAAGATAGAGAGAGAATGAAAGTCATTCCCTATGCCTCAGCCATAGGTTCTATAAAATATGTCATGCTATGTACTAGACCTATTGTATACCCTGCCCTGAGTTTGGCAAGGGAGTTCAATAGTGATCTAGGAGTAGATCACTGGACATTGGTCAAAATTATCCTTAGTGGAATAAGGATATGTTTCTCGATTATGGAGGTGACAAAAGGTTCATCGTAAAGGGTTACGTCGATGCAAGTTTTGACACTGATCCAGATGACTCTAAATCTCAATCTGGATACATATTGAAAGTGGGAGCAATTAGCTAGAGTAGCTCCGTGCCGAGCATTGTTGACATAAAAATTTGCAAAATACTTACGGATCTGAATGTGGCAGACTCGTTGATTAAACTTCTCTCACAAGCAAAACATGATCACACCTTAGTACTCTTTGGGTGTTAATTACATAGCGATGTGAACTAGATTATTGAATCTAGTAAACCCTTTGGGTGTTGGTCACATGACGATGTGAACTATGGGTGTTAATCACATGGTGATGTGAACTATTAATGTTAAATCACATGGCGATGTGAACTAGATTATTGACTCTAGTGCAAGTGGGAGACTGAAGGAAATATGCCCTAGACGCAATAATAAAGTTATTATTTATTTCCTTATTTCATGATAAATGTTTATTATTCATGCTAGAATTGTATTAACCGGAAACATAATACATGTGTGAATACATAGACAAACAAAGTGTCACTAGTATGCCTCTACTTGACTAGCTTGTTGATCAAAGATGGTTATGTTTCCTAGCCATAGACATGAGTTGTCATTTGATTAACGGGATCACATCATTAGGAGAATGATGTGATTGACTTGACCCATTCCATTAGCATAGCACTTGATCGTTTAGTTTGTTGCTATTGCTTTCTTCATGACTTATACATGTTCCTATGACTATGAGATTATGCAACTCCTGTTTATCGGAGGAACACTTTGTGTGCTACCAAACGTCACAACGTAACTGGGTGATTATAAAGGTGCTCTACAGGTGTCTCCAAAGGTACTTGTTGGGTTGGCGTATTTCGAGATTAGGATTTGTCACTCCGATTGTCGGAGAGGTATCTCTGGGCCCACTCGGTAACGCACATCACTATAAGCCTTGCAAGCATTGCAACTAATGAGTTAGTTGCGGGAATGATGTGTTACGTAACGAGTAAAGAGACTTGCCAGTGACGAGATTGAACTAGGTATTGAGATACCGGCGATCGAATCTCGGGCAAGTAACATACCGATGACAAAGGGAACAACGTATGTTTTTATGCGGTTTGACCGATAAAGATCTTCGTAGAATATGTGGGAGCCAATATGAGCATCCAGGTTCCGCTATTGGTTATTGACCGGAGACGTGTCTCGGTCATGTCTACATAGTTCTCGAACCCGTAGGGTCCGCACGCTTAAAGTTCGGTGACGATCGTAATAAGAGTTTTTGTGTTTTGATGTACCAGAGGTTGTTCGGAGTCCCGGATGAGATTTGGGACATGACGAGGAGTCTCGAAATGGTCGAGACGTATTGATATATTAGATGACTATGTTTGGACATCGGAAGGGTTCCGAGTGGTTCAGGCATTTTTCCGGAGTACCGGGAGGTTACCGGAACCCCCCGGGAGAAGTTATGGGCCTTATGGGCCATAAGAAGGAAGCACACCAGCCCATAAGGGGCTGGTGCACCCCCTTTGGGCAGGAGGCCGAATTGGAGAAGGTTTGGGGGGTGCGCCCCCCTTTCCTTCTCTCCTACTCCTCCTTCCCTTCCTCTCCTACTCCAACTAGGGAACGGAGGAATCCTACTCCCGGTGGGAGTAGGACTCCTCCAGGGCGCGCCATAGGGGCCGGCCCTCTCCCCCTCCTCCACTCCTTTATATACGGGGGTGGGGGGGCACCCCATAGACACACAAGTTGATCTTTGTGATCATTCCTTAGCCGTGTGCGGTGCCCCCTTCCACCATATTCCACCTCGGTCATATCGTAGTGGTGCTTAGGCGAAGCCCTACGTCGGTAGAACATCATCACCATCATCATGCCGTCGTGCTGACAAAACTCTCCCTCAACACTTTGCTGGATCGGATCTCGAGGGACGTCACCGAGTTGAACGTGTGCAAAACTCGGAGGTGCCGTATGTTCGGTACTTGGATCGGTCGGATCGGGAAGACGTACGACTACTTCCTCTATGTTGTGTCAATGCTTCCATTGCCGGTCTACGAGGGCATGTAGACAACACTCTCCTCTCTCGTTGCTATGCATCACCATGATCTTGCGTGTGCATAGGAATTTTTTTGAAATTACTACGTTCCCCAACACTTACATTTTCAAATATAAGTATAAGGTGTATCGTCTTCAAGCCTAGTGTGATGGTTCGGTTCACCGGCAACAATCTCCAGCGCTACCACGCCGAGTGCAAACACGTCAATCTTCTCAGCCGTGTGGCCTCTCATGGCGTACTCACGTCCATGGTAGCCACTAGGAGAAGGAAAGCCAGCCAATCGCCGTGAGGACATTTAATTTTTTTTCACAAACTCATGAGGGTGATGTCGATGGAGACAAATTAAGACATAGGCTGGGAGTTAGTGTGAACATCTTAGGATTCCAACAATCAACTTTCTGCATCCATTGGAGAACCTCAATATCCACAGGCTGGATTTCACCGCTTAGCATAGAGGTAAAGTGCCAAAGTTTTGAAAGGAATTAGAAGGAAGGGACCTCAGTATTTTCATGTGAATTTGTGATGACAATGATGTCTGAATATTGTGAAGACTGATGTTTACCTGAATATTGTGAAGGCAGATTTTTACCCAAAGTGTGTGGTCTAAGAATGAATTGGTAGTAATTTGGCTAGATTCTATAGTATATTAGTAAACTATAAGGTGAAGTGTTCTGTCCGCGCTTGGATGCATTCCTTCCATCATGACTTTGCCTAGTAAAACCCAAACGGCAGATAGCGGTGAATGATCAATAGAAGTAGGGAGTAATAGGCGGCCACTTTATACCTGATTTTGCGATCACCAGATTGACAGGCACCATTCATTTATTTGAAATGATTGTTTTGCTTGACAACTCAACTGATACAAATGTACACAATTGACCTCTCGAGAGAGAACGAAATTAACTCCCATGACAACTCAACTGATGCAACTATTTAGGCACTTTAGTCCTTTATTTTTGGTTTATACTCATAAGTTTTTCAAATGTGAACCGTTGAAGCCAATTTCCCTGGCTCTCAGGTGTGGCGGTGGTCTCAATTTTTTTTCTAAAAGCAAATACCCCTTTTCTTCAAGGTTCATCACTCGTGATAAAATAGCATTTTTCCCTCGCGCGCTCATATTTGTTTCGTCATCCTATTTGAGTTGATCATCGTACTGTAATGTTTTACCATATCATTTGGCTATGCATTTAATTTCTGAATCATGAATCGTGTCTAGGGAAAGTAGTATTTTGAGGTTTTGATTAAAATCTTGTCTCACAGGTCCAGTAACTAATATCCACCTAGTAACACCTAAAATATTATATCTATGTAATCATCTGATGTGTTGAGTTAAATCTACATAGACATTGTGATTCCTGACGAAGCAACTTCTCTGTTGTCATTTCCATGTGCAGAATCTGTACCTAGCAGCTCTGAAGTTGAGGTTGAATTGAATCAGTAGATGAAATATTGTAGCTGCCAATGGTGAAGATGGTACGACAGCTGGAACTTCAACCGTTCCATTTAGGGTTTCCTCCATGTTCCCATTCCCACTGCTCTCAGGCTCTCTTTTCTTCCTCTTCTCAACTAGCGTTCTAGATCTCAGATTATCTAAGTATGTGCACACATATTTATGAATTAATCTATTGTGCAGGAGAAAGAGAAGAGGAAGGAGTGCTCAAGAACCATAGGAATGGGAGGCATCGGGAAAACACCAAACATAACATTTGCACCCCCAATACTAGAGGTGAAAACAAATAAGTTTGGCATTCCTCCATATTCCCATTCCTAGCGCTCTTAAGATCTCTCTTTCGTCTACTTCTTCACAGCTTACTCTCAGTGCTTACGAACTCTCAAATAAGTAAACACTAAGCTTAAAGTGTTGGACTAAGTGTTTCAAACTATAAATAGACTGTAGGCAACTCTATAGAGAAACTTAAGAAGAGCACGCATGGAGGACTCACAGTGCATGTGGCACCATTCTATAACCAGAGACAATGGGGCCACACAATAACTGGGCCTTGTCCTATTGTCATGTACTCTTAATTCACATCACATGCAGGGAGATCTTTTGCTTACCAACATCCGAAATCTGATATATCATTTTATCAAATTGTGCACATATATAGAACCAAATGTTATGGGTAAAAGATAAGAATAATATGAAGCAAAAAAGGTAGCAAGCAAAATTTATGATCTAAAAGAAAATATGAATTTGTACAAATTAAACATAGGAAAAATATGAAAGGATGGAAAAGAACATTTCGATTACAATTGGTACACATGGAGTTCATATATTAGCTACACTAGAATAGATGATAATGTGATCAGCCCATGATTAAACAGATTATGCAGTAGTAAAACTAGAACGGTTGTACATGTCATTTCTAGAGGAAACAATATACATGTTTGTTGTTCTGTAAGTAATTTTGCATCCAAATTATGTAGGCTACACACAGATACATAGGATAGATAGGAAAACAAGAATCATCAGCCATGATCCCTTGGTGGAAGCATATTGGTCAAGACATCAAGTACTTGTCTAAACTCACTATCCACATCAATTCAGCATGGTTCACCTAGGCAATACGCTGCACCACCTAGTATTTTGGGACAAGGTTCAGACACAAAGTAAGAGTGAGATCCTCAAGATAGCTCGGTACTTCTTCTAGCCGCAAAGTACTTCACAGTTACAACCTTGTGCCTCGGCCACCATCCCTTGGATCAAATCACCCAAGTTGTGATGTGAACATGCATTGAGGTTTGAGAGTGGAGAAAATAAGTTGCGCGTCTAAATAGTATGTTAAAAACACAGTGTTATGCTCAAGTGTACAAATTCCATTGGAGTTTAGAATTTGTGAAGCTATTGATGAATCATTTCATAGTTATGGTTGCTTCTTGCTAGTATGTGTTACTTGTCCATTTTCTATGCCCATGTGTGAACTCTATAGGAACAGTTTATGTGATTTAAGATCATTTTACAGGGTGGAAGCTAATTAACGCTAAAGATAATCTGAAATGCATATAGTTTACGTGTTATGTTTGCTAATTAAAATATTTCCCACTCTGATTTCTGCTCCTATTCTTAGCTTCAATGGTGAGGAGTGGTGTGTCATTGATCTGATTCATATCCAGATTGATTTCAACTTAATGGAACGAGTGAAGAATATGTACCATTGTATGTGTTAAAGTTGTGTGTCTCATCTTTCTTATCTTGCTAAATTTAAAAAGGTGCTAGTGTATGTTTCTTTGACTACGTGGATTTTTTTTCCAGATCTAGATGTATATTTAATTTATATTAATTGCCTTGGAATGATATGGACTCGTGTGCAGAATAATCCGGGGCTAAAACATGTTTTGTTCTATTTGTAGAATTTGAAATGTAGTTTACTATACTATACTATATTTTAAAGTATAAACTAGTTAGCAATCCGCCATCTTACCATACCATGGATTAAGGAATGCCAGAAAAACAGCAAAAAAATAACATTCCTACTACGTAGAGTATATGAACTTGAACCAAATCATGTTATATTATGAATCCTTCTCGTGTTGTGTGATCCAAAAGGAAGAGGAAGGAGCACCAAAGAACAATAGGCATGGGAGGCATCAGGAAAACTCAGACCAAAGCATCCTCTAGTGTTAGATGAGGAATGAGAGCTTTAGCCTTCCATCATGTTCCCATGCACACTGCTCTTAGGCTCTCGTTACTTCATCTTCCTGTCTCACAGTGGACATCTCATATCATATGAATATATCAACATATATGTTTACTTTATTGCTAAACAATCTACCAAACAAATAGTAAGAGGAAGAGCGCTTAAGAACAATAGGAATGAGAGGTATCGGGAAATATGAAATGGGATTTCCACCTCAACAAAAGAGGTAAAGAACCGGTAGGTTACGTTTTTCTATGTGTTATCATTCCCATTGCTATTAAGCTCTCTCTTACTTCCTTTTCCTAGATCGCTTTTGATATTTCACATTGAAGATGTGCACACACACATATATTTGGTTTCTAATCAAAGCCAAGCAAGCCAATTTTGTGTGCCCTTACCACCTTTCTCACTCTGATTTCTGCTCATACTCTGAGTTAGCAGTGGTATGTCATTGATGTGGTTTACTCTCCAACATGAGATCAATATAAAGAACCATCCTATGTGTTAAAGTCATGTGTCTCATCTTGTTAATTCTAAAAATGTGCTTGTTTATGTTTCTACAAAGGCCCTTTTTGGACATAGAGAGGTATACTTCATATATATAAGGACTCGTGTGTGGAAGCCTAAAAAAGGACCCATGTGCGGAATAATCTGGAGCTACACATGTGTGTCGTTATGGAATAAGGAATGCCAACAGACAAATAAACACAGAAGATAGCAATCCAACTATGTAGGGCTAATGAACTTGATCAAATCATATTGTACTACGAATCATTTTCATTTTGTATGATCCAAAAGGAAGAGGAAGGCACACCAAAGAATAATAGGGATGGTAGGCATCAGGGAAAGTCAACCAAAGTATCTTACTTTGTTACACAGGAACTGAGAGGTGAGAGCTTTAGCCTTCCATCATGTTCCCATGCCCACCTTTTGGTCCTCTTCATGTTATCCATATGCATTCTTTTGCTAAAGCGATTTAGCAAACAAAAAGGAAGAGGAAGGAGTGCCTAAGTGAAGGAAATATGCCCTAGAGGCAATAATAAAGTTATTATTTATTTCCTTATATCATGATAAATGTTTATTATTCATGCTAGAATTGTATTAACCGGAAACATAATACATGTGTGAATACATAGACAAACAGAGTGTCACTAGTATGCCTCTACTTGACTAGCTCGTTAATCAAAGATGGTTATGTTTCCTAACCATGGACAAAGAGTTGTTATTTGATTAACGAGGTCACATCATTAGTTGAATGATCTGATTGACATGACCCATTCCATTAGCTTAGCACCCGATCGTTTAGTATGTTGCTATTGCTTTCTTCATGACTTATACATGTTCCTATGACTATGAGATTATGCAACTCCCGTTTGCCGGAGGAACACTTTGGGTGCTACCAAACGTCACAACGTAACTGGGTGATTATAAAGGAGCATTACAGGTGTCTCCAAAGGTAGATGTTGGGTTGGCGTATTTCGAGATTAGGATTTGTCACTCCGATTGTCGGAGAAGTATCTCTGGGCCCTCTCGGTAATGCACATCACATAAGCCTTGCAAGCATTGCAACTAATGAGTTAGTTGCGAGATGATGTATTACGGAACGAGTAAAGAGACTTGCCGGTAACGAGATTGAACTAGGTATTGGATACCGACGATCGAATCTCGGGCAAGTAACATACCGATGACAAAGGGAACAACGTATGTTGTTATGCGGTCTGACCGATAAAGATCTTCGTAGAATATGTAGGAGCCAATATGGGCATCCAGGTCCCGCTATTGGTTATTGACCGGAGACGTGTCTCGGTCATGTCTACATTGTTCTCGAACCCGTAGGGTCCGCACGCTTAAGGTTACGATGATAGTTATATTATGAGTTTATGCATTTTGATGTACCGAAGGTTGTTCGGAGTCCCGGATGTGATCACAGACATGACGAGGAGTCTCTAAATGATCGAGACATAAAGATTGATATATTGGAAGCCTATGTTTGGATATCGGAAGTGTTCCGGGTGAAATCGGGATTTTACCGGAGTACCGGGAGGTTACCGGAACCCCCCGGGAGCTATATGGGCCTTAGTGGGCTTTAGTGGAAAGGAGAAAGGGGCAGCCCAAGGTGGCTGTGCGCCTCCCCCCTTCCCCTAGTCCTATTAGGACTAGGAGAGGTGGCCGGCCCCCTCTCTCTCTTTCCCCCCTCAAGGAGTCCTATTCCAACTAGGATTGGGGGGAATCCTACTCCCAGAGGGAGTAGGACTCTCCTGGCGCGCCCTATGTGGCCGGCCAGCCTCCCCCCTTTGGTCCTTTATATACTGAGGCAGAGGCACCCCAGAAACACACAAGTTGATCCACGTGATCTATTCCTTAGCCGTGTGCGGTTCCCCCAGCCACCATAGTCCTCGATAATACTGTAGCGGAGTTTAGGCGAAGCCCTGCTGCTATAGTACATCAAGATCATCACCACGCCGTCGTGCTGACGGAACTCTTCCCCGACACTTTGCTGGATCGGAGTCCGGGGATCGTCATCGAGCTGAACGTGTGCTCGAACTCGGAGGTGCCGTAGTTTCGGTGCTTGATCGGTTGGATCGTGAAGACGTACGACTACTTCCTCTATGTTGTGTCAACGCTTCCGCAGTCGGTCTGCGTGGGTACGTAGACAACACTCTCCCCTCTCGTTGCTATGCATCACATGATCTTGCGTGTGCGTAGTTTTTGAAATTACTACGAAACTCAACACTAAGAACGATAGGAATGAGACACATAGGGAAATACCAAACTGAATTGCCACCTCAAGACTAGAGGTGAAGAACCAATAAGTTAGGATTTCCTCTATGTTATCACTCCCACTGCTCTTAAGCCCTCTCTTTCTTCCTCTTTCTACCTCATTTTTTGACGTCTGACATGAAATATGTGCACACATATGTTTGGTTTTTAAGCTTCAACAACCAACGAAGCCAAAAGGGAAGAGGAAGGAGTGCTTGAGAACAATATAGGAATGAGAGCCTTGGAAAACACCAAAGTGAGTTCTCACCTCCAACACTAGAGGTGGAAACAAAGCAAGTTAGACTTTCCTCCATGTTCCCACTCCCACTGTTCTTAATTATGCTCTCTTTTCTAACACTTTTCGACTCGCCTTCAAGCTCTCCACTTAACCAAATATGTGGACCCATGTCTATTGATTCTCCACCAAAGCTATTGTATAAGACAAAAGGAAGAGGAAGGAGTGCACAAGGACAACAGGAATGGAAGGCATCAATAAAGGATCCATGAAAAATATTTGCACCTCCAACACTAGAGGTGCAAACGTACAAGGAGGGATTTCCTTCTCTTCATGCTTACTCTCGGAGCCTACAAATCTAACGAATCAAAAACTCTCAAATAACAACCTTGAATTGCTGGAAAAAGTGTTTCAACTTTGAGGTATAAATAACAAGTGGTGCACCATATGGAGAACCATAGGGGAGTGCATGAGGCATAATTGTATTTTCAATGATGGTGGGGCCTCATAATCACGGAGCCCTGTCCTATTGTCCTCTACTCATAAATTAGAACAACTGAATGGAAATCTTTTTTGCTTACCCTGTTACCCATATCTAAAACTAGTACATAATATCCATATCGGCATGTGCATTTATACAGTATGAAGAAGTGTAGCAATAAAAATGATGAGATAAAATAATATAAACCTGAACAAATTAAACAAGTAAACTTGGAAACAATATAGAACAATGGGGGGGCATTGAAGTGGCAACAAATTTTTACACAGGTATTTCAGAGCCGAGGTACACCATTACAGATGAAAAATATGATTAGTCCATGATTCTAGAGATATCATATTAGTAAAACCAAATGTATATATGCCATTTTATCAAGAGATAAAATGTGTATATGGCTAGGGTTATTGTTCTATAAGTAATTTAGTATCCAAATTCTGAAGGTTGTACACAACAACATACATGGAAGGAGGGAAAATAGGAAAATGTATCTCCAAGGAAATCATTAGCCACAACCCCTATGAGGAAAACACATTGTATACATCGGTTCAACATGGATCGCCTAAGCAACATGATGAACCACCTAGTATTTTAGGGACAATGTTTAGACACAAAGAACGAGGTCCTAAGATATTTCATTACTTCTTCCACCCATCAAAGGACTTCCCAGTTACAACCTTGTGCCATGACTTGAAGATCAATCACCGTTGCAATGCAAACATCCACCGAGGTTCAAGAATGGGGCCTTATCCCGCACGTATAAACAATCTATAAAAAACATCATTTTATGATCGTGTACAAATTCCATTGGATTTTAGAGTTTTCGAAGTGGTTGTTCCTCGCTAGCCTGCGTATGTATCCATTCGTTTGCTATGTGCATGTGTGAGGTCTTTAGGAACAGTTTGCTTATTTAGATCATTTTACAGGGTGGATGCTAAAAACAAGCTGCAATGCATGTGTTGTTACATGTTTTATGAGCTGACTATCATCTTTGCCACTCTAATTTCTGCTATGACTCCTATCTACAATGGTCGGCATTGGTGTCTCATTGATACAATTTTCTGTACATCGTGAGTTCAAAGGGAACTAGTGTAGAATCTGCATCATTGTATGTATTAAAGTTGTGTCTCATCTTAACAAGCCTAAAAGTGTGTTTATTTATGTTTTTACAACTAATTGGCTCTTTTCCAGATATAGCGACGTGTACTTCATGTATGTACTATCTGACAGGTAAATTAAATGTCTTGGTGTGTTTCATGGTGCAAGTAGAATCTTCCAAATGAAACAATACTACCAAATTATCAAGTATAAAGCAGTTTGCATGTTAAGCCGACATCTTATCTTGTGAATGGATTAAGGCATGCTAGAGAAACAAAGACTAAAATTAGCAATCTAACTATGCGGGGTGTATGAACTTGAACGAAATCATTTTAACACTATGAATCCTTTTTATGTTGTGTGATCCAAAAGGGAGAGGAAGGAGAACCAAAGAACAATAGGCATGGGTGGCAAGGTTAAAAAAATAGGCATGTGTGGCTACATGGAAACTCAAAACAAAGCCTCTGTTAGACAAGGATCTAAGGTCTTTAGCCTTCCATCATGTTCCCGTGCTCACCGCTCTTAGGCCTTTTTTTCTTCCACTTCCTGTCTCACATTAGACATCTCATATAACATGAATATATGCACATATATGTTTTTTTCTGCTAAAGCAATTTAGCAAACAAGAAGGAAGAGGAAGGAGTGCATAAGAACGATAGGAATGAGAGGCATCGGGAAATACCAAACAAAATTTCCATCACAACACAAGTGATGAAGAATCAATAAGTTAGGATTTCCTCTATGTTCTCATTCCCACCGCTCTTAGGCCCTCTCTTTCTTCCTCTTCCTAGCTCGCTTTTGAGATCTCACATCGGATATGTGTGCACATAGCTAAAGCAACCAAGCAAGCCAAAAGAAAAGGAAGGAGTGCATGAGAACAATAGGAATAGGAGGCATCAGGAAACACCAAGCTGAATTATCACCTCCTACACTAGAGGTGAAAACAAAGCAAGTTAGGGTTTCCTCCATGTTCCCATTCCCACTGCTCTCAGGCTCTCTTTTCTCCCTCTTCTCGACTAGCCTTCTAGCTAGATCTCAGATTATTTAAGTATGTGCATACATATCTATGATTTGTGCATTTATTTATTGCGCGAGCCAAAGGGAAGAGGGAGGAGTGCTCAAGAACCATAGGAATGGGAGATCAGGAAAGCACAAAACTAAATATTTGCACCTCCAACACTAGAGGTGAAAACAAAAGAGTTAAGCTTTCCTCCATGTTCCCATTCCTAGTGCTCTTGTGCTCTCTCTTTCTTCCTCTTCCCTGCTTATTCTCGGAGCGTACAAAATCTGAAGAAAAAAGTATCAGGCAACAAGCTTGAATTGCTGGACAAAGTGTTTCAGCTTTGATGTATAAATAGATGTGATGTGCACCTACAGAACCATAGGAAGATCAAGTAATTAAGACACCCAGTGCATAGTATCACTGCAAAGTCAATGACAATGGGGCCCATTGTCCTGTGCTGTACATGTAGAGCATGTGCAAGGAGATCTTCTGCTTACATATATCTGGGAAGCTATTGCATTCATAGAGCAGGAAAATAATTTAGCATTCGCGGCAGAAGAAAATAAAAATACTCTCCTTCGCCCATACTACCACCTGACGATGACAACTACGTAGCAAACACCTTGGCGCACGCACGCACCTCACCTGCCCTCGTCGATGATGGAGGTGAACATCGGCGACGGGTTTCCGGTCGCCGGCGTGGCATCCCCACCTGCAGCGTGGCCACCGCCGGAAGACTGCTGCGTGGTCGACGATGACGACAGGCCGGCCTGGCTGCTCGTGCCCGTGTAGCTGCTGCTGCTCCCGGCCTTGACCTGCCACTCCGTGATGTAGCTCGGCTTGATCACCTCCTCCCCGGCCATGTCGGCGTCTCCCGTGAGCATCGACACCACCCATGGGGCGATCCCTGGGTGCAGATGAGCGCGACAAGGATCACCCGGAGCACCTCCTCGCTGTTGAACTTCGAGAGCTTGGGGTCCACGAAGTCCAGAGGGTTGCCGTTCTCGTAAAGATCCCACACCTGAAAACATCAGACAGTTTCAGTGATTGTAGTACAAATTTCAACTGTAGATCTTGCCGACAATACACCGACCAAAGCACAGCTGCTGCTTTACTTTCGAGAACATTTCAAAATTTAACTTTCGAACGTACTGTGGCTTTTATTGATCTTTACCTTTTCAAATATATAAGTTGTCTCCTCTTCAAGCGTAGTGTGATGGTTTGATTCACCAGCAACAATCTCCAGCGCTACCACACCGAATGCAAAAACATCAATCTTCTCAGTCATGTGACCTCTCATGGCATACTCAGGTGCAAGGTAGCCACTTTGGAAAAGGAAAGCCAACCAATCACCGTCAGAACATTTACAAACTAATTTGACAAACTCATGAGGGCTGCGTCGATGGAGATGCACTTACAATGTGCCTGCAACTTTTGTGCTCACATGAGTCTTCTTGTCATCATAAAGCTTGGCAAGCCCGAAATCAGAGATCTTTGGGTTGAGATCGGCATCTAGCAAGACATTGCTGGCCTTAATGTCCCTGTGCACAATGCGGACGCTCGACTCCTCGTGGAGATAAGCTATACCTCTTGCTATGCCTAAGCATATCTCGAATCGTCTTGGCCAGTCTAGGTTCAAGCCTCCCTTTCCTGAAGATAAACATTGAGGGGCTTTAATTTTTATAAAATTAAGGTTCAACACAGCAGAGTCATAGTCGATCTTGAATGAAATCATACCAAACAGCGCGTGATCAAGGCTTCCATTCTCCAGGCACTCATAAACCAACAGCGGTGTCTTGCTCTCGAGGCAGCAGCCATACAACTTCACGAGATTACGGTGTTGCACCCTTGATATAGTCTCTATTTCCGTAGCAAATTGAAGTTTCCCCTGATTAGATGATTCAGAGAGCTGCTTCACTGCCACCACTCTACCATCACTTAACTTACCCTGCAAGGAAGTTGCACTAATCAATTAAGGTCAGGCTTTGACCAGGTTCTAGCAAATGAATACACTTGACAATGATGAATTTACGCATATCATCTGACAGATGTATACTAAGTTCAAGTTCAGATTATGACCAAGCAGTTTCTAAGCATTTACCAAATACAGATATATAGTAAAACGAGCCAACCTTGTAAACTGATCCATATCCTCCTTCACCAAGTAGGTTACTGGAATCAAAATTTTCTGTGGCTGATCTTAGCTCACTATAACTGAATACATTTGGTCTTCCAACTATAGTGTACAGCTCTGCACAACAGACAAAAATGATCCTTAGCATAATTCTGTCTACAGAAAAGTAAACAATATGATCCTGGAATATCAAGGAGTACCTTCTAACTCCAATAATATTTTTTTCCTTTTCTGCCTCCATACAAAGACTCCAGCAAGAGCAGCCAGCAAACAAACAGCAACACCAATTACAACTCCAACGATCACACCAGTTTTACTGCTGCTCTTGTTGTCCACAGAGTAATGCACAGTAGGGATGAAATCTGAAAAAAGTTAACTTAGTTTGAGTACGCAAAACAATGAATGATGCTTAGTTGCAATGCAAGACGAGCAATTTAACACAGTTATGATTACATCAAATACAAAAGTGAATCGTGTAGAATTTCTACCCTCATCATGGGTCTTCCAACATTTATGCTAATTTCCAATTGAAATACAAAACATTCAACTTGTTTAGACATGAATCAACCAGTGAGCATACACTGGCATGAACTATATTACAGAGCACCACTTAATCTTTTTAATGGAAACGGTCACAAAAAAGATTGATTACTAATTTCAAATTGTAAGTATCTTTCACATCAAAGTTTCATGTTCAATTTTAGATATTAAATACACCAGTGGTAGAAGTGAAAAACACTGGCACTATCGATACTACAGTGACATGTTTCCTTGGCCACTGTGTTATACAAGTACTACCTCCGTCCCAAAATAAGTGACGTGGTTTTAGTTCAAATTTGACTTCAAGATGGCAGTGTAGAACAAAGAAGTTCCAGTTCAGGTTCGTACTTGGGGTTGCGCTCAAAGCCGATATTGCAGGCCCATAGTAGCCTTGAGTAGGAATGCAGCAAGTACCCTTGCCAGCCCAGAAGAGATGAATCTCAAGGAAGTTTTTTACCACAGGAACAACATACTGCTTCTTTACAACAACGAAAGATTTCCCTCCTGCAGCCTTTCTTATGTCAAAGTTCTGCTCCCTGCGCTCTCCCTATACAGACACCAATCAAAAGAATGTATTGGTTTCACAGTAGATGAGCTAAAAATATCAGACAGCAGAGAAATTTAAGCTTCTAAGCTACCTGGAGATAGATATCAAAAACTCTTCTCGCTCTGCTTTTCCAAGCTTGGGGATCAGGGGAGTCAAACTCTGCAAACTGAAGTGTCACTGTATAGTTTCCGTTCTCGAGTCCAATGCCATAGTATCTCAAAGATGATGGTGACATCCTTGCTGTTTGGAACAGTCCAGAATCTAGTGTGTTCTGAAATTGGCGTGAACTGTAGATTATGTAACTTCCATTGGGTGGGTCCATGAATCTTCCACTACTGCTAACACCCCAGATAGGTGCACCCCCAACATAATATGATGCAGCACCAAGATTGGCATTATCAGCCTGATACATGGCATTGTCTGAGCCTGATATGGTTCTACTACCACCACAGTCCACCGCTAAGGAGGAAGCTGCACACAAGTTACAAAACACTAAGGGCATGTACAATGGTTGATAAGATAGTCTTGTCTTAAGTCTTGCATGTAATTTAGAGATGACAAAAAATAGTCTACAATGGGTCATCTCTTAGCTTTATCTTCAACAACTGGTTATTCCTAAAAATGTGGTGAGACATATTGTGCTAAGAGATCATCTCTTGTCTTCTCTTAAATAAGAGAAGACAAGCCTTTTCTTATGAGTTCTCTCTCCTCCACCTCATCATTTATCCTACGTGGCACTCCTAAGATAGCACCATTGTACATGCCCTAATCTTTACTTGGGAATCTGCAATTAAGGGTCTAAAATTACTGTAGTGTACTAAAAGATGCAAAGAGTTGAAAGCTTACAGTGCGGAGAGCCAAGAGAACAGGGGGTATTTCGCTGAAGACAATTCAACCCAAATGGCAAAACACTGCAAATGGGAAAAAAGTGAATATTTTTCAATTCCACTTACAAGCTCAGATGGATATATTATTCTTCAAAAAACACACTGAGATGAATATTTGTTCCTACATGATTTTGGCAGGAGTAAATGAAATGCAGCAAGTACCTGTTATTGGAGCTATCGATCACAAAGTCGTTTGCCACCAAATTCCTAAAGCACAAAAAATCAGATTTTGTTGCTTAATTCAATCAGACTGGCTATGTATCTTTAATCAGTAATAATCATGAAGCATACAATTGTAGGTTTTTTCTGGGTAACCCAAGAAGGAAAGCTTCCTGAGAGGTGGTTGTATGAAAAATCTCTGAAAATGAACACAACAAATTAGTAAGTAGATCGAGACATATTTTCTTGTAGAGGCCAATATGAAGTGAAAATCAAGGAGCATATGGTCATACAAATTGGCAAGTAGAGGAGATTTCGTAGCTGGTAGACTTCCCGAAAGGCTATTATTGCCAAGAAATCTGATGAAGAGGAATATTTGCAAACATTAGAGAAACATGATTCAAAAGAAACATTATGAGAAAATGCTAACAAGTAATGCGCTTACAGATAACTAAGCATAGGAAGATCAAAGATTGACCGAGGCATTTGGCCTGTGATATTGTTAAAACTCAAATCCCTGCACCAATGGGACAAGGAGTATCAGACAACAAAGTACCGCGCTTTTAACTGAAATTATACCATAGTAGAAAGGCTTCCGTTGGACTCTGATTTTTCTGATAAGGAGAATGCTTACAGTAAAGTCAAATTTACAAATTTGGAGAAGTCTACTGATGCAAGTGTGTCAGATATCTTGCTGTTCCTCAATACTCTGCAGGTCAAATAGTTTAATGATCAGGATCTTAAACTAACATGGAAAGGAAAGTAAAAAGCACGTGTCATACAGTTCACCCAAAGATGTCATGTTTCCGACAAATGCCATTGAAGAGCTTCCATTTACAATATCGCCTATTCTCCTGTTATATTCAGACACTCAATGCGTCTGTCAGTGCCACAAGCTTATCTTTGCAATGAGAACACAGCTAGTGAAACTGAAACTACTAAAACTTACAGGCTTGTCAACTTGATAAGATTAGAAAGACTTCTGGGAATCGGTCCTTGAAAAGAGTTCCCTTGGAGCCTCCTACAAGCTCATACATATTTTGTTAACAAAGAAGCAATACAAACCATTTCTATTTATTAATGTCCTTGGCTACCATTTATGCTAAGAAAAAGTTCGAGAAACATTTAATATTAGTGATTGGTGGAGCATATATCTTACAGTTGGGTCATGTTGGTCAAACTCCCAAGAAAGTCAGGTATTTGCCCGGTGAAACTATTGTCTGATGCCCACCTGGATTCACGATGACAAGAGTGTCCTAGATTATTGGTTGAAAGTTGAAACCTTAGTATAAATTACACTGATATCTTGGTTTGGAAAATTACAAGGTTGACAGGTTCGTAAGCTGGGACAGCGCCTCTGGTAGAGGACCAGTGAAGTCATTACTATCAATGTACCTACATTCCAAAGACATACATCATTTTCCATTCAAGAAGACTATTATCGATCTGGACAATGCAGAGAACACTGATGATCATGCGGGCATGTGCAAATGGCAATGTAAAAGTGAGTAAATAGATTACTTACAGCTGTTGAAGTTTTGTCAATTTTCCCAGCTCGTCTGGAAGTGAGCCGTTAAAATGGTTTGAGCCCAATGCACTGAAAGCACGAGATAAACCAGGTCAACACTAGAGCAATATTAAAAAGGAAGTGCCACTAAATCCCTTTTACAAGTCCAAATGCTGCTCGATATTTGAAGAGAAAGGCACTCTGATTTGGTTAGGTTTTCTATTCCAACTGTTTCAGTTTGCATGAACAGGAAGACACATAAAAGAACATACTCTATTGCTCTACTTAGACCGTAGTGTTGCTATGCTGTCTATGCAAAATTCAAGCCCACAGTATACAATGTCATGCACTTTTGTGTGAGTGATTAACTGATTATACTCCCGAACTCATACAACTGATACAAAGAAATGATCAAAAAATTGAAACCTGATTAGAAGATACTATCAATATTTAACATTACTCATCAGAAGACAAGATTGGATCTTACACTGATACGAGATCTGTAAGATTCCAAAGCTCCTTTGGGACAGGTCCGGATAATGCATTGGTGCCCACGGTTCTTGCGACATTAGAGGAAAAGAGTGTGAGATCGGCTGAAATCAAGACGAGTAATGCACAAAAGGTGTTGAGTCGTCGAAAGCCTTACATGTACTTCAGCGCAGTCAGTTCTCCGATGAACGCTGGCAACGGGCCGGTCAAGCTATTTTTCCTGAAGTCCCTGAAATGACAAGATCAGAGACAAACAACGTTAATCACATACATCTCACACCAAGTTTGGGTGATCCAAAACAGGTACATCTAGTCCGCAATGTACCGATCTTTCTTCGGTGCTCGTCGTAACTGAAAACCAATAATTCAACACCAATTTGATAAACTGCACAGTATACTATGGTTGTAGAACTTGGCCCGATTTTTTCACCCAATGGAAACTGGAAATATTTGTGGGGGGGAAAAACTAGGGCGGCAGCTACACCTACACCTGGAACAATCGGCTGTAATATTCTAGGCGCTGACTGTTATTAGGTTTATAATCCTCGCCGATATATTTGTGCTCGATGGAGCCAATCCGCACCACTGCCATGTGAAGAGAGCATACCTCCGTTGCAGAACACCGGTGGCGCACTGGGGCCACTCTACTGTCTTTGAAGCTTAAAATCTGAGCAGCAGCGACGGACTCGCCGTTGCGTCGGGCGGGGAGGCAAGCCCACTGCGCCCTGGAAGAGAGCCGGAGCGCGCCGGCGCCGATTCCCGGCAAACCTCGCCGGCTTTTTTTTTTTT
>NC_041382.1:677250434-677260926 GCF_002162155.2 Triticum dicoccoides | reverse complement strand
TTTTTTGAGACAACGACATTTTGGTGGTGGAATGCTGGAATGGAACGATGGATTGAAGGGATAGCCAGATGGGCTGAAAACTATACGCGAGAGGGCCGGGCTGAGCTGAAAAAAGGCATGGGTCCTTTAAGACCCACTGGACCCGGCCCAGTAGTTATCTCGAGTTATTTTTGTCTTTCAAGGTCACCATCACATTTCCCCAATGAGAATCACTCTAAAACAAATCCCCATGGAGAAAAGACATGTCTTTGTCTGTTGACTATCACTAAAGTTTAAGCATAGTCTTTGAACTTTTATACTGCCAAAGATTTTTGGTCCGTCAACTGACAAAACTATCCAATTTTGATTTTGGCACACTGAAAGTGGTTTTGGCGTGACATAAAGGCAGTTTCCCATGAGTTGCAACAAAGTCAATAGAAAAAATGGGAGAAAATCAATAAAATCAGGGAAAATGCAAAAAAATGAGTCCTTTATTTTAAGTTTAGTAATCTGAAGATAAAATGGATAAAATAGGTTATTTTTTTGAAAAACTTAGGAAAAAATTCTAGTGTAGGAAACTAAACATTATTTTAAAATTTTCTAATGAATACTTGCATATAAATTTAGGAAAATGAAACTTTATATTTATCAATAATATTTCTAGAAAAAATATTGGAAAGTATGGTTTTTTAAAATGAATAAATTAGAAATAAACTTAGCAACTTTACAAATTCCATGGTTTTCTAGATTTACTAATTATAAGGCATCCTAGATTATTTTTTCAGACTGTTATGTGTACTAGTTTTCAGAATTCCTACAATCTTAATCCTTTTAATGGAATATTTAACCCCCCCCCCCCCCCCCGCCCCTCTATTTTTTAATTTATTTTTATGGTACATGGACTGCCACTTGTGCTAAACTTTGTCAGGTCATCATCAAGGCCTCTTTGGGTAGAGGTAAGAGATGAAATATAGACACTTGAGGGGCAGATGTTTTTGTTATTCGAGTTCAAGTTGATGTACTATGTTTATACTCAGACTAGTAATTCAAATTTACATGAAGCTTTAGTAAAAGAAAATGTTTTTTATGAGGCATGCCACAAACGAGCTCTTACCAGAACTTCATATGGATTAGAATCCTGGGAATCCAAACTCGCATATTTTTTTCCCATAAGAGTTTTAATATTCAAAAAATCCATAAACTGTTGTAATAACATCAAATATTCATGTTTAATCAGAAAGCAAAATTCATATTTAATCAGAAAACAAAATTCATCCACCACATCGTGCATGCAAGTAATATACATAGTAGTACGTTGAGCTAAGATGTCTAGCTAATCAAGGCGTGGGGTTTTAACTTGGTAATATAGTAGTATTGCTTGGTGAACAGTGGTTGTTGGTGAACACTCTTGAGCCTAGAAGTGGATAGCACATACAGTTTGATGAGGTGGGTGAGGTTCCTCAGCTCTTCCGGGATGGGGCCAGCCGCGTCCAGCGAGTTTATCTTCCTGCTCCACCCAACCAAGAGCAAATTGTTCATCCTCTCCAACTGACCAGCCGAGCCGTCGGCAATACAGCAGACGAGAAAAATATGGAACGGATGGCGAGAGAGGAAGGGCTAGCTTACAGTCTGGTGACGTGGCAGAGGGTGCCGTTCTGGTCGGTGCAGTCGCACTTGATGGCCGGGTTGAAGTTGGGGTTGTCGTCCAGCGGCGTGTCGTCCGTGGCGGCGCCGCTGCAGGGGTTGCCGCTGATGTTCCACGACCCCGGCGCCGACAGCCCCAGCTTCCCCAGTATCGCGTTCACCGCTGCCGCTGCATCCCACCCCGCCAAGACACCGACCATTAACAGAGCTTAACAACCAGAGAAGAGAAGAGCAGTGAATGCGCGCCACTACTAATCCACTGCATACCTTCGGTCGGGTCGGTCTGCGACGGCGGTGGCGGCGGAGCCTGAGCCTGAGCGGCCGCCCTCCAGGAAGAAGATAGGGCTGTAAGGAGCAGCGGCAAGAGGAGCACGGAGCCATGGCGGAGGCACGAGCTCCACCTTGGACTCGGAGGACCCATCTCCCTCCCCTCCTCCCCGTCAGATTGCAGTCCTACTGCCTACTGGAAGAAGAGGCGATGGATCAGAACAATAAAGCAGGCATCCGCTGGAGAAGGAGAATAGAGATATACTCAGAGGAGCTGTGGGAGGAAACATGCAGCCAAGTCCAAGTGAGTACTGGGCGATTGTTTTTTTATGGAGGTGGCGGCCCCTACTCACTCTAGTACTGCAGCACTCCTACTATACTCCTACGCCGATCAAGCTGCATGCACCTGCTCCTACAACAATGCCGCCAAAAGAAGAGTGAGTTATTGGTACTAGCAGTATTTTTTGCTGTTGTTATCTGGTGTGTTGCTGAATTTTATAGATGAATGCATAAATGCGCGGTGCCCGAATGGAATAGTCTGTTCTCTCAGATGGCTGGCTTGGACCGGGACCAAGAGGCGTGACAAGAACAGTTTTTTTTTTTTTTTGCGAGTGATGACAAGAACAGATTGAGCTCACATGAATGAATTCAGTAGAGGCTCATCGTGCTTGCAATTGCTTGTCATTGTCCTGAATTTACATTATTTTTTCTGCTCCTTGATGGTTGTAGCGCAAGTGGGAATATACTGCATGGATCCACATGCACACGGAGCAGGTGGCGAAGCAAATCAGTAGTTGGAATTTCGCATGGACGTTTTATTAAGTTAAGTGAATATGGTGGCAGTTGGGGCATTTCGTAGGATTGGAAGCCGGCTAACACCATCTCGTACGTTAGGTGTGTATTTACATCTCTGTCGAGGGTAATTAATAAGTAGCTTGGTTTGTTAGCGTGGTCGGTCCCTCTCTCTTTGGTTGTCGTGTGCCAACCTCGGCGTGATGCCTGAACATCAGGCATGGATCTTACCATGTTAATCAGGTTGAAGAGAGAGAAAGCATCGACGTTAACCACGAACATCATATCATAATACCAAAAAGCTGCCACCTTGATGAAGGTGGGGGGGTGATGTAGCACTCAACTTGCCCAAATTTAAAAATGGTACCTATTTGCTAATTTTAAATGACCACATGGTTTTTAAATAACATAATGACCTTCAACTTTATCAAGCCGATCCAGACATGTTACCCAACCCAAGACCCAAATGCAATGAACCAGCCAATGCCCAAGGCCGAAGCAACCACCTTAATGCGCTGATATGACTTTGGGCACATCACTCCACCAAGAATTAACGGTCAAGATTCGAGATGACATCTGAAACAACAAGTATATAACTTTCTTCCACCGGACAAAGTTGCAGGAAAATGTTGACGGAGCAACGTCATCAACGCCGCGTCACTGATGTGCACGTTGTTCAGCTTTCAGCTACCGGCGATTTCCCGGAAAGAAAGACCGAAAGAGAGTCAAGCGAGAGACCAAGCGAATCTCTGAAGTGGATACCACCAATTAGTACCAGGTAGCCATCGACCACCTGCTTATGGTCTGGTCTGAAAGCCAGAAATAAAATGCGCTGTCATAAAGGAAATCGCAAAAGTCCAATATCGCCACGACTGGACAGACATTCTTGATTCTTCGCAAGCAAGCACGTGGGCAAGAAGAGGCCACGAACCTTCCTCGAGCTTCCAAAGTTCAAAGTCCAAGCCGAAAATTATTGCAAATCGTACGCGCGTCCAACGAGACCAAAGAATTCAGAGCTTCACCTACACGAGTACACATACAACTTTTACTCATCCTACATACCACCACTGTACAGTTCAATACAATGCCAAAAAAAAAACTGCCTGTATCGACACCATCCGTAAGATGCATGCATTCTCAACAAATCTGTAGCGCGAGAGGTCGATCGACATCAACGGGTCGAACTGTATCAGCGGCCTTCGTCGATGACGGAGCTCAGGAACGGCGAGGAGGTTTGGGACGTCGACGAGTGGGGCCTTGGCGCCGAGCTCGATTGCCCACTGACGTCGGTGCTCATGTAGGTGGTGTTGCCGCCCTTGATCTGCCATTCCGTGATGTAGCTCGGCTTGGTCACCACGTCGGGCGCCTCGACGTCGCCCGTCAGCATCGCCACCACCCTCGACATGGGGGGGCGCTGGTGGGGCGAGCCCTGGGTGCAGAGCAGCGCCACCTTGATGGCCCGAAGCACCTCATCGCTGTCGAACTCCTCCAGCCTCGGGTCCACCACGTCCAGCGGGTGGTTGTCCTCGTACAGCTCCCACACCTGAAAACATTCAGGTGATGTTTTATTCAAGGAAATCAGTTTTTCCTGTTTTCGTAACTTGTTGCAGGAGACCACTAGCGCACAGAGGGCATCAGTGAGCTTACCCATTCGAAAATATAAACCTTGTTCTCGTCCTTTGTACTGTAGTTTGGTCTTCCAGCTAAAGTCTCCAATACCACGACCCCGAATGCAAACACGTCGATCTTCTCTGTCATATGGCCTCTCATGGCATACTCAGGTGCAAGATAACCACTTCAAGAAGCAGACAGCAAACGCCATCAGCATACATATGAAAATACTACGTAGACATAGGGTCGGAAAGGTGGAAATGCACTTACAATGTACCAGCAACTTTCGTGCTCACATGTGTCTTCTGGTCATCATAAAGTTTAGCCAGCCCGAAATCCGAGATCTTAGGATTGAGATTAGCATCAAGTAAGATATTGCTGGCCTTGATGTCCCTGTGCACAACACGGATGCTAGATTCTTCATGAAGGTAGGACAGACCTCTTGCAACGCCTAAGCATATCTCAAAACGCGTTGGCCAGTCTAGGCTTGACTTCCCTTTGCCTGCAAATGTAGGTTTAAGTTTTTAGTTCTTTATACTAAGCGCGAATCTGCAGATATGTAGCTCCATCAATCAAAAGAAGTTGTACCAAACAGAGCATGGTCCAGGCTTCCATTCTCCAGGTACTCATAAACCAGCAGTGGCTTATTGCCCTCAAGGCAGCAACCATACAACTTCACGAGATTACGGTGTTGCACTCGAGATATAGTTTCTATTTCAGTTGCAAACTCCCTTTTTCCCTGATGAGATTTTTCAGACAGCTGCTTCACTGCCACAAACCTACCATCAGTTAACTTTCCCTGCAAAAAGGCGACATTTTTCACCAATAAAAGTTTCAGGTGTCGCATTGCCAAACATAAATTGCTCCAGATACGCTGAAATAAACACCCTCTCTTCATTTTCGAAAGTTATTGACAAGTATGTGAAGAAATAGAGATACAAAAAATAATCTGTAGAGGCAGATCTGTCTTCTGATGTTTACGTGTACTACTAGCTTATCTAAAGTTATTTCCAGAACGATAACTTTACAGAAAATCCAAGACTGAAATGTATGGGATGAACCAACCTTATAAACCGACCCATATCCTCCTTGACCAAGAAGGTTATCAGGACTGAAATTATCAGTAGCTGACCTCAGCTCACCATAACTGAGGACATTAGGTCTTCCCACAATACTGTACAGCTCTGCAAGACATCACAAAAGATACAATAAGCTTACTTCGACTACTCCTTTGCTCAGTTAGAATGCAATGTGGTCCTAGTATATCTCATACCTTCTTGCTCCAATGATAGTTTTCTCTTTTTCTGCCTCCAAACAAAGATCGCGGCAAATGCTACCAATCCTAAAACTGCTAGACCAACTATAACTCCGACAATCACGCCTGTTTTACTACCATTCTTCTTTGCCGCAGCATTACGCACTGTAGGGGTGAAATCTGATAAAAAGTTCACTTGTTAGAAACATGTGATGTCAACAAGTCAGTATATTTCAAGTGAAGTTAAATGAAAGGTCCGACTATGTGCAAACTGGTTGGTGTATTACATCTTAAATGTCAGGTGATACATGTATTAGGTATTTCACTTCTCTAAAAATTTCTTACTGAAATTTAACTCCAGACCTATCATCCCTGAGTAGTTTGTTTAGTATATTTGATTTACTAGTTCTCTTGTGAATGTCTAACAAATGTAATAGGTAATACAGTAGTGGCAATAGACTAATTGATATTTCTACGAAGCCTCTCATTTATTTCGATGAACAATATCCAAATGTTTTAGTTTGAGCAAAGCCTGACTAGATGCGTTTCCACATTCCATGGTACTGAAAGTATAATAATTAGAACTTCTATAGCAGTTACGAGTACATCAAGGACTAAATGAAATATGTACAGATCAACCCTCATTTTCATATTGACGCTCTAGTATTTCCCTTTGCTATTATTTCAAGCTGCACAGGATTACATTCAGCATAACTTAGTATGTATTTCTGCCAAGTTAATCTGGAGAATATATGGTAGTCAGTATTAAAACCATTATTTCAAGTCAAGGAAAGTACTTGGTGTTGCACTCAAAGCTGAGATCGCAGGCCCGTAGTAGCCTTGAGTAGGAATGCAGCAAGTGCCCTTGCCAGCCCAGAAGAGATGAATCTCAAGAAAGTTCTTCGTGACAGGAACAATGTACTGCTTCCTAACAGCAGTGTAAGATTTCCCGCCTGCCGTCTTCCTTATGTCAAAGTTCTGTTCTTTACGCACACCCTATACCAACAAAATCAAGAATAAAATAATATTGGGCAGGTTATAAGCTAATAGTATTGGTTATCACTTATAAGGGGGACAGGAACCTACCTGAACATATATATCGAAAACCCTTCTCCCTGTGCTCTTCCAAGACTGACCGTCTGGGAAGTCAAACTCTGCAAATTGTAGTGTAACTGTATAATTTCCATTTTCAAGTCCAATACCAAAGTATCTTAAGGATGACGGTGACATCCTTGCATTCCGAAACAGTTCTGTATCGAGTGTATTCAGAAACTGGCGTGAACTGTAGATTATATAACTGCCATTTTGTGCATCCATGAACCTTCCAACATTGCTAACACCCCATGTTTGTGCTCCTGTAACATAAAATGACGCAGGTCCAAGACTTGCATCATCAGATTCGTAGAAAGAATTATCTGAGCCTGATACGGGTCGCCTACTACCAGAGTCCACAGCAAATGAAGAAGCTGCAGGAAGATTAAATTATTTATACCGGTACTAGTTTAGTAAAGCTGCAGTAGCAGGCTTATAGTTCTTCAAGTAGGCATGTGCTTAAATTTTCAAAAGGCAGTAGTCTCACAGTGTGGCAAACCAAGAAAACATGGTGTATTACGCTGAAGGCACCCCCACCCCGTAGGTAAGACACTGCAAATGTAACAGAGTGACACTTTGAACCCAAAATAAAAGCCAAAAGAATCTACTAATTATACTTAAGATGTTGAGGACATATTGAATATGGCCGAACCTGTTGCTGGAACTATCAGCCACGAAATTATTTGTCACCAGATTCCTAAGTAGAAGGAAATTAGACAAAAAATCAGAATGCATTGTTCGTACTTCATAGCATATTAGGGCTTCTTTGCAATAGTTTAAATAAGAAAAGTTAATTTATGCATAAATTTTGAGCTAGTCTGTAGGACTAATGTCTCCTTCCACACACAGTAGGAGCCATAGGCATCTTAAACAATTTTATAAATACTTGTAAGATAAATGCACCAAAACAGTCTATCAGATTTATCAAATATGATTCTAGCATATTTCATCTGTACACTATAAACCTAGCAAGTAAGCTCAGGTTCCTAACCTAGACCAAACGTGCCCTTAATTGGGCTATATTTAGTTGAGAAAAAAAGGAAAGTTTCAGAATTTGGAACTTACAATTGTGAATCTTTAGCCCAAGAAGGAACAGTTCCTGAGAGCTGGTTGTAAGAAAAATCTCTGTACAAAGTAAAAATATGAAAGAACCATTAGAGATTAAATAAACACCTTCCTTCATTTATTGTGTAAATAAAATTAACCACGTTACGTACAATTTTTTAAGCGAAGATCCTATTGAGCTTGGGAGATTTCCTGAAAGGCTATTATTCCCAAGAAATCTAGTCACAACAAAATTTACAAACATTAGCTACAAGAATGATGAAAGCCTTCATTTCATAGAAATATGCTTGCAAGTCAAGATAGTCCATACAAGAAGTTTAGTAACTTCAGATTCAACAAGGTTTGTGGTACTTGGCCTGTGATATTGTTGAAACTCAAATCCCTGTAACAAAAAAAAAGCGAAAAGGAAGGATGTCATCAGCCAATATATAATGGCCTTGCACGAAAGGAATTTGGCTCTAGTTTATTGTGGAAATAAAATGCTTACAGTAAGTTTAAACTCGTCAACTTTGAAAAGTCAATCGATGAAAGCTTATCAGATATCCTACAGTTCCTCAAAACTCTGCAAAAAAAAAACATGTTGCATGTTTTAGACATGACGAACCTGACGAGTTACATCAAATTGGGACTCTAATCTGAGACATTAAGTGAATAACAAGTTATGCATACAAGGTGCTCAAAGATGTCATGTTATTGACGAATGCCAGTGAAGAAGAACTCCCATTTAATATATCACCGATTCGTCTGCACCATAGAAGTAGATTATTAACTGTCCCTGCTGCAACCTTGACATTTAAGAATGACATTTAGCTCTTATCACCGGCAGTAGGCACTTACAAGCTTGTCAATTGGGCAAGATTGGAAAGAGTAGCTGGAATCGGACCTTCGAAAGAATTGCCTTGAAACCTCCTACAATGTCATAGTTCTAGTTAGTCACTTCAAGCACCCTTTGTTGACGGATGTAGCAACCTAGTAGTGAAAGAAAGGACATCTCTATTCTTTGGAAAACAAAAGAATGTGAACATATTTATCTAGAAGTACAACTTACTCCCTCTGTTCCGAATTACTCGTCGCAGAAATGAATGTATCTAGATGTATTTTAGTTCTAGATACATCCATTTCTGCGACGAGTAATTTGGAACGGAGGGAGTACTTCTGAAGAAACGACAGAGTATTCAAAGTGATTCAATGCTTACTCATCACCTTATCGGAAACTAGCACTCATCTAAGCTTTAACTTTTGAAATGACTCTCCCACTTCCACACCAATTTATGTTTTTCAAAGCTAAAGCTTGGCTTGTAGCCTTGTAGGTAATGGAAGCAAACCGCACAAATATTCTCTGAAAACTTTCCCGAAGAAACAAATATTCTTTGGAATTGTGTAAATAACGTATTCATAGTACTTGCTGTGTTTATATTTTTAGAGAAATGCTATAACTGAGATCACTGGCAATCTTACAGCTCTGTTAAACTCCAGCTCCCAATATAATCTGGTATCTGGCCAGTAAAATCATTATCTGATGCCCACCTAAACAAAGAGCAGAAAAGTACAATAAGATATGATAGTGTGAAACGCCTATAATGTCAACAACGCATCAAATATAGGCATACAATATTTTCATTTTCGTAAGCCTGGAAAGTGACGCTGGTAGTGGGCCGCTAAGGCCAGCACTGTCGATGTACCTGTAAGTGATAAATACAAAAACAGCACAAATTAGACATTGAGATGACACTAGTCCAAGCAAAAAAAAAATCGCTTGGCAGAAGGAAAATGGAGTGCCAGAATTCAGTAAATACGTACATTTGTTCAAGTTTGACCAGGTTTCCCAACTCCAAAGGTAGTGAGCCATTGAATTTGTTTGAGCCAATGCCCCTAAAAGTACAACAAGAATTTCAGATTAGACATGCGAACTTGACAACTACTATAATCTATATTATAAGAAGCATGAAATTTATCATCATAGTTACCCTTCAGCCCGAGTTTAACGCATTGATAAATAGATAAATTACTGAAGGTATATTTCTTACAGTGATACAAGATTCGTAAGGTTCCCGAGCTCCTTTGGTAGAGGTCCAGATAACGCATTGATGCCCATACTCCTAATATGTTCAATAGAGGAAGTGTTAGATTTAATGACAAAAAATAAATATATTTATTTGCTGCAATCATTTTTTGAGTTCCGAATCTCACAAGTACTGCATCTGAGCCAGCTTCCCAATGAACGATGGTATAGGCCCTGTTAAGTAATTTTGTGCTAAATTCCTGAAACAGCATCAAACAGATACAAGAAATAATTGAATTTAGTGTGAAATTGGCATATTATACAGAATGTCTTTTTCACGTTAGTACAGCAGAGCACAAGAAATCACTGCCACTATAAGTATATAATCAATATTGTGGGCGGTTCCCTCAATGCTATCCGGGATGCTAAAAATATACTCCAGAAGATAATGGTAACCATTAGCTGAAATTATGTAGCAATCATCTACGAGCACTTTTAAAACAAATATGAGGGCAATGGAAGAAAAAAAAATCTAGAATGTGTAAACTTGGGCAAAAGTTGGGTGGCAGAGTTAACTGGCAAACAGCCAACTCTGCCGGCGCCTCGAACATAGTGCTTTGTCCTCGAGACCATTTCACGTTTGAAAGTTGAGAGGACATACAAATTGGTGAGGCTGGTGAGGTTCCACAGCTCTTCTGGTATCGGGCCGACCGCGTCCAAGGCGTATATTTTCCTGCATTGACAATGACAAGCATCCCATGAGCTACTGGCGGCGTAGGCATTTC
>NC_041382.1:677225773-677250119 GCF_002162155.2 Triticum dicoccoides | reverse complement strand
AGGGAGGCGTTGCCGGTGGAGCAGAGGCACTTGATGGCCGGGTTGAAGTTGGGGTCGTTGTCGATGTCGGTGTCGTCGATGGCGGCGCCGGTGCAGAGGTTGCCGCTGATGTTCCATGAGGACGACGCCTTCTGGCCGAGCTTGGCGAACACCGCGTTCAGCGCCGCCGCTGCGAGAGCAAAACCATGTCATCATCAGTCATCAATCAAATCAAAAAGAGAAAAAGGGCAATCCACGTCGCCGCTCAGCCGTCCGATGGGATCCAACGGCCTAGAACGAGCAGCGGCGGCTGGCCGTAACCAGCTACTAGACGAAACCGGACATGGTTT
The DNA here is from genome assembly GCF_002162155.2 of Triticum dicoccoides. Lineage (NCBI taxonomy): Eukaryota > Viridiplantae > Streptophyta > Magnoliopsida > Poales > Poaceae > Triticum > Triticum dicoccoides. The sequence continues at coordinate 677,249,790 of NC_041382.1, read as the reverse complement.
CTGACTTTTCTGCGTCGGACGAGCCAAAGTCAAACGCCGAGATTTCTGTCAGACACAGCCATCGAGGTGCGGCGATTGACTTTTTTGACCGCGACACCCGAACGAACGAACAAACTAGTCTCTCGTGACGGCGAGATCTTGCGCCCATTCATGCTCGCGAAGGTGGCGGGAAATTGGCGAATCACGCAGCGTTCCGCGGCCGGATTTGCTCAGCGGCGGCAGTTGATCATCAAAATTCAAAACAGAGGCGATGATCGATGGTTCCGACGACAGCAAAAGGACAAGGACGAAGAAAATCAGAAGATGAAGCAAGAAAGTGGCTGGATGATTCGAGCAAGATGCGATCGGAGGTCATGATCGAAGAGCGGCGTGAGCCTTGGGGTTGAGGAGAGGACGGAAGAAGGCGTGCTTACCGTCGCCCGCATGGGTCCTCGGGGTCCGCTGAGCATGGGCGGCCGCCGCGAGGAGCAGCAGCGCGAGCGCCGCGCCATGGAGGAGCTTCATCTCCCTCCCTCGCTCGCTCTAGGTCTCTAGCTTAGCTCAGCCTAGCTCGACGACGACGACGGGCCTCTTTGTTTGTGACTTGTGAAGGATGGGAGCCCGGACAAAGAAGATAGATAAAACCTCACCCGGAAAGGGACGTGTGTGCGTGCGTGCGTTGGTGCCCCTGGACCTGGACGTATGTATGTACGTACAGACGACGGTGATGGGTACATGTAGCCTGCCATTGCCAGGCACAGCCAATCAGTACAAGGTTGGTACTAACAGCAAGCAGCAACTTGATCATCTCGCTCGTTCCCAATTGCCAAGTGGGACGCTATTTCTTATCAAGCTTTGGTTGAAGGCCCACTTGGTCAATTAGAGAATTGGTATGCAGACATGCAGTGCCTCGATTCGATGAACGTGTGGCTCCGGTTAGCAAAAGGGGTACTATAATCTGAGACGTCGGGTTGGAGTTGGGCTGCTCCGCGCCCCTACCCCAGCCGCAGCCGCCACCCTCGCATGCGATGCGATGCGACGCGCGATCGAGATGGCGATCCACATGCGACGGTTGCGACGTACTCCTTTAATGATCTAAACGCTTTTATATTTCTTTACGGAGGGAGTACGCGAGGAAGCTGCCGAGCTGGACGGAGGCGGAGCGGGCAGCTTTGACACTTCGCCGCGCGCGGGAAAAGGTCTTATCTTTCTTCTTTATACTATTTTTCCTTTGGACTTAGTATTATCCATGTTTGATTTCCCGCCTGTGTGTTGTGTCGTGCGTGTCTGTACTGTCTTGGAAGGGTTTTTTCCTTTCCAAGACGGAGAAAAGATGGAGCTTGGTTGACTGCTTTTGGCGTGGCGTGCTTAATCGATGATTTGGACAGGTGCATGCACGTACGTATGGAGGATGTAAGCACAGGGCGATCAGCTGCTCATCTTTCTTCGGGAACGATGGGATCGTACACGTTTGATTATCTATTTATCGTTTGATGAAAGATCCAGCAACCTGCTGGCCTTTTGATTGGTCAAAAAGCAGGAAAACAACGAGGTGGGTTTAGACATGAAGCACCAAAACCTTCAAATATTCAGGAACGGGTGGAGTGGGATCCAGAGAAAAAAGAAAAGAAAGAGAAAAGGCTAGACCGGCTATTTTGGTCCGGCCACTAGAAAGTGCTAATTCTCTCCACCCGGTCTCCATAGCTCGATGTTTCTTGCCACTGCATCCACCGTATCCTTTGATGCAGAAACCTTTTCTCTTGAAGGTGTTGTTGTTGCGTTCTTGCCAGATCTCCAAGCAAGTTAGTGGCTCCCTTCCTTTTGCCTGCTTTCCGTTCTCTCGATGCTGTCTTTCACGATCATTGAGGTAAATTGTTGTCTCCATTCCTCGCGCGGGGTTAGAGAGATGCAATGCAACCCTTTCATTGTGAAATTTTGCTCCACACCTCCTTTGTTAAAGAGTGGCTCCAAAATAAGTGCTGGGAGGTCTGTAGGTTTCGAAGGCAGAGCTGGCAAAAATAGTTGTTCTCCCATCCTCTCCGCTAAAGCCAGTCGTTGCACCACATCCGATTTTGTAGTAGTAACGAGGCGAACATCTTGATCTTCTTGGGAGCCCATGTCTTCCATATGATCTGGTCAAAATCAGTGTGCTTAAAAAGCCCTGAAATTGCAGGTTATACGCCGATCTCGTCAAGTACTATACCGATCTCTCAAAATTTAACCGATGGTGTCCTGAACTTCCTCATTTCTGACAATGTCTTCCTCTTGGATCTTCCGACGCATGACGATGAAATCGTGCACCAGGTTTTGCATGCTGACATTGGCGAGATCCTAGATCTAGGTGTCCTCCGCGAACGCCTCTGTTTTACCGCCATGTTCTTCCTTCTCCAGTGCTTGTATACACTACTAGGGAAAAGCCTAGCAGCAGCGCGGGTTTTAGGACTATCAGTAGCGCGGGCAGGAGCGCTACTGGTACGGCGTTACAGCTAAAGGTTAGCAGTAGCGTTGGTTAACCCACGCTACTGCTACACCGACTTAGTAGTTGCGCTTTCTCGATTCGGCGCTACTGGTAATTACTAGTAGCGCTTCTCCCAGCCCGCGCTACTACTATTATTTTATATTTTATTTCTTTTTTATTTCATGTTGTACTCATACACCTCTATACAAGTTTTCATACAGCAGCAATTTAAAGATTGTCATCATAATGAGTTATTACATCATTGGGTGAAAGAACCGTGGACTAGTTTCAAGTGGATGGACATCCACTTGAAACTAGTCTGCGGTTCTTTCACGCAATGATATAATAAACAGGGCCGGCCCTGGGGGGCAGGGGGGCGGCCGCCCCGGGTCCCCAAAATCCAGGGGCCCCTCCCCAGACGCGCAGGTAGCCCATGGGCCCTTGCCCAGAGAGGTAGGCAAGGGGCGCAGCAACGCTTCAATCACGCAGAGGCAAACTTCGTTCCTAAAAAAGAGGCGAAAATTTCTTTGATCGGGCAAAAGCTGCCTTCCTCCGATCCCTAATTGCCGAGTTTGCTGATTCCTGTCCCCCAAACGAGTAGTACTAACTTTTTCTTTCCAAACTCTTCAGATGGCTTACTCAAAGCGAGGCGATATCTATTCGAGTCCTGGATCGCTGGACGCTGGACGCGCACATCCTCGAGCGCCCGCCGCCGGAGTCAGACGCCAATCCAATGGCTTCGCCGTCAAGCGCCAATCTCTGATGATCGATGCCGATCCGATCTATTTCAGGTGCTCCGCATTGCAGTTACATATTCCCCACACTCGTATATTGCTAATGAAGTAATTTACTTTAGCATACAGATTGCGTACTTTGCATTGTTCATTCATCACTTTTTTTTAAAGAGAGCGGCCTCTTCGTTTTCGTTTAACTAAAATCACAATGTTCTTACAGTACCTTCACCACATCTATATTGCTTTTGGAACTATACATGTTCATTAGGGCATATACAACATGGGCGTTAGTAGCGAGCGCCAATGTCGATTTCCTTTCGGTTATGCCTCGTTTCTGTTCGATTCAAGGGTTTCCCTTTGCGTTGATGCCTCGTTTCTGTTTGATCCAAGGGTTTCCCTTTGGGTTGATCCAAGGGTTTCCCTTTGCGTTGATGCATGAAGTTGTTGGACGGAGCAGACGCTAGTATAGTTGCTCATCCATTTTTTCACTCGTATTGCCTGTAAATTGATTTTACCGCTCGAGCAACATACTGTAACGAGAGGATCATGTTCAGGCAATGCGGTAGATCGCGTTGTGCGACGGGGCATACGAGCGAATGTGAGCGCTTTATAAATCTTGTATTCATTATTATTGCTATAATGTTTATATTAAGGGCTTCAAATTTTATTTTGCCCCGGACCCCCAAAATCTCAGGACCGGCCCTGATAATAAATATCATCATTATCATCATCGTCATCATATTATTAACAACTTATCATCATAATACATCATTGTCATATAACACCTCCTCATGATCATCGTTTTCATCGATAAGACATCACATGTAACGCCCTCGATGCGGCTATATCTCCTATGTGTCGAAGCACGACTTAGAGGCATAACCACATTAAAAGCAATGTCGCAAGTAAGGTAATCTTCACAACAACCCATGTAAATATATAAAAGGGGAAAGGAGACATAGTTGGCTTACACTCGCCACGTCACACAAATATATGAATAACATTACAATCATCCAATACACTCATGGTCCGACTACGGTACCAAAATAAAGATCAACCCCCACATGCGACAAAGTCCCGATCGCCCCAACTGGGCACCACTACTGATCATCTGAGAAAGACACATAGTAACGACGAGAGTCTTCATTGAACTCCCACTTGAGCTCACGCGCATCGTCTGGAACAGTATCATCGGTCCCTACATCTGGTATTGGAAGTAATCTATGAGTCACGGGGACTCAGCAATCTCGCACCCTCGCGATCAAGACTATTTAAGCTTATAGGTAAAGGCAAGGTAATATGTGGAGCTGCAGCAAGCGACTGGCATATATGGTGGCTAACCTGTTCGCAAAAGAGAGCGAGAAGAGAAGTCAAAGCACGAACGAAGAACTATGATCAAGAAGTGATCCTATAACAACCTACGTCGAGCATTACTCCAACATCGTGTTCACTTCCCGGACTCCGCCGAGAAGAGACCATCATGGTTACACATGCGGTTGATTCGTTTTAATTAAATTAAGTTTCATGTTATCTACAACCAGACATTAACAAATTCCCATCTGCCCATAACCGCGGGCACGGCTTTCAAAAGTTCAAATCCCTGCAGGGGTGTCCCAACTTAGCCCATCACAAGCTCTCACGGTCAACGAAGAATATTCCTTCTCCCGAGACATTCCGATCAGACTCGGCATCCCGGTTTTACAAGACATTCTCGACAATGGTAAAACTAAACCAGCAACACCACCCAGGTGTGTCGACAAATCCCGATAGGAGCTGCACATATCTCGTTCTTAGGGCACACCGAATGAGTAAGACGTCGGGTAGGCCAGCCCAGAGTTGGCCCTGGTAACCCCGGACATCGCTCAGTTGGACCAATACTTAGAGAAGCACTGGCCCGGGGGGGTAAAATAAAGATGACCCTTGAGTTCGCAAAATCCAAGGGAAAAAGGCTAGGTGGCGAATGGTAAAACCAATGTTGGGCATTGCTGGAAGAGTTTTATTCAAGGCGAACTGTCAAGGGGTTCCCATTATAACCCAACCGCGTAAGGAACGCAAAATCCGGGAACATAACACCGATATGACGGAAACTAGGGCGGCAAGAGTGGAACAAAACACTAGGCAAAAGGCTGAGCCTTCCATCCTTTACCAAGTATATAGGTGCATTAAGACAACAAGATAATATAGTGATATCCCAACAATAAACGATGTTCCAACAAGGAACGATCTCCAATCTTCACCTGCAACTAGCAACGCTATAAGAGGGGCTGAGCAAAGCGGTAACATAGCCAATCAACGGTTTGCTAGGACATGGTGGGTTAGAGGTTGACATGGCAATTTGGGAGACATGAAAGCAAGTGGTAGGTATCATAGCATAGGCATAGCAAAAGAGCGAGCATCTAGCAAGCAAAGATATAAGTGATTTCGAGGGTATGATCATCTTGCCTGCAAAGTTGTCAGAGTTGACTTGATCCTCGTACGCAAACTCAACGGGCTTCTCATTAGCGAACTCGTCTCCCAGCTCTACCCAAATAAGACACACAAGCAAAAGGAACACAATCAACCACGTGCAATGCTCAAACAACAAGATGCGAACATGGTATGCTATGCGGGATGTGATATGTGATGCATATGCAAGATTTGACAAGGAACGATTGAACCTGGCCTCAACTTGGAAATCCAAGAGTGCCACTAGAAAGGTGAGGTGATTTCGGTTGAAATCGATATAAAGATCACCGGAATCGGATGCACGCTTTGGAAATGGCAAGCAAAACAAATATGGCACCAGTCTGCGATAATCAGCAAGTAGCCATCTAAATACATCAAGATAAATATGCTACAGCACTCAAACATGACAACAAAATACATGGCAGAGATCCATTCATGATGCTTGACAAAAGATGAACACTGAGCTACGGCAAATTCATCCATTAACACGTTCAAACAAGCATGGCAAAAGTGCAAATGATAATAGGTTTCAGACTTAGTGAGATTAACACAAGTCTGGAATTTAACATCAGGTAACACACTTTAGAGCATGAAAACTATAAGCTACAGGAACTTAACATGGCAAAGCAAGACATGGCATGAAGCTACTCAAAGTACTTAACAAAAGTCCCTTAGTGACCTTGAGCCAAAATGGATCAGAAAATACAATTGCAAGCATGTGAACATGGCAAAAACATAATCAGATTACAGACTTAGTGAAAAACTGGAGCATGCAAATCAATTAGCGAGTATGCATGTTCACGAGCTCGATGCACTCACTACAGAGCATGGCATGAAAAAATAAGCATACACCCATAGAGAATACATATCATAGAAGCTAGACATGGCAAGAACAACAACATACCATGCACGGATCAATAGCAACATCCTCGGCAAAATCGCTAACAAGTCAACAATCTGCCAGGATTCACGAAATAGCAAAAGTAGAGCTCGATTGACTCAAGATAGGGTACTCCATAAATGCAAACAAAGACAGGGATGGATAGAGCACCACAATGTTAACAAATCATCCTTACTGATCATCCTCAAAAGAGGCACGAATCACTAGGAAACAACATGAACATATGGCATAAAGACAAAATCAGGACAAGGACTTAGAGAAATTCGAAGTCCCTGAAATCAGCATTACCGAATACACTATTTGCAAGCTTATGCTAGTCACCACACATATCACAAAAATACATGGTAAGCATGATAGAGGCGAGGGTCCCGATCTTTCGATGAGATGATAACTATCGATTTGGTGGAGACGACTTTGACGATCCGACTACAAACATGCACGACGTTGCGCCTTAGCAACCGCTAAACCAATCTTCTGAGGTTACTGACGATGCTGGAAGCACGGTCAGCCTGACCACGAAGGTCTATTCCTGCAAGCAATCGAAGAATGAGCAATAATATGATAAAGCAATCTGAATATCGCAAATATATATGAAGTATTGATAATGGTGGGGATCCGGAAGCGGTCTTGGTCTGGTCGTTGGACACAAACGAAGTACACGAAGTTGCAATGGCTAACTTTTAACTAAACAAATCCCCAGGAAAAAGATACTAGATGGATCTACTTATATAGGAGCAAGGGGTGGCGGCCAAGTAGGTGGGAGGACGTCCCAAGGCAGCCTAAAACTAACCCTAAGTCGTACAATGCTCATGGGTCCAAGTGAAGGTGATGCAACACCTTTGGGCTTGTAGTTTGACTCGGATTCTGCTGCAACATCAGATTGTTTCGTCCGTAACTCAACGCTCCGGACGAATTTGAAGGTGAATCCAATTGGGTTGGAAAGAGCACGAAATCTAGTTTCCAACAAAAAAAGAATCACCCAATTCGGAGTCCGTATGAAAAAGTTGTTGGCGTTTTGAGTCACGTATGTCTGTGCAGTCTGAATCTGAATCCAGAACGTGAGAGACTTGGACTCTATCTTCTCTTGGCCAAAAGTGACGTGAGAGGACTTTTTGAACACAACCTAAACTTCTCATTTTCCCTTGTCTTCATATGTAGATTGTACAAATGTCCCATACACTTGCAATTAGACAAAACACAAAAGTGTGTGAAGTATTTTTGTTCTGGATAACATAAATAGATTATTGAATAGTTTGCATTAGAAATCACCTGACAAATATGCATGTATGCAATATTTTTGGTCGTATCCAAGGTAGTCATGTCCTCATCAAAGCACCTATGTAAAGATGGCATGGCATATAACAAAACTCATGTAGAGCTCAGGAGCATATCATGCACACATTAATCATGGTAAAAATGACAAATATCTATTTGATGAAATAGATCTGGCAATTTTATCACATAACCCTCTTCCAACAGCATTTCGGGCATCAAGATGAGCTCAAATAAAAATGATGCAATGAGATGAAATGATGTACTTTTTGCAACAAACTTTTTGATATGCTACACGCGTAAATCGGAGCTACGGATGCCGAGTTACGACATGGCGAAGATTGCAAAAATTCTAGGGTTACTAGGAAAAAGTCAACCGTGGAGATGTCCCAGATCTGGATCTGGCGCAGGTTACGATGTTCGCCGGAATTGGAGCTCGGGTCGCCGGACTTGGGGAGCTCCGGCGCGGCGTCGTGGAGGAAGGGCGCGGCTCCGACGCTGGTTGGTGGCGCGGACGAGGCGGCGGGGACGGTGGCGCAGCTTGCCGGAGCGTCGGGACGCCGCGGCGACGTCGGCGAGGCAGGGGGCGGCGAGGTGACGACGGAGCCCGCGGTGGCCGGTGATGGCGGGCGCGGTGGCGCGAGGTGAAATCCGACGAAGGCAGGCGCCGGCTCGGGGAAGAAGAAACGGGCGCGGGCGGCGCTCGGCTCGGGCCGGGGAGGGCCGCACGCGGGCAAGGCGGCGATGCGGTCCCGCCCAGGACAGGTGGCGATGGCGGATTGGTCCGGCAGAGCGGGCGGACACGTCCGCTGCCCGGATTTTTGTCCGGCGGCGGCGGGTGGAGTTTTCTAGGGTTAGGGTAGAAGAAGACCCGGGATTTTTGGAGGAAGAGCTATTTATAGGCATAGAGGGAGCTAGGAAGCTCCAAATGGAGTGCGGTTTTCGGCCACGCAATCGTGATCGAACGCAATAGACGATAGGAGGGGTTTTGGTGGATTTTGAGCCAAATTGGAAGGATGTTGGACTGCAACGCACACGAGGCCTTCTCGGTCCCTCGGTTAACCGTTGGAGTATCAAACAAAGTCCAAATGGCACGAAACTTGACAGGCGGTCTACCGGTAGTAAACCAAGGCCGCATGGCAAGTCTTGGTCCAATCCGAAAATGTTTAACCCCCACACACGAAAAGAGGTAGAAAGGACCACCGGAGGAGATAGGAGCGCCGGAATGCAAAACGGACAACGGGGAAAATGCTCGGATGCATGAGACGAACACGTATGCAAATGCAATGCACATGATGACATGATATGAAATGCATGATAAATTCAACAACACACGGAGACAAAACCCGAACCCGAGGAAAATAAAATAACTTAGGCCGGAAACGGCAAGAGTTGGAGTATAGATAAGGTAAATTACATCCAGGGTGTTACATCACATAACAAGTTGGTCACTAGTCATAATCACAACTACTCCTCATCATCAACTCTAACACATTGTATCACATAATAAACATATTGTACCTCATAGGACCTACTACATTCTCTTAGGACCTACTATATTTTCTAAGATAAAATAGCAAAAAACAAGATAGCCCCTGGCTCTCCATTATACATGTTTTTATCTACATCATATATATCTTATAGGACTCATATTGACATGGAGATTTGGCTGGTCTCACCTCGAGGTCGGAGGGGGTCGGTGACGGGGACGACGGCGGGGATGATGGAGGGGCTCCTTGATTTCTGCAAAAGCAAAAACCCTATAAGTTATCACTAATACATCCCGAATAATTGCTTAAAATAAAAAAATAACAACAAATATGACATGTTCAACTAGTTCTATTAATTCAACTAGTTCTTACTAAATATAAACGTACTATAAATAGAAAAAAACTAGTTCTTTCTAAAAATAAAGTAGTTTAACTAGTTATATTAATTTTCTTACTAAAAATACATTAGTTCTATTAATTCAACTAGTTCAACTAGTTTATTAATTTACATACTAAATGAACTAGTTCTATTAATCACTTAATATAAATAAACTAGTTATATTAATCACTTACTAAATAAACGATTTCTATTAAACACTTGCTAAAAATTCTACTACCCTAGTTCTACCCTAAATTTTTGTCGGAGTAATGGGCCACGGGTAGGCAAACCCGAGGCCCAGAACCTTTCAAGACATCGGGGCAGGCTGCGCCCCTCAAGACCCCAAGACGAAGAGCCGCCTTCTAAGGAGCCGACGGCAAGACGGCCGACTGACCACTCACGGCTGAGTCCCAGGGACGACTGCAGGGATAAGCCGACTCCTGACTGGCGACTTCCAAAGAAGCAGGCTTTGGGGGGTCGACCTGCGACTCCAACAAACCCCATGACCTCATCAAGAGGGACGGGGCAGGGGAGTGGCTACAGTGAAGCCCACTCCCGCCCCTTACCAAGGGCAGGCATGGCCACAACACGCCGTACCCCGGAAGATCTCCGTGCGGCATGGCACTGTTGTCATACCGGCCCTGACATCAGCACCACAGGATCGAATCATGTACCCACGACGGCTTGTCTGTACGGCCCAAAGGCAGCGGGTCCCACCAGTCAGTGAGACCCCAGGAGACGGCAAGAGGACCACCAGTCGGACCCGTCGGGAGTCGGCCCCGGGGAGTCGGCCGAGCCCTCCCCCGGGGCCCACGCGCCATTAATCAAGATGTGATGGAGAGTGGCAATAGTGATCGCTCGCCAGGCGGCGGGGCTGTTGCCACGACCCTACGATCAAGAGCGCGTCATCAGAAGCACGGCTATAGTAATCAGCAGCCGGCAAGACCCGCCCGCGGCGGACGCGGCCTGTCGGCTCCGTACCAGGCCAGTTGGCGGGGCCCGCCAGTCGGCGGGCCCCAGCGGTCGGCGGAGAAGACGGAGGCCAGAGGCGCTAACGGCTGGGCCCGCGTCTAGCCGGATTACCATTGTACCCCTAGGGGGTAGGCCTATATAAACCTCCCAGGGCACCCATGCAAAGGGTTGAAACCCATTAGCTCTAAGCCAGATCATATAGGAGGGAGAGAGCTAGCCTTGCCCTCTCCTACCTCCAGGAAACAGCTCAAGGAGCAACCGTGTAGACACTTTGCCATAGTGATCATGCAGAGACCCCGCAGAGCAGCAGTAGGGGTATTATCTCCCCGAAGAGCCCTGAAGCTGGGTAAGATCCGCCGGCGTGCATGTCTTCGCCTCATCCCGTTTCCAGGCACCGGCGACATTCTACTCGCCCCCACCATGATAAGACATCCTTTGGCATATGTCGCACCTAACCCCCGACATTTGACGCCCACCATGGGGCCTAGTGCACCATCGTCCGGAGACCTGTTCTGGACGGGAACCCTTTTCCTCCCTGGCGAGCGCAGCCCGCCAGGCACGCCAGATGGAGTTTGCACCGACGCACTGCGCGGCGTTGAGATCGCCTGCGCAGCCAGCTGCCTGGCCGAACTTGTCGGCGAGGTTCGCCTCTCCGATGAACCTGCATCCGACGCAGGCACGGGCGGCTCCGAGAGCCTCCTCGATCAACTCCACGTTTCCGGCGAGCCTGCCGTAGACTTGGAGTCTGTAGGCTCCACCGACCCGATGCTGGTCGACTCCGACACTGCATCGCTCGACGCGTTCCCCACCGATGTGGTGGTCTACGACAAACCTCTCCCTCGCGCGGAGAGCAACGGAAGCACCGTCACCGAGGTGCTCGTCATCAGTCATGAGGAGCTCCCCGGTGGAGGAGCGCACGACTCATCGGCGCAGCGCTACAAGACCTAGCTGCGCCCATTCCGGATGACGCAGAGACGTTGGAGGCGTGCCGCCTTCAGCTCGTTGAAGGCGCCAAGAAGCTGGCCAGCATGAGACGCTTGTCAGAAGCCTACCAGCGGGAGATGGATCACGCCGTCGGCGGCTCGCCGGCCCTGGCGGGGCCCAGCCGCCTTGGTGCGGTCCACCAGCACGGCGTAGCCATCGCCGACCTGTTTGGGGCAAGCCGCCCTGTGTACGCTACACCAGCGGAGAACATCCGAGCCGTCCAGGCAGCGGCGGATGAGCTGGACAATTTCGAGGGCAAAGAACGCCGCCTCATGATGGAGCGAGTCCAGCGGCTCCTCGACGCGGCCGCCGCGCCGAACGAGGCCAGCTGCCGCACGGAGGCGCCGCAGCGACAACACGACGACCTTCGCCAAGATCAAGGTGCGACGTCTCAGACGCCGACTGGCGGCGCCCGAGGAAGAAGAGACAAGGATCCGGTTGTCAGCCACAGTCGGACTCGCATTACCATAGAGCGCGACTGAGACGGCCGCCCAAGAGTAGTGGAATGACGGGACGACTGTCCGCCTCCCCCTCCTCGCAAGAAGAGGCGAGTCTCCCTGCCGCCTGTTGACCATCCGACTCTCGGCGATCGCCTTGGCCGCCGAGAGGGAGTTGGAGAGAATGACGCCCGCCACTGGATCGACCGACTTCACCGATCCCTGGCGCTGGAAGAAGAAGACGAGCTGGGTCCGCCTTGTTTCGGGCCCCACATTCGAGACGAGCCATTTCCCAGAGGGTTCACGCTCCCAAGAGACACGCCCAAGTATACCGGCTCCGTGAAGCCGGAAGACTGGCTAGTCGACTACTCCATGGCTGTCAGCATAGCAAACGGCAACAAGCGTGTCGCCGTAAAGTACGTTCCGCTCATACTCCAGGGCACGACCCGGACATGGCTGAACAGCCTGAAGCCCCGCAGCATCAACAGCTGGGTAGACTTCACCGAAGCGTTCGTCCGCAACTTCACCAGCACGTACAAGCGTCCTCCCAAGCCTCGTCAGCTCTCCTTGTGCGTGCAAGGCCCCGACGAGTCGACTCGCGATTACCTCACGCGTTGGGCCGAGCTTCGGAACTCCTGTGAGGGCGTGCACGAGGTGCAGGCCATCGAGTACTTCACAGCCGGGTGCAGATAAGGCACCCTCCTCAAGCACAAGCTCCTCTGCGACGAGCCAGAAACCCTCGACGAGCTGCTGATCATAGCGGACAAGTACGCCACGGCCGACTCCTCCATGAAGGCGGAGATTCAAATCAGCACGACTGGCAAAGTGGCCCCTCAAGCTTCAAGAACTCCGGCGGGAGACGCCAACCAGCGACAACAGCAGGGCGAACACAAGCGCAAGGCCCCGCAGCCGGCTTCCAGCAGCTGGCAGGTCGCGACCGTTGAAGCCCAGCAGCCGGATGGGCAGCCTCCGCCCAAGCGACAGAAAGGCGGCAAGACAAACTGGTTGCCGGTCTTCTCCTACGAGGAGACCCTGGATGGACCTTGCAAGTTCCATAGCGGCGCAAAGCCGTCGAATCACACCACCCGAAAGTGCCACTGGCTCACCAGGATCGCCAAGGGAGACGGCCTCCTGCCGCTCCCGCCTGCTGGGCAGCCGCCTCTGCCTCCACCCCAGCAGCCGGCTGTCAGGTCAGTCGGCGCAGTACAAGACGAATACCCTGAAGAACACGGAGCCTACATGGTGTTTACCAGTATGGGTGATGATCGACGCAGCAGGTGGCTGCAGCGATAAGAGGTGAATGCGGTAGCATCAGAGACGCCAGAGTTCATGCACTGGTCCGAGAAGCCCATCAGCTGGAGCAGGGCTGACCACCCAGAGGTGATGCCAAGTCCGGGCTCCTATGCCTTGGTCTTGGACGCCACCTTTGCTACGAATAGACGAGCCGCGCGTTTCTCGCGAGTTCTGATAGACGGAGGCAGCAGCATCAATATCCTGTACAAGGACACCATGGAGAAGTTAGAAATCAAGCAAAGACAGCTTCAGAACAGCCGGACTGTGTTCCACGGCATTGTTCCTGGGCTTTCCTACTCTCCAATCGGCAAGATCCTGATGGACGTCCTATTTGGAGACAAAGATCACCTCCGCCGAGAGTCCGTTTGGTTTGAGGTGGTGGACCTCGAGAGCCCATACCATGCGCTACTCGGCCGACCCGCTTTGGCCAAGTTCATGGCGGTCCCCCACTACGCCTACCTCAAGATGAAGATGCCCAGTTCCAGGGGAATTCTGACTGTGGCTGGCGACTACCGGAAGTCGTCTGCCTGTGCGGCTGAGAGCAGTCGGCTGGCCGAGTCCCTGGTAATCGCGGCCGAGAAGCGGCTCCTCGAGCGGGTTGTGGCGATGGCCGGCAAGCAGCCAGAGGTATCACCCAACCCGAAGGAGTCGGAGGCTGAAGGTTCGTTCAAATCGGCCAAAGAGACAAAGAAGATACCCTTGGATCCGGAGCACCCAGAGAGGTACACTGTCGTAGGTGCAAACCTCGACAGTAAGTAGGAAGGCGAGCTTGTCGATTTCCTCCGTGAGAATCGGGACATCTTCGCATGGTCCCCCAAAGACATGCCAGGTGTACCAACGGAATTCGCCGAGCACAAGTTACATGTCCGATCTGATGCAAAGCCGATCAGGCAGCACCTGCGCCGCCTATCAGAAGAGAAGAGAAGAGTTGTCGGAGAAGAGATAGCCCGACTCCTAGCAGCCGGCTTCATTATGGAAGTGTTCTTTCCAGAATGGCTAGCAAATCCGGTCCTGGTACTGAAGAAGAACAAGCAGTGGCGAATGTGTATTGACTACACGAGCCTCAACAAGGCCTGCTCAAAGGACCCATTTGCTCTACCAAGAATCGATCAGGTGATAGACTCCACAGCCGGATGCGAGCTGTTGAGTTTTTTGGATGCATACTCAGGATATCACCAGATCAAGCTGAACCCGGCTGACAGACTGAAGACCGCCCTCATCACACCATTTGGAGCCTTCTGCTACCTCACCATGACGTTCGGCTTGAGGAATGTCGGCGCCACCTTTCAGCGTTGCATGCAGAAGTGCCTCCTCAAGCAGCTCAGCAGGAACGCCCACGTCTACGTAGACGACGTGGTGGTGAAGACGGAAAAGCGTGGAACGCTGCTGGAAGACCTCAAAGAGACCTTTGAGAACCTACGCCGATTCCAGATCAAGCTTAATCCCGAGAAGTGTGTCTTCGGAGTACCAGCCGGCCAGCTCCTTGGCTTCCTGGTCTCTGAACACGGCATAGGATGCAACCCAATAAAGATCAAGGCCATTGAGAGAATGGAGGTACCCAGCTGACTGCTGGATGTGCAAAAGTTCACCGGCTGCTTGGCGTCCATTAGTCGATTCATCAGTCGGCTGGGCGAGAAAGCTCTCCCCTTATACCAACTCATGAAGAAGACCACTTTTTTCGAGTGGAACCATAAGGTAGACGAAGCTTTTCTCTAGTTGAAGAAGATGCTGACTACTCCACCCGTCCTGGCGGCTCCGACTCCCAAGGAACCTATGCTCCTGTACATCGCCGCCACCAGCCGGGTGGTCAGCATGGTCATTGTAGTGGAACGCAAGGAGGAAGGCAAGGCACTACCTATCCAGAGACCGGTATATTACCTGAGCGAAGTACTGTCGACCTCCAAGCAGAACTACCCCCACTACCAGAAGATGTGCTATGGCGTACACTTTACTGCCAAAAAATTGAAGCCTTATTTTCAAGAGCATCCAATCACGGTGGTCTGCACGGCCCCGCTTGCCGAGATCATTGGTAGCCGAGATGCTTCTGGCCGAGTGGCCAAGTGGGCCATAGAGCTGGCTCCCTACACCATCCACTACCAGCCCCGCACCGCTATCAAGTCACAAGCACTGGCCGACTTCCTCGTCGACTGGGCCGATACCCAGTACCTACCTCCAGCGCCTAACTCCACCCATTGGCGGATGCATTTCGACGGCTCCAAGATGCGCACCGGCTTGGGAGCCGGCGTCGTCCTCACCTCTCCTAAAGGCGACAAGCTCAAATACGCACTGCAAATCCATTTTGCCACCTCCAACAACGTCGCCGAGTACGAGGCGCTCATTCACGGGCTCCGGCTTGCCAAAGAACTTGGCATCCGCCGGATCTTGTGTTATGGCGACTCGGACTTAGTGGTCCAGCAGTCATCTGGCGACTGGGACGCGAAAGATGCAAACATGGCGAGTTACCGTTTCCTCGTGCAGCAACTGAGCGGGTATTTCGAAGGGTGCGAGTTCCTCCATGTGCCAAGAAACGACAACGACCAAGCAGACGCCTTGGCACGAATAGGCTCTACCCGCCAAGCAATACCATCCGGCGTCGCCCTTCAACGCCTCCTCAAGCCGTCTGTCAAGCCTTCACCAGAATCAGACTCCATTTTTGTGCCGGCTCCTCCCGAAGACGTCGGATCCGACTCCAGAGCCCCGGAAGTCGGTACGGGGATTTTGGCAGATAGCTCCAAAGCCGCCACAGTCGAGCCCGTCCCGGGGACTGCGGCGGCGGACTCGAAGACTCCAGAACTCGGCCCAAGGGTCGCGCCAGCCGGCCTGGGGACTTCATTAACCCAGCAAGCGGTTGTTGACTCCAACCCGCCGCCTCCCAGCCCAACCGCCCTCGTCCAAGTCGTAGTTCTGGCAGTCGAAGAAATAGCAGCACCCTCATGGGCCCAGCCCATCCTCAAATTCCTGGTGAGCAAAGAGCTGCCAACTGATGAGACTTTAGCTCGGCAAGTACAATGCCGGGCGGCAGCCTACACCATAGTCAACAGAGAGCTGGTCAGGCGCAGCGTCACTGGTGTCTACCAGCGCTGCGTAGAGCCAGAGCAAGGCCAAGCAATTCTCAAAGACATCCATCAAGGCGAGTGCGGCCACCATGCGGCTTCAAGAGCGCTCGTCGCAAAAGCCTTTCGACACGGTTTTTT
The DNA here is from genome assembly GCF_002162155.2 of Triticum dicoccoides. Taxonomy (NCBI): domain Eukaryota; kingdom Viridiplantae; phylum Streptophyta; class Magnoliopsida; order Poales; family Poaceae; genus Triticum; species Triticum dicoccoides. The sequence goes on along the minus strand of NC_041382.1, from coordinate 677,233,252 downwards.
CTGGCCGACTGCCTTAGAAGAAGCCAAGGAATTGGTCCAAAAATGCAAAGGGTGCCAGAAGTTCAGCTCCAAGCCGCACCAGCCGGCTTCTGCACTCAAGACCATCCCCATTGCCTGGCCTTTCGCAGTTTGGGGTCTAGACTTGGTGGGACCATTCAAGACAGCACGAGGTGGCCTAACTCACTTACTCGTCGCAGTAGACAAGTTCACCAAGTGGATAGAAGGAAAGCCAATCAAGAAGCTGAATGGTCCGACTGTCGTAACTTTCATCTCTGATATCACAATTCGGTACGGCATACCACACAGCATCATCACCGACAATGGCACAAATTTTGCCAAAGGCGCCTTGGCCCGTTTTTGCGCAACACAGGGCATCCGACTGGACCTAGCGTCCGTCGCCCACCCACAGTCAAATGGCCAGGTGGAGCGGGCAAACGGCCTCATCCTGTCCGGCATCAAACCCCAGTTGATCGAGCCTCTGGAGCGCTCGGCTGGCTGCTGGCTCGACGAGCTACCAGCCGTCCTCTGGAGTCTGTGCACGACTCCAAACAAGTCAACCGGCTTCACGCCTTTCTTCCTTGTCTACGGTGCCGAAGGACATAGAGTTCGACTCCCCACGAGTCACCATGTACACCGAGGAGGAATCAGAAGAAGCACGACAAGACGACGTCGATCTGCTGGAAGAGGGCCGACTGTTGGCACTCAGCCGGTCCAGCATCTACCAGCAGAGCCTGCGCCGATACCACAACAGGAAGGTCAGGCCAAGATCTTTCCAAGAAGGCGACCTTGTGCTCCGGCTGATCCAGCGAACAGCCGGCCAGCACAAGCTGTCGGCGCCTTGGGAAGGCCCTTTCATCATCAGCAAAGTACTGGGCAACGACTCCTACTACCTGATTGACGCTCAAAAGCCCCGAGAACGCAAGAGGGACGACTCCGGCAAGGAGATAGAGCGGCCATGGAATGCAAATCTCCTCCGAAGATTCTACAGTTGATGCAGTATGTACCACGCTACCTTTTGTATTAAAGTACCAAGACTGCGGGGCCCCTGAGACGAGCTCGGGGACTGCCCTCTTTTGTCTGTATGATAAAAATTATGCCTACAAGTACGTTACTCTTTGTTATGCCGCTTGGCACTGGGCTCGACAAGTCGGCCCGAGGACTTGCCGCCTTGCACTGTGAAATGCTTCCTGCAGCCGGACAAGTAGTGTGCAACACCTAAACCGTCTCCTGTCAGAAGCCGCAGATTGCAGAAGCGACTGTACGGTGGGCAGAAGTAAGGTAGAATGGGCGTTCGCATGAAAAAATGGCTAAGGACTCAAAGCATAAAACATAGCTCAAGACGGCTTCCAGCCTTTTTTCACAAACCGACTCTCGAATAGTCAGATTGCCGCCTTCTATTCAACTTGCTCAAAAACTCTTAAAAGCGGCTAAGTACTTGCCTTCCCAAAGTAGCCAAGCATTTGATCCAGCGGCAGTCCGCAGAGCGGCTGTCCGATTGGCAAGGCAGGCAACTAAGAGAAAGCGGCAAAGGAAAAAAGCCAAAAGAGCAATGAGCAAGAAAAGATAGAACTCGGATAAATATATTTACATAACGTAGGCCCTTGGCCGAGTCTTCAAGCAGAAGTTCAAAATACACCCCGCGGGTGGAATTGTGCGAATTAACAAGTTCTTCAAAGACTACTGGAGCAGATAAAATAAAGGTAAAGCGGCAGCTTAGGAAGCAGCAGACGGATTCGGAGGGTCGGAGGAGGCGGCAGCGTCAGGCGTCGGGGCGGCCGGCTAGCTAGTCTCGGCTTGATCGCCTCCGGCGGCAGTCGGGTTGGTCGCACGCGGCTCGTTGCTGGAGGCGCGGTCGAGCTGAGGCTGGTCGTCTGCTCCGTCCTCTGGTGCCTCCGTGTCGCCTCCGTCCTCCGCCTCGCCTTCCTCCTCGACGCTAGAGCCAATCACCTCCGCCGAGTCCTTGCCGTAGTCTAGGTTCATCCCAAACCACTCCGGCGGTACCTCCTCGCCGTCTTCAGACCGCTCAGGGACGAAGATGCTGGTGTCGGTGTACTCGGTGATCGCCGCAGCACGCTTGACGAGGGCATCTTCCGTAGCTGCCAGCTCCGGCTGGCCTTCCGACCGAAGTGTGGCCAGCCGGTCTAGATCCAGCCCCGGATACCACGCCTTGACGAACTCCAAGGCCCGGCGCACTCCAGCTCGGGCCGAAGAACCCTTCCAGGCCTTAAGACGACCAACTGCGACCTCTAGCCAGTCGGCCGTCAGGCTGGGGGTGCGCGGAGCCTGCATGTCCGGCCACAGGGCGGCAATCGCCTGGGCACCGACACGCTGAAGCCGGCACAACATCCGGTGAGTCGGCCGAAGGCGAGCCTCGATACTCAGGATGTGCTCGTCAAGGGTTCGGGGGGCGTCGGCGGCGATCTCTGCGCCCTCCACCCTCCGACCTTCATGGCCAGCCTCGATGGCTTGGATGGCGGCCTACGAGTGCCCAGGAAAGAAGTCTGCGAAGATGGAAAAAGCGAAGAAGCAAGTCAAAAACCAGGAGTCGGCACGACTTATAATCGGCAGCTCGAAGAAAGAAAGTAAAGAAACTCACCATCAACGATGTCTTCAATCTCATGGAAGCCGGAGGCCAGCATCACCTCCTTGTCAGACCAGGAGGAGCGCTCGCTCGCGAACTCGGCCAGGAGGGCGGTCTCCGTCTCTTCCGCCTCCCTCTGCGTCTTCACAAGCAGCTCCTTCTGCTCTGCCAATTGAGTGGCCAGCAGATCGCGCTCCGTGGCGAGCTTGCTGCACTCCTCCCCTTTGGCGCGCAATGCGGAGTTGGCTTCGCTCAGCTGCTATTGAAGAGCAGCGTTGGCTCCTGAAAAGAAGGAAGAAAGAAGGCGTTAAGTCATCAATAAAGAAGATCGCCGGGGAGATCCGGCCCGACTGCTCAGCAATCGGCCCGAATCTTGGGGACTACAGCCTGCGGGTGCGCCAGCACGCCCCCGTAGAGAAGAAAAAGGACTTACTCCGGCTCTCCGACCAATCGGCGGTCCGCTTGCCCAGCTCTTCAATGTTACGGTTGAAGGCAGTGACGCGGAGGTTGTGGCAATCCTGTGTCAAGCGTTTCAGATAAAAAGTCAATACCCAGAGTTCATCAATTGGAGTTCTGGGCCGCCTGCTTAGCAGCCAGCCCGAAACTCGGGGACTACACCCAGTGGGTGCGCTGGCGCGCCCCCACAGAGAGGAACAAGGAAACAAGGACCAAAGGAAAAAACATACCCGGACGGCTGCCCGCGATGCCAGGTACGCCTTGGTGCAATTCTGGAGAGCGTCGCCCTCAGCACGAAGCTTCGCCTGGACGTCCAGAAGCGTCTAGTTCAGCGGCCCTGTGCCGCCTCCTCGCACCCACCCAATGGGCGCGGCGCTCGTCGCTTCGGTGTCTGGGATCGCCGAGCTGGCGGTGCCGGCTTCCAGGGGGCGGGGTGCCGAAGTCGCCTTCTCCAGACGGCGGCGCGTCGGCGAGCCGACTTGGAGGAGTAACCTCGCCACGGCCTCGTCTTCGGTCGGCGGCACCAGAGGGTCCGCTGGCTGCTTGCCTTGCGCACTCTCAGACGGCGGCGGAGGCGGCGGCGGAACGATCACGTCCGGCATAGAGGGGTCGCCGCCTTCCCTCTCCACGACGGGGTTCTCGCTGCCGGCTTTCCCAGACTGCCCTGTGAACTCCGGAGGCGGCGGCGCAGAGTTTAGCGGGGTGACAAACACCACCGATTGGCGGCGTGCAGCCTCCTTAGCCTGCCGCTTCGTCGTGGCGGCGACTTCGGCCTCCGCCAGTTTTTTCTTGGCGGAGGCCTCCGCCCTATCGGCCTCCGCCTTCTCCAGGCGAACAGCCTCTTCTTCGTTGCGCTTCTCCTGCACATTCCGCTCTGTCGCCTCCCGGAGGTCAGCAGCGGGGTCAATCCGCCGAATGGTGGCGGACGTCTCCGCTGACCCCATTACGGAGGCGGCGGTGACCCTCTCAAGAGTGAGGGGAGCCCTGAAGAAAGGAAGGCAAGCAAAAGACTCAGGCAAAGCCACAAAGAAAGAATAAAGCATTGAGACAGAATACTCACGCGGAGTCCAATGGCGGCTTCTTCACTTCCTTACGGAAGCGGATGGCCTTCGCAGCCGCCTCGTCCCGCCGGGTCGCCGCAGCCGAACCCTTGGGCTTCTTCGGCCGACTGCCGGACAAGGTCGGCACGGCCCTGCGCTTCTTCCCGCCGCCTGGAGCACCCGGCGCGGCAGAAGAGCCCGCGCCAGGCTGGCTGGCTCCTGGCCGATGGTGGGGGGCGACTTCTCCCTCGGCGTCGTCGTTAGGCCAGTCGACGAAAGTGGCCGAAGGCCTGAACTCGCCTGCTGCTCCTCCTCCTCCCTCGGCGTCGTCCTCCAGAGCCGCCGCCCCCAGATCGGGGTCGTCGACGTCGCTCTCCGCCCGGTGGCGAGGAACTCGCGGGCCGGCCCCGAGGTGCCGGCTGGCGGGTGGGGGAGGGGATTCTGACCAAAGCCGACTGGTCAAAACAAACTCGGCAAGAAAGAAGACAATCCAAAGAAAGAAAGGAAAGGTAACTCACCACGGGTGGGGGGTGGCGCGGGAGTACAGCTCCTTACCAAACCGCCAATCCTCCAGGAGCTTGCTGTCCGAGAGGTAGTTCACCATGAAAGCCACCTCCTCGTGAGGCATGTCCTTGGTGCACATCTGACTCGGGTCGTGGTGCCCGCTCATTTGGCATATCATATGGGGGCGGCCTTGGAGCGGGAGAACTCGGCGCGCCACGAAGGCGGCCAGCAGGTCTGGACCAGTCAAGCCCTCCGACTGCGTCAGCACTCGGAGTCGCGCGATGGCGCCGGCTCCCGTAGGCGTCAGTGACTTGGCCCGGTACGACCAGTTGGGCAGTCTCCCAGTCGGCGGGCCGGCTTTGAAAGCCGTCAGGTTGACCCAGTCGCCCCTCGTGGAGACGCTCCTGACATAGAAGTACGATCTCTGCCACATCTTCACCGACTTTATCAGCGAGATGGAGGGGAAGGGGTTGTCGGCCCCCGACCTTCGCACGGCGATAAAAGCGCCGCATTGAGCCGGCACGCCTGCGGTCTGGGTGCCGAGCTTGGAGAAGAAGAACTCCCCCCAGAGCTTGAGGGTGGGGAGGACTCCGAGGAAGCCATCGCACAAGGCCACAAAGGCGGACAGCAGCACCACCGTGTTGGGGGTGAGGTGGTGCGGCTGGAGGCCGTAGAACTCCAGGAAGGATCGGAAGAAACTGCTCGCCGGCAGCCCTAACCCACGCAAGCAGTGCGAGCGGAAGATGACCCGCTCGCCGGTAGCCCCAACCCGCGCAAGCAGTGCAAGCGGAAGATGACCCGCTCGCCCTCCTGCGACGCGGGGGAAATCTCCCCCTTCGGTGCAAGTCGCACCCGCACGTGATCCTCGCCGGGGAGCCGACGAGTCCGGCAGAGGAACTCGATGTGGTCGTCGTGAACTTCGGAGCCGTACCAGGTGCCGGAGCGCACCGGGAGAGGCGCGGCGACAGAGGAAGAAGTCATCGCGAGCTGATCGCCGCGGCGTTCGTCGGAGCTTGGGCGCGCGGCGGAGCAAAGAAGAAGAAGGAAGAGAGCGAGGAGTAGTGAGAAGGAGGAGAGCGAGGAGTAGTGGGGAGGAGGGGCGCGCGTGCCCCCCTCTTTCCCCTACTTATAGCCTCGTGGGCTGCGAAGCCGAGGGGGCGGTCGTGGGATTTACTGGGCCCACGGCCCCACGACCCTCACGTTCCACGACAAAGTTACTGCGCGCAGTAACTCCACGGGAATCCCAACCGTCCGCCGGGGCCGCGGCGGATCCGCTCGGGCGCCGAGGCGCGGTAATGGCGGGCCCCGCCTATGGGCTTGTCCCGTCGCACGCGTAGGCTGGCAGAATGGCCCAGCCACGTGTCATCACATGACAGGCCTAGAACGGGCGGCGGCCCGGAGGCTTAGCAAGCACGCTACTTGGATCCTGCCGCGACGTTCAAAATATTGTGCGAGTCAGAGTTGGGCGAGTCCGACTCCTTCTAGCCGGCCCGGCGGAAGTCAACCAAGAGCCATATGTTGAGCACCCAAAAAGAGAAACTGCTGAGGCTTCTCGGCCGATCGTCCGCGGCGCCTCACCAGCTTCGGGGACTACTGTCGGAGTAATGGGCCACGGGTAGGCAAACCCGAGGCCCAGAACCTTTCAAGACATCGGGGCAGGCTGCGCCCCTCAAGACCCCAAGACGAAGAGCCGCCTTCTAAGGAGCCGACGGCAAGACGGCCGACTGACCACTCACGGCCGAGTCCCAGGGACGACTGCAGGGATAAGCCGACTCCTGACTAGCGACTTCCAGAGAAGCCGGCTTTGGGGAGTCGGCCTGCGACTCCAACAAACCCCATGACCTCATCAAGAGGGACGGGGCAGGGGAGTGGCTACAGTGAAGCCCACTCCCGCCCCTTACCAAGGGCAGGCATAGCCACAGCACGCCGTACCCCAAAAGATCTCCGTGCGGCGTGGCAATGTTGCCATACCGACCCTGACATCAGCACCACAGGATCGAATCTTGTACCCACAACGGCTTGTCTGTATGGCCCAAAGGCAGCGGGTCCCACCAGTCAGTGAGACCCCAGGAGACGGCAAGAGGACCACCAGTCGGACCCGTCGGGAGTCGGCCCCGGGGAGTCGGCCGAGCCCTCCCCCGGGGCCCACGCGCCATTAATCAAGATGTGATGGAGAGTGGCAATAGTGATCGCTCGCCAGGCAGCGGGGCTGTTGCCACGACCCTACGATCAAGCCCGCGTCATCAGAAGTACGACTACAGTAATCAGCAGCCGGCAAGACCCGCCCGCGGCGGACGCGGCCAGTCGGCTCCATACCAGGCCAGTCGGCGGGCCCCAGCGGTCGGTGGGGAAGACGGAGGCCAGAGGCGCTGATGGCTGGGCCCGCGTCCAGCCGGATTACCATTGTACCCCTAGGGGGTAGGCCTATATAAACCCCCCAGGGCACCCATGCAAAGGGTTGGAACCCATTAGCTCTAGGCCAGATCATATAGGAGGGAGAGAGCTAGCCTTGCCCTCTCCTACCTCCAGGAAACAGCTCAAGGAGCAACCGTGTAGACACTTTGCCATAGTGATCATGCGGAGACCCCGCAGAGCAGCAGTAGGGGTATTATCTCCCCTGAGAGCCCTGAAGCTGGGTAAGATCCGCCGGCGTGCATGTCTTCGCCTCATCCCGTTTCCAGGCACCGGCGACGTTCAACTCGCCCCCACCATGATAAGCCATCCTTTGGCATATGTCGCACCTAACCCCCGACAATTTTCTTCTATTTTATTCAAAACACCTAAAATAGTCAAAAAATATTATATTAAAAAACCTACATTCTACAATGTCTACATTCTAAAATCTACATTTAAATTACCTACAATTTGCAAGAACAGAGACAAGGGAGGGAGGGAGGG
>NC_041382.1:677224773-677225491 GCF_002162155.2 Triticum dicoccoides | reverse complement strand
GGGCTACCGGTGGAGGAGGGGAAGGGCCGGCCGGAGGAGGAGGAGGGAGGGGCGGTGGGAGGAGGGCTGCCGACGGAGGAGGGAGGAGGGGGCGGTGGGAGGAGGGCGCGGTGGGAGGAGGAGTGAGGGAAGGAGAGAGTACCTCGGTGAAGGACGGACGGCGGCGGCGGCGGCGGACGACGGGTATCGGCGCGGGCGAGAGTGACTGAGAGGGAGAGTGAGTGAGAGAGGGTCGGCCGCGTGGGAAGGATAAGGTAGGGTTAGTACTAGCACGTGTGCGAGAAAAGCGCTACAGCTAAGGAGAATAGCAGTAGCGCTGGGCAAGGATACACGCTACTGCTAAGTTGGGCTGGCCATGTGCACCCAGTTCAAACATAGTAGCAGCGCTTTTTGCTAGTACGCGCTACTGCTAAAGTTATAGCAGTAGCGTGGTTTATTTACGGGCGCTGCTACTAAGTAGCAGTAGCTAAGATGTTATGTATAAGGTTTTTCCTAATAATGATAGTATGGGAAAGTCTATGGGGAGTTTCCCCGCCCTCATTCAAGAAGAGTGCCAGAAGGACGCCAACCGTCACCGTAGTTGCGGCGGCGAACAACGCCCTGTCATCCTTGTCCAAGATGGTTCAGACCCGCTGAAGCGCTTAAAGGTCATGGATGCCCAGGCCGCCGTGCGTCGTAGGAGTGCAGATGGCCATCCAGTTCACCTTGCAGCTCCCCC
>NC_041382.1:677213918-677224512 GCF_002162155.2 Triticum dicoccoides | reverse complement strand
CATGCTTGCGTCCATAAGAATCCTCTTCTGCACTTGTCGAGTCCTTGAATAGCTTTTTTGGACCCTGAATAACGAAGAGTGTATGTTTGGCTTCAAATTTTGTCCATAAAAGAGTGTATTTCTATCTTCTCAATACAGTTTAAAGTAAAAAAATACTTCTCTCTCATCACATGGTAATTAAGACCAATAACAATTTACACATGATCTTCTTAATTTCTACACGCACTTAGCTTATTAAGAGGGTTGGGTAATTAAAGAAGAGAGGGATGGTGGCTTGCATCTTTTCAATGCATTTTTTATTTCACTCCATAGTTTATCCTAAAATCTCTAGATATACTCTCTTTACCCAACGAAGTGAGTAGCACGCATCGAACGAGAACTCGTGTGCCAACCGCCGCCATGAGCTTGCCCTTCCAGCCGGCTAACCTAGCTTTGATGCGATGAACTGGAGATGGCTCCACGTCAAGGTCCAAGCCAAAATTATTGCAAATCGTACGCGCGTCCAATGAGACCAAAGAATTCAGAGCTTCGCCTACACACGTACTACACATACAACTATACCTGCTACTCACCCTACATACCACCACTGTACAGTTCAATACCAAAAAACTGCCTGTATTGACACCATCCGTGAGATGCATGCACTCTCAGCAAATCTGTACCACAGGAAGTCGAATTGAACTGTATCAACGGCCTTCGTCGATGACGGAGCTCAGGAACGGCGACGAGGTGCGGGACGACGGCGAGTTGGGCCTCGGCGCTGAGCTCGGCTGCCCGCTGACGTCGGTGCTCATGTAGGTGGTGTTGCCCCCCGTGATCTGCCACTCGGTGATGTAGCTCGGCTTGGTCACCACGTCGGGCGCCTCGACGTCGCCCGTCAGCATCGCCACCACCCTCGACATGGAGGGACGCTGGTGGGGCGAGCCCTGGGTGCAGAGCAGCGCCACCTTGATGGCCCGGAGCGCCTCTTCGCTGTCGAACTCTTCCAGCCTCTGGTCCACCATATCCAACGGGTGGTTGTTCTCGTACAGTTCCCACACCTGAAAACATTCAGGCGATGTTTTATTCAGGAAACCAGTTTACCCTTTTTTTTACTTGTTGCAGGAGACCTCTAGCGCGTAGAGTTCCTCGGCGAGCTTACCCATTCGAAAATATAGACCTTGTTCTCATCCTCCGTGCTGTAGTTTGGTCTCCCAGCTAAAGTCTCCAATACCACGACGCCGAATGCAAACACGTCGATCTTCTCTGTCATATGGCCTCTCATGGCATACTCAGGTGCGAGATAACCACTTCAAGGAGACGATATCGACCGCTATCAGCATACATGCGAAAACACTTCGTAGACATAGAGGTTGGCAAGGTGGAAATGCACTTACAATGTACCAGCAACTTTGGTGCTGACGTGTGTCTTCTGGTCATCATAAAGTTTGGCGAGCCCGAAATCCGAGATCTTAGGATTGAGATTGGCATCAAGTAAGATATTGCTGGCCTTTATGTCCCTGTGCACAACACGGATGCTAGATTCTTCATGAAGATAGGACAGACCTCTTGCAACGCCTAAGCATATCTCAAAACGTGTTGGCCAGTCTAGGCTTGACTTCCCTTTGCCTGCAAATATAGGTTTAAGTTTTCAGTTGTTTATACTAATTAAGCTTGAATCTGCATATATTTAGATCCATCAATCAGAAGTTTTACCAAACAGAGCATGGTCCAGGCTTCCATTCTCCAGGTACTCATAAACCAGCAGTGGCTTATTGCCCTCAAGGCAGCAACCATACAACTTAACCAGATTACGGTGTTGCACTCGAGATATAGTTTCTATTTCCGTTGCAAACTCCTTTTTTCCCTGATGAGATGCTTCAGATAGCTGCTTCACTGCCACGAACCTACCATCAGTTAACTTTCCCTGCGAAAAGAGGCAGTTTTCAACAATGAAAGTTTTAGGTACCGCACTGTCAAACATCATTTTCTCCAGATACACTGAAATAAATTCCTCCTTCATTTTAGAAATGTTATCAATATGTATGTGCAGATACTAAAAATACATAAAATAACTCAGATAAACAGGTCTGTCTTCTGATGTTTACTTGTACTACTAGCTTTAGTTACTTTCAGAAAGAAAACTTTCAAGAAAATTCAAGGCTGTATGTACGGGATGAACCAACCTTATAGACCGACCCATATCCTCCTTGACCAAGAAGGTTATTAGGACTGAAATTATCAGTAGCTGACCTCAGTTCACCATAACTGAGGACATTAGGTCTTCCCACAATACTGTACAGCTCTGCAAGACATCACAGAAAGATATAACAAACTTACTTAAACTAATCCTTTGCTCAGTTAGAATACAAATTGGTCCTAGTGTATCCCGTACCTTCTTGCTCCAACGATAGTTTTCTCCTTTTCTGTCTCCGCCTCCAAAGAAAGATTCCGGCAAGCACTACCAATCCTAAAACTGCTATACCAACTACAACTCCCGCAATCACACCTGTTTTACTACCATTCTTCTTTGCTACAGCACTACGCACTGTAGGGGTGAAATCTGACAGAAAGTTCACTTGTTAGAAAAACGTAATGTCTACAGAATCAGTATATTTCAAGTGAGGTTAAATGAAAGTTGGGCTATGTGTAAACTGGTTGGAATATTCTTAATGTCAGGTTATACATGTATTAGGTATTTCAAACTTTATTTACAGAAATCTATCCCCATACCTAGTATTCCTGAGTAGTTTGTTTAGCATATTTGATTTACTAGTTCTCTTGTAAATATTTGATTCCTGAGTAGTTTGTTTAGCATATTTAAGCAATATTAATACAGTAGAGACAATAGAGAGATTTGATATTTCTATCCAACTTCCCATTTAATTCGAAGAACATTGTCCAAATGCTTTAGTTTGAACAAAGCCTAACTAGATGTGTTTTCACTTTCCATGGTACTGAAAATAGAATGATGAGAACTTCTATAACAGCTACGAGTACAACAAGGGCTAAATGAAATACATACAGATCAACCCTCAGTTTCATATTGATGCTCTGGTATATCTGTGTTTGCTTTTATTTCAAGCTGCACAGGATTGCATTCAGCATAATTTAAAATCGATCTATCCAAATTAACCTGGAGAATATATGGTAGATGGTATGAAAACAATTATTTCAAGTTAAGGGGAGTACTTGGTGTTGCACTCAAAGCTGATATTGCAGGCCCGTAGTAGCCTTGATCAGGAATGCAGCAAGTGCCCTTGCCGGCCCAGAAGAGATGAATCTCAAGAAAGTTCTTGGTGACAGGAACTGTGTACTGCTTCCTAACAGCAGTGTAAGATTTTCCGCCTGCCACCTTTCTTATGTCAAAGTTCTGCTCCTTACGCTCACCCTATACCAATAACAAGAAGAAAAATATGACTGGGTTATAAGCTAAGAGTATTGTTTATCATTCAACATTCGAAAAAAAAGAGTATTGTTTATCATTTATCAGCGAGAACCTACCTGGACATATATATCAAAAACCCTTCTACCTCTGCTCTTCCAGGACTGAGCATCTGGGAAGGCAAACTCTGCAAATTGAAGCGTAACTGTGTAGTTTCCATTTTCAAGGCCAATACCATAGTATCTCAAGGATGATGGCGACATCCTTGCATTCCGGAACAGTTCTGTATCAAGTGTATTCAGAAACTGGTGTGAGCTGTAGATTATAGAACTTCCGTTTGACGCATCCATGAATCTTCCAACGTTGCTAGCACCCCACGTGGGTTCTCCTGTAACATAATATGATGCAGCTCCAAGAGTGGCAGCATCAGGTTGATACAGAGAATTATCTGAGCCTGATATTGGTCGATCACTACCACAGTCCACAGCAAATGAAGAAGCTGCAAGCAGGTTAAATTATTTAATACTGGTATGCATTTAGTAAAACTGCGGTTGCAGGTATATAGTTCCTCAAGTATGCATAGACTTAAAATTGCAAAAGGCAGAAATCTCACATTTAGGAGATCCAAAAAAGCAAGGTGTATTTCGCTGAAGGCAGTCCAACCCCGTAGGTAAGGCACTGCAAATGCAAAAAATCAACATTTTGAATCCAAAATTCAAGCTGAGAGAACATAATAATTTACTTGAGGTGGGTATCATAATATGAACGAACCTGTTACTTGATATATCGGCCCCGAAATTATTTGCCACCAAATTCCTAAGTAAAATGAACAATAGGCTAAAATTAGAAAGGATTGTTCATACTTCATATCATATTCCTTTTGATTGTTAGATATAGATTAAATAAGAAGGAATAAATAATTGGCTTGGTTGTTAGATATAGCTTAAATAATAAGGGACAAACAATATGTTCAATTTTTTTTTGGCTTCATTGCATGCTAGGCTGTATAAGGTTAATAAGTCTCACTTCACAAATGAAGGAACATAGGCATTTCAAATAATCTTATAATGCTTGTAAGATTGAAGTACCAAAATATCCTCTCGTTTTTTCAGATTCATCAAATATATATGATGCTAGCTTATTTCCGTACACTACAAGCCTAAAAGTCAGCTCATGAGCCTAAGCTAAGCTAAACAGGCCCTGTTGGGCTGGATTTGGTCCGGCAAGTTAGTAGAAGTTTCAGAACATAGAACTTACAGTTGCGAATTTCTAGCCCAAGAAGGAACACTTCCTGTGAGCTGGTTGTAAGAAAAATCTCTGCAGAAAATTAAAAGTGAAAGCAGCATTAAAAATCAAATAAACACCTCCCTGCTTTTATTGTGCATATATGCTTGAACCACATTGACATACAAATTTTTAAGCATAGGTCCTACTGAGCTTGGAAGGCTTCCCGAAAGGCTATTGTTTCCAAGAAATCTGTCACAAAAGAATTTACAAACATTAGCAAGATGAATGATGAAAGTTTTCCTTTCAAAGAAATATGCATTGCAAGTTAAGATAGTCCATACAAGAAGCCGAGTGAATTCAGATTCAACAAGGTTTGTGGTACTTGGCCTGTTATATTGTTAAAACTCAAATCCCTATAACAAAAAAGAAGGATAAGGGGAGGATGTCAATAACAAATGTATAATTTATAGCTCTGCATTAGTGTATCACACAAATGACACTTGGCTGTATTTTTCAGTCAAATAAAATGCTTACAATAAGTTTAAACTCGTGAACTTCGAAAAGTTTACTGATAAAAGTGTATCAGATATCCTACAGTTCCTCAAAACCCTGCAGCGAAACATATTACATGTTTTAGTACAGAACAACTTGGTGCATTACATCAAAATCGGACTGTAGTTTGAGGCATTTAGTGCATCACAAATTAAGCATACAGGGAGTTCAAAGATGTCATGTTACTGATGAATGCCAGCGAAGAAGAACTTCCGTTTAGTATATCACCGATTCGTCTGCACCATAGAAATCGAATTTTTATTTGTCCTGCCGCTACTTTGATATTTTTAAGAATGATACTTGGCTATTATCACAGAAATAGGCACTTACAAGTTTGTCAGTTGGACAAGATTGGACAGAGTTGCTGGGAGCGGACCTTGAAACGAATTTCCCTGAAACCTCCTACAGTTCCATAGTTCCAGTTAGTCATATAAAGCATCGTTTCTTCATATGCAGGTGTGCAAGATTGGCAGAGATAGCAATAAGGTTGTTCATGTAATAGCAAAATTCTCTAGGATCGTTGGAAGGGATGTTCTTTGGAAAAATCAACTTCCCCTTGATCTAGCTGTGTTAGTGCAACAGGACTGTAATGACTTGATTGTTACTCTGAAATGAAATTGCTATCTTTCCCATAATGATAAATAAATAAATAAAATATAAAGCATCATTTCTTCATGGATGCAGTAGCCTAGTAGTGAAAGAAGGGAGGTCTCTATTCTATGGTAAATCTAAAGAAAGTAAATTTATTTAGGTACAGGTGATTTCTGAAGAAAAGACTGGTCTTGTAAAGTGAATCAATGCTTACTGATACCATCACCTGATCCGAAATTAACAACCATCACAATTAAACATTTAGTGGGAAGGAATATGTAATGTTTATCCATACTAATCTAACATCTGACTTTAAATGAGCTGTTTCTTAAGAGGCCTCAGATGGAGATTCAGCAGGGTAAAAAAACACTCTGGAAAAAAATGCTATCCCTGGCACAGATCTTAGTGTACCATCACATATTTATGTTTTGAACAAACTAACACTTGACTTGTACATAACTACAGAAAATTGTACAAATATCCCTTTAAACTTCCCAGATAAAAATGTTCTTGAAACCATGTAAGCAAAATATTTGGATGGCTTTTAATACTTAGTCTAAACAAAGAATTACTACGACGGAGATCAATGGCGATCTTACAAATCTGTTAGATTCCAGCTCCCAATATAATCTGGTATTTGCCCAGTAAAATCATTATCTGATGCCCACCTAAGCAAAGAGAAAACAATATTTTCATGAGGCTGAATCATGTAAAGCATTAATAGCGACAATCCGTCAATTATAGCCATACAATGTTTTCATTTTTGTAAGCTTGGAAAGTGATGATGGTAGTGGACCACTAAAGCCAGCACTGTCTATGTACCTGTAATTGAGAGATACAAAAACAATACACGTTAGACATGGAGCTAACTAGTCCAAGCGAAAAAAACGCTTGAAGGAAAATGGGGTCTTCGGTATTAAATACTCCCTCCGTCCGCGAATAAGTGTACTTCTAGCTTTTGTTTTAAGTCAAAGATTTAAAACTTTGACCACCTTTCTAGGAAAAAGTAAAAGCATTGATGACTTCAAATTAGTATCACTAGATTCATCATGAAATGTACTCTGATAATATATCAATTTGATGTCATGTATGTTACTACTATTTTTTAGAAAATTGGTCAAAATTTTAAAACTTTGACTTAGAACAAAAGCTAGATGTACACTTATTCGCGGACGGAGGGAGTACATACAATTGCTCAAGTTTGGCCAGGTTCCCCAATTCCGAAGGAAGCGAGCCACTGAAATTGTTTGAGCTAACGCTCCTGCAAATACATAAAAAATTACAAGTTAGACATGCAAAATTGACAACTTGCAATTTATATTCTAGGAGGCACGAATGCTATCAGCATAGCCCCCTTCAAACCGAGTTTAACTCCATGGATTACTAAAATAAAAGGGATTCTAGATTAGTTCAGTACAGGTAGTTATTTGATTGATCTAAGATGAAAAAGAGTCCAATTTTTTTTGTGTGATTTCCTCAAGTCCTTAATACAAGAATACTAGAACAAATTAAGATGTGATATGTACTTTCACTAACAATTTTGGAGTTCTTTATTGAATCTCGGAAACTTGAGGTTGTTGGCATATATTCTCAATTTAATGGCTCTTCATCTCACGATTTTTTTTTGCACAAACAACTTGTATTTATAGTTTTATAACTAAAACACAATAAAGTTGCATGATAAACACAGTCATAAAAATAATGAAAAAAAAGTATTTCTTACAGTGAGACAAGATCCGTAAGGTTCCCGAGCTCTTTTGGCAAAGGTCCAGATAACGCATTGATGCCAAAAGACCTTATATGTTCAAAGGAGAAAATGTGAGATCAAATGAAAACATTGCAAAGTAATACTACCTTTATTGATCTCATTAAATCAGGATTAACGTTCTGAAAATCTCACATGTACTGCATACGAGTCAGCTCCCCGATGAACGATGGTAAAGGCCCTGTTAAGTAGTTTTGCGATAGATCCCTGAAACAACATTGGAGCAGATACAGAAACAATTGAATTTGGTGTGAGACTGGAATATATTATACAGAAAAACCAAAGCGAGCCATTCCATGCTTCAAATAAGCTGCTAATATGCCTATGCCCATGAAACCATTTGACGTGTGATGAAAGTTGAGAGTCCATACAAATTGGTCAGGGCCGTGAGGTTCCGCAGCTCCTCGGGTATGGGGCCGACTGCATCCAGCGCGTATATTTTCCTGCATCACATTCACAGGCGTCCGGTCAGCCGTGGCGTTTCGTCGAACACCCTGTGTGCGCGGGGGCACAGGAGAGGGAGCGCCAGGGCACTTACAGCCTGGTGACGCGGCAGACGGAGGCGTTGCCGCCGGAGCACTCGCACTTGATGGCCGGGTTGAAGGGCGGGTTGTTGTCGATGTTGGTGTTGTCCGTGGCGGCGCCGGTGCAGGGGTCGCCGCTGATGTTCCATGACGACAGCGCCTTCTGGCCGAGCTTGGCGAACACCGCGTTCAGCGCCGCCGCTGCGAGGCAGAAGTAGGTGAGTAACCCCACCAGTCAGTCGGTAACCGCTGCTCGGCCGTCCGATGGGCCAGGCTCACGCGCACCCGACGGTCGAGAGGCGAGATGAAACTGGACGTGGTTTTTGACTTTTCCGTGCCGACGCGGGAAAAGTCAAACGCCGAAATATCAGACAGAGTCGTCGACGTGCCTCCATTGACTTCCCCGTCGAACGGAGGAGAGCTGGTTTCTTCGGAGCCATGCAGGAGCTGGTTTCATGGATGAGTCCAGGGACAGAAGAGATAGTCTACTAGCATGCAGATGATGTAAGTGATACCCCAGGGGAAATTAACCAGGAGAAGAAGCGTCCCCCATGCTTTGCTTTCTTCAGCAGCGGTTGTCCAACACAGAGGCAGAGACGAATCATGGTGTTTTTGATCAATCGGGCAGCAAACACAAAAGCAATGGGGTCTCCCAGGAAGGATTTCTCATGGAAGAGAGGAGCCAAGGCCAAGAGAAGTGGATGGTCTGGTCTATTCGAGCAAGATGGTTCGGGGTTGAGGAACGAGCGCGCGTGAGCTTTGGGGTTCAGGAGAAAGAGGGGATCAAGCTTGCTTACCGTCGCCTGGATCGGTCTGCTGAGCATGGGCGGCCGCCGCGAGCAGCAGCAGCGAGAGCGCGGCGCCATGGAGGGCCTGCCTCCTCCGTCCCATTGCTCCTCCCTGGCTCTCTGCCTGTCTGTCTGCCTGGTGCTCTGGCTTGGCCTTGCTCGGCCGCCTCTGACTCGCAATAAGAGAGCTGGTGAGCGTCGAGGGCAGGGACAATCAAGGAAGAAGATAGTAGATAAAGGCTGGCCCCGGAGAGGGACATGTGTGTGTTGTGCTGCTGCTCCTGGACCCGGAGGCCGGCATGTACGCGACGGCGACGGGTACATGTAGCCTGCTTGCCCCGTACAGCAAAACAGTACAGTACAGACGACTATTTTTTTTTTGATTTGACCAATTAGATTAGAATACCTCGATCACATGTGGGTTATACAACGAGCATAATCTCAGATGTGGGATTGGAATTGGATGGCTGCGGCGTGCGGAGGCTGCAGCCGCCACCCCCACACGCGACGTGCGGCGCGATGGTGCCCATCCGCACGCGACCGTTGGTTGGTTGGTTGGTTGGCTGCGACGCGCGCAGGCCAAGCTGGACGGAGACCGGCAGCTTTTGACACTCTGCCGCGCGCCGCAGAACGGGAAATGGTCGTCTCTTTTGTTTACTTTTCCTTTGGACTTATTATCCTTGTTTGATTGAGTTTACCTCTGCGTGTTGTGCTTGTGCGTGTCTTGTCTTGTCTTGGACGGGTTCTTTCTTTCTACGACGGGGAAAGATCATTTCAACAACAAAAAATGGACGGAGGAAGATCGGAACATGGTTGACTTCTTTTGGGCTTATATAAATGGGACAGGACAGGTGCACGCATCGTAGCGTATGGATGGACGACGTAGGAGTCGGGAGTGTGAACAGACCGGTGCCGTCAGCCCTTCGGAACGATGGGATCGGGCATGCTTGATTTACGTACGGCTCGGTATCGTCGTCGGCGCACAACGCGCCTGCTGACCACGACCGTGAGAAAACCGTCCGCCGGCAGTTGTGTCCTGGGGTGAAACATCTCAGCCTCAAGTAGATCGTCCACTCTCCGTGCCGCCAGAGCCTTGAGAATCCAACGCCTCAAACATTTCTGTGGAGGGGTTGGATTTTCAAGATTCCGGGAAAATCGGTTAAAAGAACCGAGCCATATACATTCAAGTGTAGTGCATTGTATCTCGCGTACATTTTTCAATAAAGACAGAACAACGTATTAATATTAAGATGCTAGCAATTACATCTACTGTCTACAATGACACAATATGAGAATGCACACAACCAAAAAGATAAAACGAAGAAGAAATAGAAAAACAAAGATAGCCGGTGCGACAGGCGACACGCAACAGACACCGCCATCACCTTGCAGCAGCAGCCGGAGTTGCAAGACGGCGTTGTCAGCATCATTGCTGCGAGGGCGGCAATACACAGGCAACACCAAGGTGCTGCAAACCGTTGCCGTTGGGTGTCGTGAGGGGGAGTATTTAACCAAAAACTACCACAATTCACGGAACCGTGACGAAAAACTACCACTTTACGATTTTGTGCGAAAAACTACCGTTTTTCTAAACCGCGGCAAAAAACTACCAAGTCTGAAAAGAGCCCGATTTGGCTCTTTTAAACGCGTTTCTGACAGAGTTGGCCCACACTTAAGCGGGCTAAAAAAGCAATTGGGTCCCTGTTTTTTTTTTCAAAAAGCAATCCCCCCCCCCCAGTCGTTCTTCCACCGCCCTGGCCATCCCTCTAGGCCCCCCACACCG
>NC_041382.1:677212541-677213472 GCF_002162155.2 Triticum dicoccoides | reverse complement strand
AAACTTTAAGATAGATACTGGGGTAGCCTGCCCAACGTGCTTCTTCCTCCCCTCCAACGAGTTTCGTCCTCACCTTTGGTTGTTTCTCCCTTCGACCAAAATTGACTGAGCCAACTTTGAAAATTCAATCGACGGAAATCTAGCTATTGCGATTGATTTTTGTTACTTATAATTGCTCCGCTCGTTGTAGTTCAGTCCGAACTTAACTCTCTACATATGCGGGAACTACGCGGGATGCCCGCTTGTTGCATCCCTTCGCGTCCTTGTCTAACATTTTCTTGCTTGCGAGCGCCGCTGAGGGTGCGCTTTGGACGAATTCTTTGCAAGACAGCAGGATCTTAGTTGACTTGTGTATATTGTGATCAAGTGGGTCAGGTGCTGGCATGACTCCGTGGATGCGGAGCGGAGCGGATAGCGAAGCGATGGATCGAGCTGGGTCGTCGGGCTCGTCACCATCGGCAACTTGTAGATAGATACAGGGTGGCGATCCGAGCTGTACCTTCTTTACCGTTTACCCCTGCACCGGCCGTACGGCTGTTTGTTGGCCACATGTCCATGCAGCCCCAATCCACACCCTACTTCACTGATGTGCTGCTGCCATGCCGTGCCGTGGTATACAGCTAGCTGTGTGCCGATGTGCTGCATGCGGAGCTAGCTTTGACACTTCACCGTGCGCGTGGACGGGTTCCAAACCGAGGGGAGAAAATATGTCTTGGCATGACCTTGATTAAAGGTTGAGGCTTGAAACTGGTAAATAATGGGCATCACTTCAAAAGGCCATGGGTATCACTTGAGAACATAACACGATTCAGCGAGCGCATCTGATGGCACACATCTCTGTGGCAATTAAACCGCCTCCTATGTTTCCTTCGACCTCCCTTGAAGGTCGAAGTTGGGTTTTGTTTTCTTCATTTTTTGAGTGTGGGTGGGT
>NC_041382.1:677200625-677212355 GCF_002162155.2 Triticum dicoccoides | reverse complement strand
AGTGTGTCAATTCGTGATAGATTGGTCTCTCCATGGTGTCTTCTCCTACTTGGATAAGATTAGCAAAAGATACCACACGTCTCTAACCCAATAATTACAACTCAAGACCTGAGACACGGGAGTGGAAGGGGAAGAGGAGAATCGACGGGAGAGAGTAGGATTTACGAAATTGGGGACGACCATATTTAGTACCACCGTGAATTTGGAAAATGTTAACACGGTATAATTTTTTTTGATAGAGTAGCTTAAAAATGTTGATAGCGTTAGAAGACTATTGATGACAATTAAAGCAAACACACGTTTCAATCAAATGTACGTGAACTTTTAATAAAATCATGTAATTCAAAAAAATGTTTTTATCACTGAAATATATATCTTACATTTAAAAAATCATGCATTTCGAAAATATTATGATATTATATAAAGTGCCTACACAGCATAAAAAATGTCCCTAGAATTAAAACAAATGTTTTGTATCATTCAAAAGATATTTTCAACATGTATTCGAAAATGCTTAACATGTATTCTAAAAAGTGTTCAAAACATGCATTTAAAAAATATTAATAATGTATTTCAAAAAAATTGGTGTGTATAAAAATATTTTATATGCATACAAAAAATGTACAATGTACAATGTGTATGAAAAAAATCTACACCAGAACATATGTTTGAAAAAGATTAATCATGTATTTGAATGTTAAACATGTATCAGAAAAGTTCTTGATGTAGACTAAAAATGTACAATATGTATGCAAGATATAGAAATATATTGGAAAAAGAGGAAACCTGTGAAAACTGAGAAAAAAACAATACAAAAAACTCACGCTGGTGCTACATTAATGGGCCGACCCAGTAGGATGCGCATCGGAGGCGAGACCGAGCTCCGTCTCGTGAAGGGCGAGACATAGCTCTGGCGGAGATTGTGTCATTGGTCAGCACTGAAACCGAAATCGCTAATTCCGGAGTACTTGTTCCAAAGACCATTTCCACCTTCCCAGGTGCGCCACTTATCACAACCTTGAATTTTTCCTTTTTTCATAGATCCGTTTATTCAAAATGTTTATGTATTAAATTATGCATCCAAATCTCGAACCGTTCTAACCATTGGATTCCTCGCATCAAGATATTCAAAACTAGATCCTATATTGATAGGTCTTGACGATTTTTTCATGAAAAAACGAATGAAAAACCACACTGGGAGCATTTTTTTCTTTTTCGAAAGTCATTTTCGAGAGGCACGGCCATGCCTCTCGCGTAAGTAAAATCATGCCTCTCATGAAAGAAAAAAAAATAAAATACATTCTTTCCATGCCTCTCGCGGAAACAAAACCGTGCCTCTTCGAAAGAAAAAAAGAAAACGAGTCTTTTTAACCATTTCCGATAGGTACGGCTGTGCCCTCTTGCGGAAGGAAGTCCATGCTTCCCACGGAAGGAAAAAAAGAAGAAGAGAAAATGTGTTTTTTCTTTAATTTTCAAGAGGCACGGCCGTGTCTCTCGTGAAAGTAAATTCGTGCATCTCGCGAAAGCAAAAAAAATGCTTTTTTTTTTAATTTTTGAGAGGCATGGTTGTGCCTCTCGCGGAAGCAAAAAAAATAAAATACATTCTTTTCCTTTTCCAAGAGCCACGAACATGCCTCTCGCGGAAGCAAATTAGTGCTTCTCACGGAAGCAAAAAGAAAAAAGAAAATGCATTTTTTTTCTTTTCCGAGAGGCATGGCCGTGCCTCTCGCGGAAACAAATCCGTACCTCTCGCGGAAGCAAAAAGGAAAAAAGAAAACACATTTTTTTTCTTTTCTGAAAAGCACGGTCATACCTCTCGCAGAAGCAAGAAAAAACCTCATATTTTTTCTTTTCTGAGAGGCATGGTTGTGCCTCTCGCAGAAGCAAATCCGTGCCTCTCGTGAAAGCAAAAAGAAAAAAAACATATTTTTTTTCTGAGAGGGGACAACCGTCCTCTCGCGGAAGCAAAATAAAGTGTTTTGTTTGCGTATTTTTTCCTGATTTTTTTTCCGAGCGCTCGTGAATTAGTTGCTCTCGAAACCGAAACCCATATAACCCCAACTGATCAGGGCCGAGCCAAACGAGAAAGGAATACCCAAGGCCCTACGTGCTGTGGACTTGTGGTTTGGTGCGCCGAGCCGTCGAACCTTTTCTGTTTTTGTTTTTTGCGACGGAGCCGTTGAGCCTGGGAGAGGGGAGTGGAAGGGGAAGGGGAAGGGGAGGGATGGGAGAGGGGGAGAACCGGAGAAGAACGGGGTACGTACCCCAGGATTTATACCGGGGCCGGCGCGATCGTCAGCCCCAGCAATCCCAAACCCCAGATCGGCACTTTCGCCGCGATGAAGTTCTCCGGCCCCCGGTGCGGCTCCGGCAAGCCCAAGCGCAAGCGCAAGCCCTCCTCCGTGCGACGCTCGCTGGAGTACCCCTGCGTGTCGCGGCTCCGTCGCCGCCGCCTCCTCGCCTTCCTCTCGCGCCACGGCTTCAGCTCCACCTTCCAAGCGTACGTACCAGTACCATCACCACGCCTAAATCCCCTCGGCTTCCTCTCGTCGCTCTGATAAGATCAATCCTCTGCACTTGCACGCGGCGCTTGATTCAGGCTGCTCCAGGAGACGGCCGTGTTCTTCAGCGTGGAGCGCCTGCAGCGCCTGGCGAGGTAGGGCCGGTGGGACGACGCCATCAAGTACGTCGTCCGCTTCGTGCCCAAGGTCGACGCCATGCTCGGCGAGGAGGGGAGGCTCCTCTTCAGCTTCATCAATCTGCACAAGACCATCCACTCCATCTCCATCCGCACGCCGCACGGCGCCATTATGACCGAGTTTTACGAGCGCGACCTCAGCAAGTATCCCAACGCCCCCTCCGGCGCCGTCAGGCGCGCCCGCTTGCTCTCGGCCTTGCACCGCAACAAGAGGCTCAGGTAACTGGGTTTCTTTTCTCTACCGTGTTCCATTATAGGTTCTGCATGCAAGTACGTGTGAGCGTGTAGCATGGATAAATCTTCAGGTTTTGAACATCTCTTCCTCTGATACAGGGCCGCCATCGACTGGCAACTCGTGAGGAACAGGGCTGCGGAGATTGTCAAGGATTTGATCGTCAGGACTCCCGAGTTCAGTGACCTGCTGCGGTTGCCCAGCTGCCGAGATAAGCCACACAACATTCTCCCCATCCGATCCTGCAACAGGTATATACGCTGCTTCTTCCTAGTAAAGTGTGCTATTGGTTTTAAGTTTTGCTGGCCACTGTTCTGACTTATTGTACCTTGTGTCTATAATCTCTAGTTCTCATCGGAGGCGTCACAGGAAGGAAGGAGGACGAATTGCAGCTTCCGATCTTACCAAATCCTATCTCCAGAAGAAGGGGAGGTACTCTTTGGCTCTCCTGTCTCTGGTTTCTAAAGCATCAGATCCAAACACTCATGCAATGTGCTTTGCTTTGTCCAGCCTGCTGCTATCTTCAAGTCACTTTGAGGAGAGTTCTTTAGGTATGTTGTATCTTATGATCTTCTTTGCAAGTTACAAGCATCATTCGTAAACTGCATGATTAATCAACATGATTCGTATTTATAAGCAAGTTTCTCAGTGTTAGGGTTATCATTCAAGGGATCAGCCTTGCTGGCGGATATTCTCGGTAAACTTCTTTAATTTCCCCCGTGCCTTCCTGTTGTCAACTTCTTACTTTCAGTTACAAGATACTACCTCTGTAAAATATAAGACGTTTTTGCAGTTCAGTTTGAAATATTTATATAGTACTATTATTCTCTCCTAATTGTCTACTAATAGTGGCTGCAACTTCTTTTAACATCTAGATGAATCTGTAAAAGCTGGCCTGTTCCGGGTTGTCCAAGATGGGCATCCTTTTGAAGATACGTGCAATGAAGGTAATTGTACATTTTTTAATTTTTGCTCCAACATACCACTGGTGAAGAAATGAGATTGAGGAACCTGACTCCCAATTGGCCTTGTATCCTTGAAAAAAAAAACTCCAAAATTGGCCACCCGACCTACCTCAGCAATCGGAAAACGCAAGCGAGAGTCATCGGCATCTTGTAACCTTGGCGTGATGGAGGTCTCCAGCTCCACCAAGCACAAGCGAGTGCGGCGTTCACCGGAGTACCCCTGCGTGTCACGGCTCCGCCACCGCCGCCTTCTCTCCTTCCTTCAGCGCCGCAGCGGCTTCTTCTCCACCTTCGAAGCGTAGGACCACTCCTAAATTTATTTCCACAGTTTCTTGCTTGCTTGTAACACATGTCTGCATGGTTCTGATCAACACTTTGCACGTACGTATGCCCATTCAGGTTTGTCCAGGAGACGAACGTCTTCTTCAGCGTCGCCCACTTGAAGCACCTCGTCTTCCTGGGCCAGTGGGACGACGCCATCAACTATGTCCACCGCTTCGCACCGCCCGTCGAAATGCTTGGCGACATGGGCAATGTCCTCCTCAACTTCCTCCACACGCTCAAAGTCCTCAACCGCATGGCCACCGCCAGCCCGTGTGGAGTTCTGCTGGTGGAGCTGGAGCATTGTTTTAGCAGCCTCAGGAAGTACCCCGACTCTCACCTCGACGCCGTGAAACTCAACAAGATGTTTCTGGCCATGCACCGCAGCAAGGAGCTTCGGTGATTGATTCGTATCTACCTCAATATCAGTTGACATGATTCTGCATTTCCAGTGTAGCATCAAATATTTTCAGGTTCTGAACATCTCTTGCTGTAATGAAAATGCAGGGCCTCCATCAGCTGGCATCATGTGAGGTACAAGGCTGCGGAGATTGTCAAGGATTTGGTCGCCAAGACTCCCGAGTTCAATGACCTGCTGCGGTTGCCCGACTGCCGAGACAGGCCACACGACATTCTCCCCATTGGATCCTGGTATGCTCCTCCTATTTTGAATCTTCACTCATGTTCTGAATCCGATCAATCCAAGTCATCACACCTTGCTCAATTTCAACAAGTGTGTGATTGATTTTCAGTTCCAGTTATAATTGATGTTTATATACTCTTTATTAGTTCTTCCCGGAGGCATCACATCAAGGAAAGAAGCCGAATTCCAGCTTCTGATCTTGCCAGATTCTACCTTCAGAAGAAGAGGAGGTATATACTAAAACTAAAGGACTGTTCAGTTTGCTATCTCTGGTTTTTAGCATTCAGATAATGTATGCTCTTTGCTTTGTCCAGCCTGCCATCTTCAAGTCAATGTGAGGGGACTTCTTTAGGTATGACGCTCGATGTATAGCATTGCATTACCTGACTCGCAAACGTACTATAGTAATGATTTATCAATACAATTTTGTAATTATAAGTATCCTTTTTCAGTGTCAGGGGAGCCATGTAAGGCATCATTATCAACTTGGCTGGTGGATATTGTTGGTAAACTTTTTTTTTTCCTTCGTCTTGCCCGTTGTTAATTTCTTCTTTCAGTTACAAGACTATTCCCTCCGATCCAATTTGTTTGTGTACTTCGCTTTTTTTTTCTCTCCCAATTGTATATTCATAGTGGCTGGAACCTTTAAATCTCCAGATGAATCTGTGAAAGCTGGTATACACCGCCGAGTTGTCGGACAAGAGCACCCATTTGAAGATCCCTGCAATGAAGGTAACATATTTTCACAGTTTCCAAAGTAACCCTTTCCACAGCAGTGTCAAATCATTTTGTTATTCAGCGAGCAGGCTCGATCTTTGAAGCACACCACTCACAGGGAAATGCAGGAGCCAGAGTACATGAAAAGGTCTGTTTTAGTTTTTTTAGTAACCTAATTAATCTTTAGTCAATTATTGCTATGCTTGAAAGTATGTTCCCTAAGCTATTATCCTTGGTACCTTTCCTGTAAAATCTGTGATCTTGACCTGAAGATGGGCTAGTTTCTTCTTTCCCCTAGTGACATGGAAAAGTTGCATTCCACCCCCTGAAGGCAAACAAATATGTTTTTACCAATGCTTTTACTAGATTTGATGATGCGTCATAGAGGTAAAGGAAAAATGTATGATGTGTCATAGTCAACCACATCAACGTTAACATAAATATTACTAATTCCAGTTGACTGAAGATTATCCGTTCCAACAGTTTCAGTTCCTTCACCTGACCACCTCTGAATATTGGTACAAGCAGTGGGACTGCAACTCTCTCATTAAAGTGCTGAGCTTCTGGACTTCTGGTCGAGTGGTGGTCACGGTGTTTCCACTCGTGCTTCTCAGTCGCAGCTGAGGGACTTCTAATTTGCGGTGGCCAATTGTTAGATTATTAGCTTGAGTAATGTTAGTCGGATGCTTGATCTGTAAAAATGTTACTACTGTTATGTGGTCATGCTTGTGGGTGCAGACTACCTTGTTAAGGACGCTTTTGTACTGAGTCCAGCTTGATGTGTTAAAACTGCTACTACTATGTCATTATGGGTGTAGATTACCTTATTAGAAACACTTTTGTATATCCTGAAAATGTTTGTCACACAAACTGCCAAACCAATCCAACATGTTTGTGCCATTATGGCTGGTGAGAACCTGAGGGTATCTTGCCCTCCTAAATTTAACTCCCTATGAGCTTAATCCAAAGAAATTTTTTAGGTATCTTATTTTAACTTAGAAAATATATCTATATCTATACCCTATATAGTGTGCGAATAATTTTAAAAGATGGTCGTTGTCAATCCGACGGTGCAGAGATGGCAAGTCTGAGCGCTGCCGTTGGATATTATCTACATTCCACCAGATTCTGCCACATGTACAATCTAAAAGACTCCATGGTTGAACTTAAGTATAATGCACAAACCTTAAAATACATGCACTTCTCGTTTGTTCTAGAATCTTCCATTAGATGAATAACTGCCCAAATTTCTTTTCTAGATGAATTGCCATTATTTGTTTTTACTTTATGCTTTACAACGCATAATTTCATAAATCTTAAAATAGATTAACTTTTTTATAAAAATTAATTGATTTTGAATTAGATGAACTATAAGACTTAAACGAATCATCTACACCATGCATATATGACTCGAAGCTTCCATACTATAGTGTGGTATTTATTCTTAATTTGGTTGCTAAATCTCATGCGTACAATGCACGTGTACCTTACTAGCACGTGTTAGATCCTCAATCTCCTCTGCGCGCATAAGCAACTTTTTTTTTTGAGACAAACACATAAGCAACTAAAGTAATCAATGGGCACCCCTATGTCTCGCCTGTCGTGAGACGTAGGGAACTCCCGTGTGAAGGCAGGTACGAGATGGGCTGGCCCAGGCGCGTGGGAGGCCAAATCCTCTCTTTTTTCGTTTTTTCACGTTTTTGTTTTTTGATACTTTGTTTATAGTTTCGAAATTCTGCATAAATATATTACAAAATTCACCTTACATAAAGCATTTGAAAAAACGTTAACCTTTAAAAAAATGGTAAATGTGTATAGAGAAATGTTTCTCGTGTATAAGAAAAATGTACAAACAATATACAATGTGTGTAAAACAATTATCGTGTATTTACATTAATCAAGCATTTGAAAACAATTGTTAAACAAGTATTTGAAAATGTTAATCTAGTATTTCAACACTATTGACGAAGCATTTGAAAAATGTTGAATGTGTATAGAAAAAAATTGATCATGTATCGTCAAATCATGTTATATGGCGGTTCAAATTGCTCCAATGTTGAGCACCAAACATGTTTAACGCTCTAATTACCCACCACTGCCATTGGTTATGAACACGTTTTGACTCAACGCTATCCCATAAAATCTGCCATGTAATTAATATCATACCATTCCCGTGAAAAAGTAATTGATATCTTACCAAATACCAACGTGCAACAGATATATCTTACCTAATATAACATGCAACTAATATCCTACCTAATATAAACATGCATTGCACGTACTCCCTCCATTTCTTTTTAGTCTGCATATAAGATTTGGTCAAAGTCAAACATTGTAAAGTTTGACCAACTTTGTTGGAAAAGATATCAACATCTACAATACTAAAGTTATATGGTATGAAAGTGAATTTAATGATGCATCTAACAATATTGATTTCATATTGTGAGTCTTGATATTTTTTTCTATAAACTTAGTCAAAATTGACAAAGTTTGACTTTGACCAAATCTTATATATAGACTAAAACGAAACGGAAGGAGTACATTATTACTAGTAAAGACAAAGAAAACCAATGGAATCCGATAAATAAACTAATAAAACCAAAGAAACTGAAAGGAAATGGATAAAAATTGATAACAGAGAAAGATACAAGGAAAACTGAAGAAAAATAAAGAAAAAGGAAAGAAAAGAAAAAACTAATGAAAACAATGAATGAAACAAACTAAACCGGTGGAAAAAAAGAAAAGAGATAAAAACCAGTGGAAACTGAGAAATGAATGAAGAAAAAGGTTAACAACAAATAAAAAACAGAAAAAACCAGTGGAAAGGAAGAAAACTAGAAAAAACAAAAAACAAAAAAAAACAGCGAACGAACTGCACCGAGCAAACCCGATCGAAAACTTAGCGAACAAAAAAACAAACAAAGATGTGTCGATCATATTTCCGATCCAATAGCAACATCACATGGGAAAATGCTTGAGCGAGACAGAAGGAACACTCGCGTGAAGCGATATAGGTTTTGCGCTAATCGATGGAGGTAATTGATGGATCTCCTTTCTCAAGAATCCTCAATCTCCTCTGCTGCAGCGGTCCCTAGGCTTGTAGGAAGGCTGGTTCGGGCCATACTAGCACATTTCTCCTCCCACTTGGTCGAAGGCTGGTTTGGGCCATACTAGCACATTTCTCCTCCCCCTTGGTCGAAGGCTGGTTGGGGCCATACTAGCACATTTCTCCTCCCCCTTGGTCGAAGGCTGGTTGGGGCCATACTGGCACATTTTTCCTTCCCCTTGGTCGAATGTTGGTTCGGGCCATATTAGCACATTTGTCCTCCCCTTTCGTTGCCAAGGGGCAGACGCGCCTCCAAAAGAAGCACCGAGTTATTCTTTCGGACATCATCTCTGAGGAACAATCAACGTTTGTACTGGGGAGGTTAATCACCGACAACATTATTTCAGCGTATGAATGCCTGCATTTTATGAAGCGAAACAGAGCCAAAAGTAACAGTTTTGCTGCACTGAAATTAGATATGATGAAGGCATATGATCGCGTGGAATGGAGTTATCTTAGATCAATCATGGAGAAGCTGGGCTTTGCTGCATCGTGGGTTCAAGTAATCATGAATATGGTGAGCTCAGTATCATTCTCAGTTATGTTTAATGGAATCAAGTCAGAAGTGTTTCACCCAACACGATGTATCCGACAGGGAGATTGTGACGCCCCCGATTCAATCGTACACTAATCATGCACGCAAATGTGTACGATCAAGATCAGGGACTCACGGGAAGATATCACAACACAACTCTACAAATAAAATAAGTCATACAAGCATCATAATACAAGCCAGGGGCCTCGAGGGCTCGAATACAAGTGCTCGATCATAGACGAGTCAGCGGAAGCAACAATATCTGAGTACAGACATAAGTTAAATAAGTGTGCCTTAAGAAGGCTAGCACAAACTGGGATACAGATCGAAAGAGGTGCAGGCCTCCTGCCTGGGATCCTCCTAACTACTCCTGGACGTCGTCAGCGGGCTGCACGTAGTAGGGGCACCTCCGGTGTAGTAGGGGTCGTCGTCGACGGTGGCGTCTGGCTCCAGGGCTCCAGCATCTGGTTGCGACAACCAGAAAGAAAAGGAAAGGGGGAAAAGGGGGGAGAAAGCAACCGTGAGTACTCATCCAAAGTACTCGCAAGCAAGGAACTACACTACATATGCATGGGTATATGTGTAAGGAGGCCATATCAGTGGACTGAACTGCAGAATGCCGGAATAAGAGGGGGATAGCTAGTCCTATCGAAGACTACGCTTCTGGCAGCCTCCGTCTTGCAGCATGTAGAAGA
The DNA here is from genome assembly GCF_002162155.2 of Triticum dicoccoides. NCBI lineage: Eukaryota > Viridiplantae > Streptophyta > Magnoliopsida > Poales > Poaceae > Triticum > Triticum dicoccoides. Next base: position 677,202,443 of record NC_041382.1, on the reverse strand, counting down.
GAATAGATGGAAGTCCTCCAAGTAGCATCTCCAAGTAGCATCTCCAAGTAGCATCGCATAGCATAACCCTACCCGGCGATCCTCTCCTCGTCGCCCTGCGGAAAAGCGATCACCGGGTTGTCTGTGGAACTTTGAAGGGTGTGTTTTATTAAGTATCCGGTTCTAGTTGTCATAAGGTCAAGGTACAACTCCAAGTCGTCCTGTTACCGAAGATCACGGCTATTCGAATAGATTAACTTCCCTGCAGGGGTGCACCACATAACCCAACACGCTTGATCCCATTTGGCCGGACACACTTTCCTGGGTCATGCCCGGCCTCGGAAGATCAACACGTCGCAGCCCCACCTAGGCACAACAGAGAGGCCAGCACGCCGGTCTAAACCTAAGCGCGCAGGGGTCTGGGCCCATCGCCCTGAGCACACCTGCACGTTGCGTGGGCGGCCGGAAGCAGACCTAGCCTAGTGGCGTTCCAGTCCAATCCGGCGCGCGCCGCTCCGTCGCTGACGTCTGAAGTGCTTCGGCTGATACCACGACGTCGGGATACCCATAACTACTCCCACGTAGATGGTTAGTGCGTATAGGCTCGTAGCCAGACTCAGATCAAATACCAAGATCTCGTTAAGCGTGTTAAGTATCCGCGAACGCCGAACAGGGCCAGGCCCACCTGTCTCCTAGGTGGTCTCAACCTGCCCTGTCGCTCCGCCACAAAGTAACAGTCGGGGGCCGTCGGGAACCCAGGCCCACCTCTACCGGGATGGAGCCACCTGTCCTTTCAGCCCCCTCGTCAGAATCACTTGCGGGTACTCAATGAGCTGACCCGACTTTAGTCACCATCTGTATAGTATGTATGTATGTATAGTATATATACCCGTGATCACCTCCCAAGTGATCACGGCCCGATAGTATAGCAAGGCAGACTGACAAGAATGTAGGGCCAATGATGATAAACTAGCATCCTATACTAAGCATTTAGGATTGCAGGTAAGGTATCAACAGATGTAGCGACAATGTCAGGCTATGCATCAGAATAGGATTAACGAAAGCAGTAACATGCTACACTACTCTAATGCAAGCAGTATAGAGGAGAATAGGCGACATCTGGTGATCAAGGGGGGGGGGCTTGCCTGGTTGCTCTGGCAAGAGAGAGGGGTCGTCAACTCCGTAGTCGAACTGGTCAGCAGCAGCGTCGGTCTCGTAGTCTACCGGAGAGAAGAGGGGGAAGAAATAATGATTACAGAGCAAACAAAGCATCACAAATTATAACAAGGCAATACGCGGTGTTCGGTGTGCCCTAACGCGGTAGTAGGTGATACCGGTGAAGGGGGGAAAACATCCGGGAAAGTATTCCCGGTGTTTCGCGTTTTCGGGCAGAGGAGACGGAGGGGGAAAGTTGCGGGTTCGATAGGTTAGGGGGGTGTGGCGGACGAACGGACCGCGTATCCGGATTCGTCTCGTCGTTCTGAGCAACTTTCATGTACAAAGTTTTTCGATCCGAGCTACGGTTTACCTTATATTAATTTTAAAAGCTTTAAATCATTTTTAGGATTTATTTAATTAATTTAATCAACATTATCCAGAATAGTGTCTGCTGACGTCATCATGATGTCAGCATGACGTCAGCAGTTGACTTGGTCAACCTGACAGGTGGGTCCCACCTGTTAGGGATTGTTTAGCTAATTAACAATTAGGGTAACTATTTATTAGGTTAATTAATCTTAATTAGTTAAACTAAACAAGATTAGATAAGTTAATTAATTAGTTAATTAATTAAATTAATTAATTAATTAATTTTATTATTAATTTATTTATTATATATAT
>NC_041382.1:677191894-677200561 GCF_002162155.2 Triticum dicoccoides | reverse complement strand
TGTGTAAGGAGGCCATATCAGTGGACTGAACTGCAGAATGCCGGAATAAGAGGGGGATAGCTAGTCCTATCGAAGACTACGCTTCTGGCAGCCTCCGTCTTGCAGCATGTAGAAGAGAATAGATGGAAGTCCTCCAAGTAGCATCTCCAAGTAGCATCTCCAAGTAGCATCGCATAGCATAACCCTACCCGGCGATCCTCTCCTCGTCGCCCTGCGGAAAAGCGATCACCGGGTTGTCTGTGGAACTTTGAAGGGTGTGTTTTATTAAGTATCCGGTTCTAGTTGTCATAAGGTCAAGGTACAACTCCAAGTCGTCCTGTTACCGAAGATCACGGCTATTCGAATAGATTAACTTCCCTGCAGGGGTGCACCACATAGCCCAACACGCTCGATCCCATTTGGCCGGACACACTTTCCTGGGTCATGCCCGGCCTCGGAAGATCAACACGTCGCAGCCCCACCTAGGCTCAACAGAGAGGCCAGCACGCCGGTCTAAACCTAAGTGCACAGGAGTCTGGGCCCATCGCCCATAGCACACATGCACGTTGCGTACGCGGCCGAAAGCAGACCTAGCCTAGTGGCGTTCCAGTCCAATTCGGCGCGCGCCGCTCCGTCGCTGACGTCTGAAGTACTTCGGCTGATACCACGACGTCGGGATACCCATAACTACTCCCACGTAGATGGTTAGTGCGTATAGGCTCGTAGCCAGACTCAGATCAAATACCAAGATCTCGTTAAGCGTGTTAAGTATCCGCGAACGCCGAACAGGGCCAGGCCCACCTGTCTCCTAGGTGGTCTCAACCTGCCCTGTCGCTCCGCCACAAAGTAACAGTCGGGGGCCGTCGGGAACCCAGGCCCACCTCTACCGGGATGGAGCCACCTGTCCTTTCAGCCCCCTCGTCAGAATCACTTGCGGGTACTCAATGAGATGACCCGACTTTAGTCACCATCTGTATAGTATGTATGTATGTATAGTATATACCCGTGATCACCTCCCAAGTGATCACGGCCCGATAGTATAGCAAGGCAGACTGACAAGAATGTAGGGCCAATGATGATAAACTAGCATCCTATACTAAGCATTTAGGATTGCAGGTAAGGTATCAACAGATGTAGCGACAATGTCAGGCTATGCATCAGAATAGGATTAACGAAAGCAGTAACATGCTACACTACTCTAATGCAAGCAGTATAGAGGAGAATAGGCGATATCTGGTGATCAAGGGGGGGGGGCTTGCCTGGTTGCTCTGGCAAGAGAGAGGGGTCGTCAACTCCGTAGTCGAACTGGTCAGCAGCAGCGTCGGTCTCGTAGTCTACCGGAGAGAAGAGGGGGAAGAAACAATGAATACAGAGCAAACAAAGCACCACAAAATATATCAAGGCAATACGCGGTGTTCGGTGTGCCCTAACGCGGTAGTAGGTGATACCGGTGAAGGGGGGAAAACCCCCGGGAAAGTATTCCCGGTGTTTCGTGTTTTCGGGCAGAGGAGCCGGAGGGGGAAAGTTGCGGGTTCGATAGGTTAGGGGTGTGTGGCGGACGAACGGGCTGCGTAACCGGATTCGTCTCGTCGTTCTGAGCCACTTTCATGTTGAAAATATTTTAATCCGAGTTACGGATTAAAAGATATGATTTTCTAAAGATTTTATTAATTTCTGAAATTTAATTAATTATTTAATTAATTCGAAAATGAATTAATGACATCAGCATGATGTCATGCTGACATCAGCAGTCAACAGAGTTGACTGGTCAACCTGACCAGTGGGTCCCACTGGTCAGTGACACATTTTAATTAACAGATTAATAAAACTAATCATAATTAATTAAGGGGGTGGGCCCCACTGTCATACTAATTAATTAGCTAATTAACAGTAGTTAATTAAGTTAATTAATCATTAGGTTAATTAATTTTAATTGGTTAATTTAATTAGAAATAATTAAGTTAATTAATTAGTTAATTAATTAATTTCATTATTTATTTATTATTATTATTATTTTCTAATTATTTTTATTTTATATTTTTATTTTTATTTTATCAAAATGTTCTCTGGGCGGGGCCCACTTGTCATTGGCCCCGGGGGCCTTAGCGGATCGGGCGCAGGGCGCTGGGCGCTGGGCGCAAAGCGGGGCGGGGACCGATCAGGCACCCGCACAGAAGGGGGCGAGGCCATGGCCGATGGCGGACCCATGGCAGGTGACCACCGGCGGCGGCGACGGAGGAGCACCGGAGCGCCGCGGTGGCGGACCGGGATAAGGCCGGTGGCCAGGGACTGCAGGCGCGCGAGCCGATGGCCAGGCGCCGGCACGAGCGCGAGGGGGCGCGGGTGGGGGGAGCGAGCGGGCCACACGGCAGCGCGGGCGACAGCAGGGGAGCACGGCGGGAGCTAGCGGGTGCAGGCCACAGGCGGGGAACGGCGAGCAAGGGGACCGGAGGAGAGGAATCTCACGAGGGGATGTAGGGTCCGGGCAGTGGGGGTCGAGGAAGAAGACAGGGACGACGCAGTCTGGCGGGGAGGCGATGCCGGCGAGGTAGCGGGCGATCCGGTGGTGGCGGCGTCGAGCGATGACGGGGTGGGGGCCCCGAGCACTGGGCACCAGTCAGGAGGAGGTGAGGACGGGGCAGCAACCGGGCCGCCGGCGACGAGGGCGGCAAGGGGATGAGCGGCGACAGCGAGGAAGCACCGAGCGGCGTCGGGGTCGAGCCCTCGATCTCGATCCAGATCGAGGGGGGAGTGGGCGATGTGGGGGGAGGAGTGGGGTAGTGCGGTCGGGTTAGGGTTTCAGTCGGGTTGGGGGGGTTAAGTGGTGCTGGGGCCGGTTGGGCCAGTGAGCTGGCCGGCTGGGCCGTTGGCCCAGTTAGCCAGGGGGCCTTTTTTGTATTTTAGTTCTCTATTCTTTTATGTATTTTATTTCTTTTTTTGTTTTATTTTGTTCCTCATTGTATTTTAGTTTTGTAAAGTACAAAAATGATCCCTAAATTGGTAATAGAAATTATACCACTGCCACAATTAATTTGGCACCTAAATATATTAGTTTGTAATCGTTTATCATTTTAAAAGCATTTAAATAATTGTGTTTGCTACTGTTTTAGTTTATTTAGTGCATTTAAATATTTTATTAAATGATGATTTCTTCACCAACATTTATTATGGATTATTTGACACATTAGGAACAATTTAGTTTTGACTTTTGAAAACTTTAATTGTTTTAACTTTAATTCAAATTTAGAATTTGAACCTATTTCGATCTAACGTGGGATTATCAACAATAATCGAGGTGACGTGGCATCATTAACACGAGATTACTGTAGCTTGATTATCCGGGCGTCACAATTCTCCTCCACTACAAGAAATCTCGTCCCGAGATTTAGGATCGGTTATAAGGGGGAAGGGGTCTGGTTACGAAATTCTAACGATTCTTCTCGATCATAGTAGCTCTTCTCGAAGAGGTCGACCCATTACATTGATGTCTTCAGTCCTCTCCTTCAGGTCATCATGATGAAGTTTGTCGTCCTTTCTTCGGGGTTCCATCGTACTTACGAAAGGATAAAGGGTGGGTATTCCGAGAGAATGGACCTCTGCAGGTTTGACTATCTGGTCGATAACATCGGGGAGGGTGGCGGAAGTAACTCTCGAATTGAAACTTAAGAAAATATCAAGAGCAGAGTAAGGAGGTATCCTGGGAAGTTTCGAGCGGGCAGGCAATCGTTCGATGTCTGATATGTGGCGTGAAAGGGGTTCGAAGCCACGAGAATAAGTATTTGTCTGATACCAGATTGAAGGTGGCTCATGAATTACATACGAGGCCACGCGCGAGGAACAACCTTGGGTACAGGGGGGTACAGGAGAGTCAGGTTTCGATCCTGTGGAACTGTGGGTTATGGGCCCACCATGTGGATTAAAAGTAGTAAGGACAGTGACATCTTGCACGATCATGTAAGCAAGGCATGCTAGAGGGTAGTCTGCCGGTTATGTCGGCAACAACATCGGTACCAAGGGCGAGGGACGAAGAGAACCATTTTCCTGCTCGTTGAACGAGGCGGGCCAATAGGCAAGGTTCTCGTCCATCGGTGGCTACCGAAATGTCATCAACAATAGTAACAGGGTCTTACTGACACGGTCGTACACCAAGGTGTTTACATAAGCAGAAGAATATTACTGCTTAGATCATATAGACCTCAAGAAAGGTTAAACCAAACAATGGAAAGGACATATGATTATCAGATTAATCAGGCGATGGAAAGGAAAAATGTGTCTTAGTCACATAATTCAGGGATATATCCTTCCCAAGGATAAGCAGAGCATGGTATCCGTGGCAGGATATCATGTAGAAAACCCTTTAGGTAAGGGGAGAGAAATTTCATGACACTATCCATACAAAGGTGTTTGGATAATTGATAAGGAAAATTTAGCATTTGCTTTAAATGTTCTTGTTGAAAATCAGAGTATCACAGACATGCTTCGAGATAGCATTGACATGGTCTTCAAGCAAAGGTCGGACTTTGGATACAAAGGATCCATCGGAAACAACCTATAGAATAAGTCTTACAATTTCCTCATGGAAGAATGATTAACCTTGCTAAAAAGGAAAACTATAACAATGGGTCCTCCGGCCCGGTGCGCTAGGCATGTCATCACCTTACCGGTCACATAAAGACCATTGTTATAACTCTTGAAAATATATCCCAACCATCATATCTGACCGAGATTCAGATCTGATTGGTGTTAGGATATGTCAGACTCAGGATGCCTGAGAAGAAAAGGTGTAACACAATTGGCGAGATGACATTGTAAGATTCTCGGGAAATGAACTATAGGAGCAAGTTTCGAAACAATAGTTCATCATTAACCAAGGAGAAGATGAGGATGTGGATGATGGACTCAGCGACCATTCATCGAGAATTCCAAAAAGATGGATTTCCACAATTATGTGAACAAGGAGATAATCATTTGGCGGATCAAATGATGTAATGATGTATGCTCGAGGGAAACATACACAACTGAACAATGATAGAAGGGTGTACCCAGGAATCTGGACTAGGTAGCACGATCAATGTTCGAATGACGATTCAATAAGTAATAAACTTCAATGCAATAGGGTTGCTAGAAGTTTAGAATTTACACCTCACAGACCATTTGTCGGTTTTCCGGTTAGAAACAACACGAGGACCAAGGAAAGAATGGTGATGTTAATAAGTATCACTTGTGTCAAGAATTCTTAAGGGTGGTGAATTTCTTGCCACACTCTTGACATGTAAAGGGTAATACTCCAAGGTAAAGAAGAACAGATGCTGGATAGCAAGGAACTCAAGGTATAACACAAAACACGACAAGTTTGTGTTGGAGGGAAGTCAATAAAGTGGTCGATGATAATACAGATCACCGAGGGCAAGGATGGTATTTCTCATCATGAATTCAATCGATATCCTGGAAGAGCTCATAGTGCTCATGATGATCACGACACATTTGTCGCGAGAGTTCATGAAGATGTAATCGATCGGCGACGACATCAAGTCAAAGTAATGATGAAGTGAAAGGTTATTGGAACCAAGGGTACGACACAACTCGAAACCAAGCTTGTTGTTCAAGGCGAAATGGTATGACGATGAGGATCGACGTAAGGTTAGTTCATCGTCGAAAATTGGTGCTCCGAGAATAAGGACCAGGTAGCACAGTTAGAATCGTCACGACAATGATATAGCCAAACAGGCTAGGAATGGCGTGATCGGGTACAAACTCGTACTTATAGAAGCTTACTGAAGAGTTGTTGAACCGAAGAGCGGACTCAGTTCAGTTATCGGTGTTTTTGAGTGTTCAATAACTCAGAGCCCGCGAAAAATTGGAATCAGTGGGAAGGTAGCACTTGATGAAGAACTCATAAGGAGTTATGCAGTTCCATGATAATCTCGAGATACCAGGGGGGTAATACTCGTCACAAGATCAAAGTAAAGGTGGGACTGGTGTATTGATCCATAGAAGACAATTGTTTTTAACTTGTCCAAGAAATGAGATCAAAGAAGAACAATCATGGTCGGAACCACGGTTGCAAAAGACCAGATCCTAGATATAAGATGAACTTATACCAAAGGAATAATTTATTTAAAAGAAGCTTTAATGATAAGATCTACATCGTGTCCATGGGCATGAACACAAGTTCAAGGTCGACTCCCACTTCTCCAATGCATACCCTTTCATTCACTTCTCGCTTTCGATGAAGTTATAGCGTTGAAATCTTATCTGGCAAAATACCAGAAGAGTACGACTCGTGAAAACTTTCGAGTTCACACATATTAAGGAAGGCATAGGTTCAACCCATCTGGGCATCTTAGAATCATATACCAGAATCTTTAGAAGTAAATAACTCAAGCTCGAAGGCAAAGCATGGTTGAGAAAGCAGACGATACAATTTACCAAAGGCATTATGTATCCGAGAAAAGGCCCACAAGGTTATTGAATATGAAGGGTGTTGTCAGATAAAGTCCAACAAGGGATCTGGTGGCCCACAAGGGATCTGACGTGAGCATCGGTACTCAACTAGAGGAAGCAGATTATAGAAACAACTGACTAACTCAATTGTCAAATGCAAAGGAATTATGATTTCCAAATCAAGGGATAAAAGGCAATGCTCTGATTAGGGATGGATAAGTTGAATAGCCTTAGGGTACAATCAACGACAATTGGATTGGTCGAGAACCAATTCCAGTTAAAAGAATGGAGGCTCAGCCGGAAAAGTAATTTATAAGGATCAATGCTGATTGCGTGTATTCGCAGAAGATTGAGTCAACAGACTCAAAATGATAATGACAAGGAATGTCATTAAGACTACGAGACTTATGGGATTAACCATAATGCAAGCAAGCAAGAATTTCAAGAGCCAAAGGCTCTAGAGGATTTTCGGAAGATCGAATATTATTTTGAAGACTTTCGTGAAACACATGAACAACTGGGGATAAGCGGTTACTCGACAAGTGCGAGAATTATCCATAGGGGTATTCAGGTGACAAGGAATTGCAAGACAGTAGGCGCAAGATATTCTCGGATCAATAGAGAGAATTTTGGGGTATCTTGTAATAACAAGATCAACTGAGAATAAAAGTAAGAACGTCAAGTGTATGTATTTATCCATAGGGATATTTCGATGGTAGGGAATTGCAAAGGCAACGGGCACAAAGTCTCAAAAGAGTTTCGGCGAGTAACTTCGAAATCTTCTGGTGTAGCCGGCGATCACCTGGACTGAAGGGGCTCTCCGGGAGAAAGTATTTTTGAGAACCTAAAGTCAAATTTTAGTAAAAATCGTTTAACCCGAATAGAAGAGATGTCAGAGTCCCAGAGCATAGGTCGAGGAATAAAAGATCCTACTACCACCCAATGGCGACGTGGGCCCGTAAGGCACACAGCCAAGTTAGTAAAAGTTTTGCAATGACTAGACTCAACTTCGGCCAAGGAGTTGGAAAGGGGGATTCCTACAGGCAGTCGGCTCTGATACCAACTTGTGACGCCCCCGATTCAATCGTACACTAATCATGCACGCAAATGTGTATGATCAAGATCAGGGACTCACGGGAAGATATCACAACACAACTCTACAAATAAAATAAGTCATACAAGCATCATAATACAAGCCAGGGGCCTCGAGGGCTCGAATACAAGTGCTCGATCATAGACGAGTCAGCGGAAGCAACAATATCTGAGTACAGACATAAGTTAAATAAGTGTGCCTTAAGAAGGCTAGCACAAACTGGGATACAGATCGAAAGAGGTGCAGGCCTCCTGCCTGGGATCCTCCTAACTACTCCTGGACGTCGTCAGCGGGCTGCACGTAGTAGGGGCACCTCCGGTGTAGTAGGGGTCGTCGTCGACGGTGGCGTCTGGCTCCAGGGCTCCAGCATCTGGTTGCGACAACCAGAAAGAAAAGGAAAGGGGGAAAAGGGGGGAGAAAGCAACCGTGAGTACTCATCCAAAGTACTCGCAAGCAAGGAACTACACTACATATGCATGGGTATATGTGTAAGGAGGCCATATCAGTGGACTGAACTGCAGAATGCCGGAATAAGAGGGGGATAGCTAGTCCTATCGAAGACTACGCTTCTGGCAGCCTCCGTCTTGCAGCATGTAGAAGAGAATAGATGGAAGTCCTCCAAGTAGCATCTCCAAGTAGCATCTCCAAGTAGCATCGCATAGCATAACCCTACCCGGCGATCCTCTCCTCGTTGCCCTGCGGAAAAGCGATCACTGGGTTGTCTGTGGAACTTTGAAGGGTGTGTTTTATTAAGTATCCGGTTCTAGTTGTCATAAGGTCAAGGTACAACTCCAAGTCGTCCTGTTACCGAAGATCACGGCTATTCGAATAGATTAACTTCCCTGCAGGGGTGCACCACATAGCCCAACACGCTCGATCCCATTTGGCCGGACACACTTTCCTGGGTCATGCCCGGCCTCGGAAGATCAACACGTCGCAGCCCCACCTAGGCTCAACAGAGAGGCCAGCACGCCGGTCTAAACCTAAGCGCACAGGGGTCTGGGCCCATCGCCCATAGCACACCTGCACGTTGCGTACGCGGCCGAAAGCAGACCTAGCCTAGTGGCGTTCCAGTCCAATTCGGCGCGCGCCGCTCCGTCGCTGACGTCTGAAGTACTTCGGCTGATACCACGACGTCGGGATACCCATAA
>NC_041382.1:677177176-677189914 GCF_002162155.2 Triticum dicoccoides | reverse complement strand
GGGGGGGGACTCTCTCTCCCTCTTCTTTTTTTTTATTGTTTTCTGTTTTCTTTTTATTTATTTTCTTTTCTGTTTTTATTTATTTATAAACACTTAGGCATTTTATAAAATTGTGAACCTTACACCATAATTATCTTTGTAATACATGGCAACCACCGAACATTTTTATTTTAATTTTTAAAAACTTTTATTGTTTTCTTTTATTTAAATTTTGAATTTGTTTCGGTTCTGAACTATCGAGAGTTTATCACAGTAACCGTGGTGACGTGGCATCATTAGCGGGGAATCACTATAGCTTAATTATCCGGGCGTCACAGAGATCCTATCTCTCCATACCTTTTTTCTGTTAGCAGCGGAGGGCCTTTCGTGCCTCTTAAAATCTCAGATTCAGTCGTCCCAGCTCAACGGCATTAAGGTGGCACCATCGGCTCCGGCGGTGAACCACCTTCTATTCGCGGACGACAGCCTGTTGTTTTTCAGGGCGAGTGTTAATGGAGCGGAAGAGGTTAAGCATCACTTCAATCATTCTGACTGGTTCTCTTGGACCCCACTTAACAGTACGGTGGTTCCTATGACTCAACAAAGAAGAAAAAGAACTACGATAGATCTAAGTCTTCGAGCTCCATAGGCTTCATGCGATGTCTTCTCTTGTCATAGTCTTCAATGAGAATATCTTCATATACCACCTTTGACATCAATGTCTTCATACATTTTTAGGGGTCATCTCTGGTAGGAAAAACGAATCAATGAGGGACTTCTACCTGTGTTATCCTGCAATTCTCACAAACACATTAGTCCCTCAACTAGATTTGTCGTCAATACTCCAAAACCAATTAGGGTTGGCACTAGATGCACTTACATATCCAATTTAGCTTTATTGGCAAGACAGGCTTGGAGATTGATGCAATAACCGGACACCCTTAGTGCAAGGATCCTGAAGGGAGCATACTTTCCAGAAAGTAATATTCTTGATGCTGAGTTGGGGTCTAGGCCTTCCCAAATCTGGAGGGCGATCATCGAAGGACGTGATTTGCTTAAGCAGGGGATACTTAGGCGGATTGGCAATGGTCAACGCACGAACATCTGGACCGGCAACTGGATCCCGAAGGAAATTATGCCAATACCGATCACTTCTTTGGTGGTGAACCCACCAAGAATGGTTTTAGAATTGTTGTCACCAGCGACAGCAGGGTGGGATGAAGCTCTGGTGCATTTGGTCTTCTTACCCATAGATGCGAATGCAATACTAAAGATACCCACATGCACTAATAATACTGAGGACTTTTGGGCTTGGTACCCGGACAAGAAAGGGAAATTCTTAGTGGTTTCGGCATATGAGTTTCTAATCAAGATGAAACTGCAGCGAGAGGATTGGTTAGGAGGACGTGGTGGATCATCTAACACTCACAGGAACGAAAAATCTTGGAGTTCTTTGTGGAAATCGAAGGTACCGTCCAAAGTTCGTATCTTTTTATGGCGACTTGCACACCACTCACTCCCCACCACTGATGTCTTGAAGAAGCGCAATATGTCAATACATGATGTTTGTCCGCTTTGTGGATGTCAAGATTCATGGAGGCAGGCCCTCGTCTCTTGCACTATGTCCAGGTGCATATGGGCGCTAACCGACGACGATCTTGTCTCACGCATGACAACTAATGCAGAACCTAATGCAAGACTTTGGCTTTTTGAGCTCAGCGACGAACTTGATCAAGCGAGCTTCACATGGATGGCTGTTACTCTGTGGTCAATCTGGTATGCTAGACACAAGGCCGTGTATGAGTTGTTGTTCCAGAGCCCTCAGCAAACCATTCGCTTTGTGGACAACTTTATTTCTGAACTGGGCCAACTTGAAAGTGGACAGGGACGTCAGAGCACCACCACCGGCTCAGCCTAAACGTTGGCTACCACCACCCAATGGTTCTGCGAAGATTAATGTAGATGCTGCTATTGTAAGATCACAATGTGGAGGAGCAGTCGCGGCATTGTGCAAAGATCAAACGGGCCAATACTTGGGATCTTTGGCTGTGGTCTTCCGAGGGATCAATGACCCTTTAATCCTGTAGACCTTTGCATGTCGTGAAGCATTATCGCTAGTAGATGACCTGGCCATTCAACATATTTGTGTTGCATCGGATTGCCAAGAAGCGGTGAATGATATCACAAGGGGGACAGGAGGTCCAAATGCGGCTATAGTACATGAAATAGTAAGCCGTTGTAATAGTTTCAATTCTAGTTCCTTTATTTTCGAGCGTAGGAACATTAATTTTGAGGCTCATAATCTTGCCAAGTTTGCTTGTAACCTAAGCGTAGGTAGGCATGTGTGGTTGGGAAATCCTCATGACCCAAACCTTGTACCTATGACCATAGTTTTGGATGAATAAATATGGCGAGATTTCTCAAAAAAAATGAAACTGTCAATCTGTTTATGAAGAGCAACTAACCTACGGTTTTCCTTTGCGGGGCTCCCGCAAGGCTCAATTTTTTTTGCCTAGGAGCGCGCCAAGTCGTGCGTCCAGCCACCATCATGTGTCACGTGCTCCCTTTTTATTTTTTTATTTTTATGTACGCGTTTTTGGAATTTAGATGATTTTTTCGAAGGATTTTGACTTTTTGATTTTCGCCTTATTTTCCATAGGTTTTGTAGCAAAAAAAAACGGGTATTTCTTTCTTTCCGAAACATAGCTGTTCTTCTCATAAGAAAATTATAATTCTAGAAGAAGCACATATTTGCTTCCACATGTGCTTCTTGGTAAAAGAAATTGTGCTTCCATGAGAGGCAAATCTGCTTTTGATTTGCTTTCCTGAGAAGCACATATTCGCTTCTCGTGGAAACATAGATTTGCTTCCACGAGAAGCACATTTGTGCTTTTTGAAAATAAATAAATTGTGAAAACCACAACTGTCCTTTAGGCCCTCGTTTTTTTACTTCCCTTTTCTTATTTGTCTTCTTTTTGGTTTTTTCTGGTATAAAATTTTTATGAAAAAATAGTCATTAAAAGCTACTAACACTAGATGTAGTTTTAAAGATCTTGGCGCGAGAAATCCAAAGGTGAAAATTGTTGGGAAACGTAGTATTTCAAAAAAATTCCTACGATCACACAAGATCTATTTAGGAGAAGCATAGCAACGAGCGGGGAGAGTGTGTCCACGTACCCTCGTAGACCGAAAGCGGAAGCGTTAAGTAACACGGTTGATGTAGTCGAACGTCTTCACGACCCAACCGAATGCACGACACCTCCGCGATCTGCACACTTTCAGCTCGGTGACGTCCCTCAAACTCTAGATCCAGCTGAGGCCGAGGGAGAGTTTTGTCAGCACGACGGCGTGTTGACGGTGATTGTGAAATAACCGACGCAGGGCTTCCCCTAAGTACTACGACAATATGACCGAGGTGGAAATCTGTGGAGGGGGGCACCGCACACAGCTAAGAGATCAACTTGAGTGTCTATGGGGTTCCCCCTCCCCCGTATATAAAGGAGGGGAGGAGGAGGAGGGCTGGCCTCAAGGGGCGCGCCCAAAGGGGGGATTCCTACTCCTAGTAAGAGTAGGTTTCCCCCTTTCCTAGTCCAACTAGGAGAAGAAGGAAGGAGAGGGAGAGGGAGAAGGAAAGAGGGGGAGGGGGGGGGGGGCGCCGCCCCCTCCTAGTCCAATTTGGACCAGGCCATGGGGGGCGCGCTGCCTCCCCTTGTGGCCCTTCTCTCCTTTCCACTAAAGCCCAATAAGGCCCAATACTTCCCCCGGTGAATTCTCGTAACTCCCTGGTTCTCCGAAAAATACCCGAATCACTCGGAACATTTCAGATGTCTGAATATAGCCTTCCAATATATGAATCTTTACCTCTCAACCATTTCAAGACTCCTCGTCATGTCCGTGATCTCATCCGCGACTCCGAACAACCTTCAGTACATCAAATCACATAACTCATAATACATATCGTCATCGAACGTTAAGCGCGCGGACCCTACGGGTTCGAGAACTATGTAGACATGACCGAGACACATCTCCGGTCAATAACCAATAGCGGAACATGGATGCTCATATTGGTTCCTACATATTCTACGAAGATCTTTATCGGTCAAACCGCACAACAACATATGTTGTTCCCTTTGTTATCGGTATGTTACTTCCCGAGATTCGATCGTCGGTATCATCATACCTAGTTCAATCTCGTCACCAGCAAGTCTCTTTACTCGGTTCGTAATGCATCATTCCGTAACTAACTCATTAGTCACATTGCTTGTAAGGCTCATAGTGATGTGCATTACCGAGAGGGCCCAGAGATACCTCTCCGACAATCGGAGTGACAAATCATAATCTCGATCTATGCCAACTCAACAAACACCATCGAACAACCTGTAGAGCATCTTTATAATCACCTAGTTATGTTGTGACGTTTGATAGCACACTAAGTGTTTCTCCGGTATTCGGGAGTTACATAATCTCATAGTCATAGGAACATGTATAAGTTATGGAGAAAGCAATAGCAATAAACTAAACGATCATAGTGCTAAGCTAATGGATGGGTCTAGTCCATCACATCATTCTCTAATGATGTGATCCCGTTCATCAAATGACAACATATGTCTATGGCTAGGAAACTTAACCATCTTTGATTAACGAGCTAGTCTGGTAGAGGCATACTAGGGACACTCTGTTTGTCTATGTATTCACACATGTACTAAGTTTCCGGTTAATACAATTCTAGCATGAATAATAAACATTTATCATGATATAAGGAAATATAAATAACAACTTTATTATTGCCTCTAGGGCATATTTCCTTCAAAAATGACTTGGGACGTGTGGTTCAATAAATAAAATATTTAGAATAAACGAATAGAAAAAAACTCCCAGATTGCGACATAGGAGTATCAACTTAAGTGTACGCTTCCCAAGGCCTAACTTAAGAGTATCTCTTCCTTCTATGATAGCTCGCCATACTTGGCTCCGAGAGGTGCCCAATTCTGCATCATGTAAGTCCATACCCCGGAAAATATACAACTTTTAAAATTTGACCACTTAGAGAATTCTTCACTTGTAGCAGCTTCCATGCCTGTTCTGCTAGCATTGATGGATTGAAGAGCTCAATACCTCTAAAGCCCAGTCCACCCATATATTTTGGTTGTGTCATCTCTGCCCATGAGACCCATGCCACTTTTCATTCTTCCGCCTTCCTTGCAACCTCCCTTGAGGTAGACTCGATCTCTCGGTAATTTTGATGGGTTAATTATCCCCTCATTCACAATCACCCTTATAGGTGGCTCTCCCACCTTCCTTTCAACCTTCTTGGCCAGAGCCTTCTTCCAAATAGGATCACCTGGTACTCCTTGAATTGTTGCCCAAACTAGAATCTTGTCCAATTTATATTCCTCAACATTACTAAAACCATCATATCCTTGCAAGACAACTGCAGCACCCGAAACAGCCATGGGCTTCCATACCTTTCCAGTCACCCAAACAGCTAAACTGGACAATAAGTAGGTTTGCCCCCATAGTCTTTAAGGTAATGTGATGCGCCGATGCCCACGCAGTGTGCATCGCATTGAAGAGAACTGTGTGACTAAAAGTCCTTGTCGTATGAACTCTGAAAATTGCCAGCCAATAGACCTTATTGATTAGATCTTGAAGTTCCGCAACCAAAAAATCGAGATCGGTCTCTTCCTCTTCACACGAATTCAAACCCTTGAACCGATCTTCCAATATCGGCTTCGGCCCCCAATCAACTTCATCCTTCTCATATTCAGGACGCTCCCTGTCACCCTAACACCCTCTCCCGCGCCACTAGTTTCTGCCTATTCCCGATCTGACACTTCCTTCTCCACCTACTCTACCACCTGCCCTAATTCACCATCTACATCCTCTTCCTCCCTTTCTCCGTCTCCGCCACCATCTACCATTGATGGACCAGCCATGCAATCGTCCGCTCGGAGGCTTCTACTCGCCTAGATTCCTGCCTTGTCGGAATAGGGCCGGTATGTGAGGATGTGGTGGACTCCGACGTGGTCGGCAGAGGAGGGGTAAACGCTAGAAAAAACTAGGGGGGAGGGTGCTCCCTTGGGCGGTAACTAATCAATAGGTTTCCTTATAAAAAATGATTACTGGCCTCGGAATCAAGCGATGTACACAACCATTAATTAAAATTAATCAAGTATCAAAGTGCCAAGAACATCTCAAGTAGCCAAACAAAGGCAAGAAACAGAACGAAAAGGCACAACCGACAAAAATAGGACACCATTCCTACTCACATATTCTATTATTGGACCGTCAAAAAACTGATCGATAGGTGATCTTAGAATTCTCGATCTCCTCCTCTGCTGCTGCAGCCCTTGGCCTGAAGAAAAGTTGGTTCACCGCCAAGGGCCAGACCCAGATGGGCCTCAGGAGGTGCATGGGGTTCTTAGGGCCTGTTTGGTTCCCTTGCATGTTCGCCTACTGGGCGAGGCTAGCCTTGCCGATGGAGGCTGGCCAAATCGGCTCGCTCGATCGACCAAAGGAAAAACCGGAAACAATAAGGCATGATCACCCACGAACCAAATGATTGGCTTCCTTGCTAGGCTGGGCAAGGCAAGCGCTTGCCAAAGAACCAAACAGACCCTTATTTTCTTATTGATTTTTTATGAACTGTTTATGGGTTGAAATGGTACAGTGCCGCAGTGCCAGCGTCAACAGTAGCATAATTGTATTGTTTGTTCTCCTCTCGAACTCGGAAGCCTTTGATGGAGCATTCGCACCAACTGTGCAACCGGACAAAATGGTCTCTTGGTGCTCCGTCGGAAGCAGCACCACTGAAGCAGTGGTACCCGATCCCATTCTCGGCATCCCGCCGGGGCTCCACCGGCGCTGCACCGATGCACACCACCCGACCACCGTCTCCTCCGGTTGACGCGTCCCCCTCCACTCAGGCTGGCGATGCCGGCCGGCCGCGCGCTTTGTCCAGCCCGGTGCGCCAAGAGGCAAATGCCAACAGCAATCATACGCAGACCACGCCTTGGGCCTCCGGAAGCGGCAGACAGTCAGAGAACCTGATGGCATTTGTTTACTCTGCTTTCTCAGCTTATCGTGCGTGGACACATCCCTGCGTCTCGAGCGCCCGCTGGCACCGGCGGGCACCAATGATGGATGGATGTTGCTCAAGAGGAATCAACGTACGATTAGTGTATCCGCAGACATACATACTCGTTTGTTTTTCTACCTAGAAAGGGTCGTCCCTGATTAAAAATAGCTCTCGCTTTTGGGGATACCCAAGCACTAAACGGAGCATACAGATTACACAGAATTAGCATACGAAGACAAGGAATTTCACATCAAGTATTAATGCAGCACACTTAACCGAGAAGGGAAAATTTTGCCACTTGCCGGAAGGAACAAGTGCTCGGTTACATTACAGGAAAGGCGTTCCGTTAGCAACCAAATCAGTAAAAGTGCCTTTCCTGGCCCCATGCCCGTCGCCCAAGGCGATCAAACTCTATCCGCACAACCAACGAGCGAAAGCTCCCACGGTCCTAATAAGAGAAATAGAGTACAGTTGCTCATGTTTGAGAGCAAAATGAACCCAAACACCTACGCCTTTCATCAGAGAAAACCCCAAGCCAGAACCACGGATGATCAGTATTCACTGCCAGAAAACTGTACTTTTCCCCACAGCCAGAAAATAGGTCACCGCGGTCCACAAGGCAGCTTCTGGCAGCGAGTAGATAGATAGATAGATACAACCAAGTTAGCTAATTGGTGCGTGCCACCTCAATTAGCTACTACGGTCTCCGCTTTGGATTCGGTCACCATCCGCTTGCCTGCTTTTTTACCGATCCTAGACCGCGGTAGCAAGTTGTAGAGTGATCCCGTTCCAGTCTTATCACCTCCATTCTACCGTGTCCACACGCTTTTGGAATTTTGTTCGTGGCACAGATCAACCATATACCTGCTGATCTTTTCTCCCTGGGAAAAACAAATATACTCGGTGAGCTTTTTCAAGAAAAATAATATACTTTGGTGGTGATGGCTAGTCCTTTTCCTTTTGATTAAGGCCCCTGGGCGAGCATCGAATTCTCCCGTACCATCAGAAAGCAGAGGCCTTCATTTCCATGCCTGGCTTAAAAAACAGTGCGTGCGCTCCTTAAATTCTTTGCTGGCCCTTTCTTTACGTTGTCCTTGGACCTTGGGGCGAGTTGTTGAGACTAGCTAGCTAGACTAGACTGGAGGACTGCTGCAACATGCACGGCAGAGAGTGGCCCAAATGGAAGGACGGACGGAGAAAATATCTAGCGAAAGGAAACCTATACCATAAGAAAAAGAAGATTTGTTTTCCTTTTCTTTTGTTTGCACAGATACGCATTCTGTGATGGGTATCGTGAAAAATCACACAGGACGTGTATGTATACGGTTATCGAGGCTCAAGACAGTACCCTACAAAGTTGGGACATGAGACAAAGTAGCAGATAAGCGAAGGGTTAGACATCTTTGGGCCATGCATATCATCTGGACTGCGTCTGATCTACTCCTACTAACACGAGGAAATTAGTTATAGCTGCATGAAGAACACCAGTGAAGAACACAGGTGTAACGAAAAGAAACTGAACGAATAGGGAGGCAAAGATTTGCACGTACTAGTTCATAGAATTCAGTAGCATCTCATCATAGATCTGGATGTACAAATTTACACACATATTATTTCCCAGAAAAAGAGAGAGGAAAAGTAGCAAGAGCTGAAGAAGAACGAGTCCCAAATGGAGTCTAGCTAGAAGCCTCAGCCCTCGATCGAGAGGGCAAGCACAACCACCGATCGAACAGCACAAACACATGCACACAACCCTGCACCGGCCACCACCCCTCAAGAAACGGAACAAGATCACGCTAAAATTAAGCTATAGCGGCCACGAGGCCGCTCGCTCGCTCGCTCCCTCGTCGATGAGATTCAGACGACTACGGCGTAGTAGACGGGCGTGTGGCCCCTGTCCCCGCCGGCGAGCGCGCCGAGGAGGCGGCGGAAGGCGGCGACGGGGCAGGGGATGCGGAGCGGGCCACGGCGCGCGTAGCCGTACTCCTGCGCGGCCCGGCGGAGCAGCTCGGCGATGGGCGGGCGGCCCAGCAGCTCGGCCGGCACGAGGAAGCGCTCCGTCTCCTCCCCCTCCGCGCCCACCTCCACCGGCACGTGCCCCGCCGGCACCTTCCCCGACGCCGCCGACGGCGAGATCGCCATCTCCGCCACGGCCCCCGGCGCCACCCTGCACGCCCCCGTCGACACGCACCGCAGCAGCCCCCCCTTCTTCATCGCCTCCTCTTCCGCTCCCCTCACGCGGCTCGGTCGAAGGTGTGGCGTGTGGAGGAGGATGGGATGGAGATACCGAGGCGAGGCGAGGTCGGCCGCGCGCAGTGAATGGGCTAGCCTAGCACAGCAGGCACAGTGTAGGGAGCAGCGATGGGCGGGTGGCAGGCGTCGCTATATAGCGCCCGCGCGCGTGCCTCGGGCGCGAGATCGCTCCCCGTCACGACGCCGACAGGCGGGTCCCGGAGCCCCTCGGGCCCGCTTGTCGGCGACACGGACGGGCGAGGCGTACGAATAGGACCACGGAGAGTACTTACCGTGCAAGGGGAGAGTGGGACGGGGTCGGGGTCGAGCTCGAGCTGAGTGGGACGGGATCGCCTGCGCGGCGCGCCCGTGTCACCTCGCCTGCGGTGCGGCGAGGCGTGGCGGCGCGTTGGTCGACACGTCGGGCTCGCCGAGTTACTACCCGTCTTTTCCCCATTCGTGAATCGGCGGCAGCCGGATCAACTCGGCCATGGAAAGACTGATGGACCATGGATGGGGCAAAGGAAAAGAGACCCACTCATGGCGGAGCAGGAGGACAGGCGCGAACGTGGCGTGCCGCGGGTCGGGCGGGCGTCCGCCACTCCACTTGCGGGCCGGCGGGCGGGCGTCGCCGGAACGGGATCGGCGAGGGCGACGGCACGTGAGGGCGGGGCCCGCGGGTGTCGCCCCTTCCGTACCCGCCCTTGTACGGTTCCGTAACCACGGAATGGGGAGCGCGACGCCGCACATGGTGGGGGCCCGCGCCGTACGGTACCCGTCGCTGTCCGCCCGCTCCACCACTGCTCCCCCCGCCCGCCGGGTCCAGCTCCAGCGCGCGACCCGACCCGCCACCGATCCATCCGTCGCCGGGGTTGCGGCCTCGGCCCGGCGGGTACAGTAACAGAAGGGTGGCGCAGTGCGCGGGCCAGACATGGCGCGTGGATCGCATGGCCGACACACCTCACGACGCCTTGCCTGCCCACCACGCACGCACGGGAATTCATATTTCCGCCAGATGCTCCCAGGGCCCGATTTTATTTTTTATTTTCTGCACGAGTATGTGTCTGAAGTGTGGGTGTGGTAATGCTTCAGGTGAAACGATTTTAATATCGACTGTCACAGCTCAGCCGAGGTGTTTTCCAGGCAGAAACGGATGGAGGGCCGAGCGCAACGGAACAAGAGGGGCAGCGACAGGAGCGGGGAGACAAGGGTCAAGTGGGCGGTGGGTGAGCGGAGCGGAGCACACGAGGCGGGCGCTCTCGCCAGCAACCGCGAGCCGTACGGCGGAATACTCCTGAGCCGCATGAGCCGGATCACGCATGGCGCGCGCGCGCACGCCGTACGTTCCGTACACGGGAAATCGTACCCGGTCGTGGCACGGCGCCGCTCCCCCTTCTTCCTCCGGGTCTCCTCCTCCCAGAAAGAAAGAGAGCAAGAAGCGTACCGCACGGGGCGAGGCGAGAGGGACAGCGGCACGCGAGGCCGACGCGCGCCCTCGCTGTCCGATCGCAACGCAAGGGCCGTGCGGCCCGGTGGAGCGGGGAGCCGAGATGCGTGCGGCCCGCCAATGGCGTTTCTTTCTTTCTTTCTTTTCTTCAGGAGCGTTGGGATTGGAAAAGAAAAAGGAGGTTAGGTCGGCTCCATAACCTGCTGGCCGGACCGTACGGCGGTACGGCGGTACGGCGGTACGGCGTGGCCGGGTGGGTTAGGTTACTGGGTTGGTTGCGCCTCGTCGATCCACCATCATCGGTGCGTGATGGTTCGGCTGGACAGTGGAGCGCTTGTCGGGCCCGGACGAACTGTCGTGCTCGTGGATCGGTCGTGCGCACCTACCGTATGCTCGCTGGCTTTCCTTTTGGCCTGGTTTTTTATTGGCCTCGTGCGGGGTACGGTGCCACCTGATTCATGATTAGTGGGCGGGAGATGCAGACGCAGGTGAAATGTTTTGTTTGGTGTGGATGGGTGATAAGGTGACGTGCTTACCGCAAGAGAAAGGAATAAAAAGGATGATGAGATCCGGCCTGTCTTTTCTATCGGATTTGAAAATGGCATGTGGAAAATATTTCCGCGTCGAAACCGCGGGGCGGAATATGAGTTATGTTGAGTTATTTGGCATTTATAAAAGTATACAAGTAAAAAAAAAGGAAGATCAAAACCAACCCATCTTTTTTCGAGAAAACTTTCTATTTATTAAACATTAACGTAGTACAATGAACACCAGAAGCATAAAAAATTACATCCAGGTCCGTAGACCATCTAACGATAGCTACACGCGCTGAAAAGAGCTGAAGGTGCGCCACTGTCATAACCTCTCCCTTATCAGAGCCGAACAAACTTTATTGTAGTAGACAGTCGGTAAGTCGTCAGGTTAAGGCCTCATAGGACCAGCACACGAGAACAACAATCGTTGATGATGATGAGAAGCGTACATCGGAAGCAAACATGTCTTTTCTATTTGATTGGAAAAAAAGGCATGTGAAAAATATTTCCACGTTGAAAGCGCGAGTGGATATGAGTTATTTTGAGTGTTTTCTTATAACCACGCATTATTATAGTATAAAGTAATATACATAGTACAAACACACGTGCAAACCACTAGACAAATTGGACAAAGAGATGTGTCCCAAAATTTATGCAGCAAGGATCCGAAGAAAATAAAATTTACAAAAGGTTCGCAAGAGATCTCTGCACACATCCAAACCAACAACTGCCTCCACACTCTAGCGTCGCTGAAGTGCTCACTGGAAGGAAAACTGCGAGCTCCCAAATCTCAATATGCAGGGCAACATCATCGCCGAATTGGCTTTCAAAACCGACTAATAGACCCACTGCATGTAGCAAGGCACTTGTCGTTGTGGCACACCGGGTGGGGGAACATCCCCATGCTGGCCTAGACCCGGATCCATTGCCTTCCACCGATGAAGTTGAAGGACAACGGTGGAATCGCCATCATCAGACCACAAAACCCATTTCTGGATCATCATCTTGTCCTGACCGATGGCACTGCTGCGAGAGACGGAAGCCACGAATGACACAAAGAACAGTAAATCTCACCATCTCAAATAGCCGGCAAGAAAAGGCAGCTACCGTCTTCTTGATGTCATCATGAAGATTGACGTTGTGAAGAGGATGAAGCCGAAGCACATTTATCCGGCGCGGTGCCGTCCTCATCACTCCCGCGCCACCAAACAAAAACATGGATCATATTTACATGAACACCATGGAAGGGGAACAGGATCCTGCCCCTCCATCGGAGCAACGAACAAAGGGGGTGAAGGCCATGGCTTCATCGGCGTTCCACAAGGGAAACTATTGTTTTCAGTTATGTGGCTTACAAATTATACCATTGAAAACTTCTTCTAAATGTGAATACAACGACGAACTTGTTTACATATAACTTATGTTTATTGATTAAAATAAATTACTAATGTTTAATTTGTGAGCTTTTT
>NC_041382.1:677150592-677176830 GCF_002162155.2 Triticum dicoccoides | reverse complement strand
GATCCAATTCCACAACTTTTCGTTAGCCCGGCTCGTTTGCATATGTGAGACATTTTTAAATCTCACTAATATATATTCAAATGCTCGCACATTTTTAAAAAAAATGTGCAAACAAATCTTTTACGATGCACGAACAGTTCCTAAATGTGCGGTGAACGTCTTTGAATTTTTTATGTAAATTAACTTTTAAAATAAATATATTAGAACATTTCAAATTTTAAATAAAGTTTAAATAAAAAGAAGAAAATATTGCTTTAATGGGTCACGTATACAAGAAGATCGGCCAATGCTCTAAATATTTAAGTTTCTCAGACAGTTAGTTTAGTGAACTACTCCCTCCGTCCGAAAATACTTACCCTAAAAATGGTTGTATCTAGAGTTATTTCTAGGACATCCATTTTCAACTATTTTTAGGACAAGTATTTACGGACGGAGGGAGTAGGAGCTAACCCGTGTGTTGCCGGTTGATAGACTGAAAACATTGATAATTAGGTTGATCGTGAATGATTGTGAGAATTAATTATAATGTGATGACAAATGATTTGCCAGCCATGCATGATTTGTTGATGCGAAAGAGTTGCTAAAAAAATAGTTAGGGAGTGGCAGATTAATGATATGGCGGACATGTATGGTTTGTTTATGGAAGCATTGCATGCTTAGGAAAAAAATAGTTAGTGGGAAGATATTTTTTTTGAGGGGTTACGACAAGAAGATAGGAGCGTCGCTTATGGGCTATGGACGAACCATAGCACTACTGGGCTAGGCCTATTGTAGTTGGACCGGATGGATTACAATGGACTGCGCCGAGATTGCCTATTTATTTTCTGTTGGGAATACCGGGAGCAACTAGTTAACGAGCGCTCCTTAACTAGTGTCACTTGGCGTACTCTCAGCCATTTGCCACGTGTCGCGCTCTGGACGCTCCCTTCGGATTTTGTTTTTTATTTTCGCGAGAGTCACGGTTTTTTTCGGCTTTTTAAATGGTTTTTTTTCCGGTTTTTTCCGATGTTTTGGTTTTCTCCCGGTTTTTTTTAGCTTTTCGATCAATTTTTTTTTTCGAAAAATAGTTTTTTTGCATGAAAAAAATGCGTTTTATTTTTTTTTTCCTTTCGAGAAAGTCACGGTTTTTCTTCCGCGAGAGGCACGGTTGTGCTTTAGTAAGAGTCACGGCCGTGCCTTTTGTAAATAAAAAAACACGTTTTCTGTTTTTTTTCTTTCGCGAGAGTCACGGGTTTGCTTCCGCGAGAGGCACGGTTGTACTTTCACAAGAGTCACGGCCGTGCCTCTCGGAAAGGGAAAAACAAAACGCGTTTTTTGTTTTTTTTTCTTTCGGGAGAGTCACAGTTTTGCTTCCGCGAGAGGCACGGTTGTGCTTTCGCGAAAGTCACGGCCGTGCCTCTCGGAAAGGAAAAAAATACGCGTTTTCTGTTTTTTTTCTTTCACGAGAGTCACGGTTTTGCTTTCGCGAGAGGCACGATTGTGCTTTCGCGAGAGTCATGGCCGTGCCTCTCGGAAACGGAAAAAAACATGTTTTTTATTTTTTTTCTTCCACGAGAGTCACGGTTTTGCTTCCACGAGAGGCACAGTTGTGATTTCGTGAGAGGCACGGACCTGCCTCTTTCGGAAAGGGGAAAAAACCATGCTTCCGGTCTGGTTTTTTCGCCCAGTTTTTTCATCCAGCTTTTCGTGAAAAAAAGTTCATCAAAACCTATCAACATGGGATCTAGTTTTGAAGATCTCTATGCGAGGAATCCAACAATGAAAACGGTTTGAAATTTGGACGCACGGTTTAAGAGATAAAACGTTTTAAATAAAATGATCTACGAAAAAAGGGAAAACTCCCAGGTTGCGACAAGTGGCGCGCCATATGTGCGCCACTTGTCGCGACCTAGGAAAGTGGAGTGCTCTTTGCAATGAGTACTCCTTAATTAGTGATTTCGGGTAATACCCGAGTGTTCCGATCGGGGTCAAATCCAGCCAGCGCCCCTATTCCCGTTCCACACAGAAGTACTCGATCGCGCCGTCTTCCCCCGAACAAACCCCAGCAAGAGAAACAAAGAATTTGCTCCGATCCCTGCGACGGCATCGCCATCACACCAGCAAACAGTCTGAGCAGGACAAGAGAAGCGGCCATGGGAAGCATCATATGCGCGCGCCGTGCCGCGAAGACGGTGCAGGGCTCTCATGTGTTCGAGATCTCAGGCTACAGCCTGCAACGGGAGCGCCTCGCGGTGTCCAGCAGATCGGCCGTGTTCACCGTCGGAGGCTACGACTGGCAAATTCACTTCTTCCCGCGAACGTCTTGCTAGTCACACTGGGAGTAACTTAGCAACTAACATAGGACGCGGAGTATGTGATCGCGAGCTCACAGGAGCTCGGAATCACGCCCGTCCAGAATTGCTACGAGATTCGTCGCATTAAATGCTATAGACAGTTGGCGGGTCCATGCCGACGATGGAAAATTAGGATATATGGCACAATACGCATCTGACATATGGGGCAAGGTGGACGGAGGGGTGCACGGCGTCGTCTGTGCGTGCCTGAGCCGTGGCTCGAGCTTGTCGCCGGTGTCCTGATCCGTGGATCAGGTACGGTGCTTTCCGCTAGCGCCGGCAGTGCCCGCACTTAATGCAGTAGTTGGGTCAGTCGCTGGTTACAGGAGTGAAGTTGGATTTGCCTCTCGTCCCGGTCGATGAAGAGGTGGAGATAACGACTCCGGCGACGGCGACTGGGCGGTGCAGTAACCTCGGACAGGCTCCGGCGACCATGGAGTTCTTACTGCAGCCGATAAACAGGTTGGGATCTGCTACTTCGCCCATTATTTTCAATGGTTTTGACTCGGATTTTGGGTACTGATCTAGATTCCGTCGCTTAAAATTTTGGGTTGATTAAGTAGAACGCTCCTGGAAGAGGTGAATGATAACAACGGGGCAATGGAGCCCGTGCGGTTCCCACTTCCCAGTATCCCCGGTGGCTGAGGTTGAGGATCCAGCAACGGCCGCTTCAAGTGCTCACGGGCAGATTTGCCGGGCGGAGGCAGCAGGCGCGGACATGGCTCAGTGCTCCGAGCACTCAATAGAGCAAATTGACCCATAAACACCAGGGTGGACGCAAAGGTACTACAACTTACCATCTGAATTGCATCAAAATTTGGCACTGCAAATGTGTGTGTCCTGTCAGATATGCAAGCAGTAACTGATGAAATGAGGGTGGAATAGTATACATAACCGTGATTAAATAGCATGAACACCAGCAGTATATATACGTGTGTGGGAAGGTTTTATAAACTTGTTTAGGATAATATAGCATGAACTGCAATTTTGTAAGATGTTAGTGTAGCTCAGAATTTTGTGGGCTGGAATTTCATAACAAATGGCTGTAGCAGAAAACACCACCTGATTGTTTCTCTGCTGTGACTGGGCAGAGTGCATGTAGGTGCTGCTGCTCTAGGAAGGCCTCCTTGCCCGGACAGGGTCACGGCGCTGGAGAAGTCTGTCAGGGAATTTGCCGAGCATCCAGGTGACATAGTTATGGTGCCAAAGATTGGAACAAGTTTTGACACGCTCGGAGAAGCTTATGACTTTTACAATTTGTACTCCTGGGAGAAGGGATTTGGAATACGATATGGAAAGAGCAGGCTAAACATTAGCAGGACTAAGTGTATGCAAGAGATAGTCCGTGGATGCGTGGTACGGCTAATGTTACAGCAGAAATTGATTACTAGTTTTTTTTATAGAGAACAGATTTGAAAATGCCTGTGACTGAATCTGACTTTTTGTTTGTTCCATCAGGGGAAGCCAATTGTTGAAAATACTCGTTCCTGCCGGTGTGAATGCCCAGCCCTCATCAGACTACTGCGGACAAAGGACAATGGATGGTACATAGCAGAGCATCGAGATGGGCACAACCATGCACTTTCCCAAACGTATGGACAGACAATACACTGCCCTACGACAGTGAGCGCGGAAGCACGGATCTGCACGATGGACACATCAGCGGTGGTGAATGAGGGACAACTCGTGTCAGGCCTCGGAGCTCTGAACTGGAAAGATGAATCCACATGCTTCTATCTGGAATTAGAGGTGAGGAAAATACGTTTCATTTTTTCTTTAGCTGCTTAGAGTTAATTTTGCCCATTTAAAATCCAGACTACTGTAAGTTGCTTTTGAAATCCTGGGTGAATGGTCCAGTTAGACTGATGGATGTTGTTTACTGGAATAAGAATTTTGCACTGTATATTAATTCATTAGTTGAGAGTGCAACATGTTGTTTACTAGATTCAGTTAATTCAGTTGATTGATGCAACTGAAAGAGTCCTGCCTGGATGGTCCATGATGGATGTTGTTTACTGGAAATAACAGTTTTTGATGGTCTAGTAATTTATTTATTGGGAGTGCAGCATGTTGTTTACTGGTTCGAGTTAATTGAGGCAAGTAGTCAGGTTGCGGTTGGTGCTGCTGCCCCCAGCATGGCACCTTGCCCATATCGCGTGAGCGCTTTCAAGAAGGCAGTTAGGATGTTTGCAGAGAACCCGAGCAATAATGTTATCACTCCAGCGCTTGGGACAAGTATCGACTCACTTGGCGAGGCGTACAATTTATAGGACTTGTATTCTTGGGAAAGGGGTTCTTGGATTTGACATGGAAAGAGCAGGTTGAATGTTTAGAGAACGAAATGCATGCAGGAAATAGTATGCGGATGCTCGGTACGTATGACATGTGGAGCACTATGGTTACTTATTTGGCATTCATTTAATTGGGGTTGATTTTTAATTGATTCATGATTGTTATTGCTCTGATAAAATAAAATACATATGTAGGATAAAGCTGGTGTTGAGAACACGAGGTTTTGTCGTTGCGAATGCCCGGCTCTAAAAAGACTGCTACGGGCAGAGGATGATGGGTGGTACATTGCAGAGCACAGGGGGAGTCACAACCATTCCCTTTCACTGAATTTTGGTGAGACGATCCACTAGCCCTCACACAAGAACATTGATGTGTACGGCTGGTGAGTACATGTTCTTGTCTCTCTGATCGTACTTTTTTCAGATCTGAAACTGCACTGCATCAGTGGTGGTTGAAATCAAGTTCTCGCCGGATTTCCGTAGATTGAGGAGGTGAACGATACGTAATGCTTGAGGGGTCCGTCTAGGACACCGGTGGCCGCTGATGCCATTGATGTCCATCAGGTGTCGACAGCAGCCATTAGTGCCGAAGGGCAGGTCTGTGAGCTGGCTGCTGGTGTGGGCTCCGGGAAGGAGAACTCCCCGTCGGAATTGGAGCTGTCTGCGGGGAAACTCAATCTGCAAGCACCATGGTGGGCAAGGAGGTTAGTGTTTGACATAATAATTTTAGTAGATGTGCGGAAACATTCATTGCTGCAGTGTGGTAAGACTGTACTTAGAAGGTGTGTCATGCATTTTTGACAGAAATATGTAGCAGCCGCCAGTTATTTTCACTTCAATTGCATTGAGCAAAGCTATGGTCAACTGATAAAACTCCCTTTTAAATAGAAAAAAGACACTAGTGAAATATGTTCAGAAAAATTCTTATAAGTTTTTAAAGGACATCAGGTTGCACTTTGTAATTTGTAGGAAAGCTACAAACCGTTGAAACAGAAATGTTGTTCGCAGACTTTTTAAAGGGCTAAGTTGCGGCATTGCTCGTAGGATGTACGCTCCCTCCATGTCAGAACTGAAGTCGCAATAACCTTTAGAAATAAGTGTTGTGTGATTTGGTGATTACCAAGAAATAGAATGTAGTGGAACTTTATGCTGATTAAGGTGTTTAGGAAAAGCTAAGTGCATCCAGTACATTTCTTTTTGGAAGTACACTGACTCGTTCGTGTGCTTGAAGCTGGACATGAAACAACAGTGTGGAAGTTATATGGTGCGGTACTGACTAAACTGGGGTGTCATTTGTAAGCAGGATTCGCGTTGGATCAGCGAGTTCATTTAGAGGCAGCGTGATCAAGTTAGCTGTGGGCGCCTGCAATAATGAAAGAGATTGGGAGACCATGCAAACCTCCTCACTGCAAGAACCATGGTGTACAGGGTCACTCGAGAATTTTTTTGTACAAGTCGGCTGGAATGAGACTGGGTGCAGGGGCTTGAGTCGGCGCTCATGCCAAATGGTTAGACAGTTGGGCTCGAATTCCCTCCAGTTGTGCATCACAAAGAGTTTTTAGTTATGGAATTGTTTTTTGGGCGTAATTCCAACTTGGGCAATTGAGTTGCTGTTGAAATTTGCCAGCAATGGCATCATGAAACTGTATAACAACATTTTTAGAGTAAAAAACATACGTGTATGTCAACAAACATGCGTGTGTTATTTGTGCTGTAGTGATCTCCTATTTCCTCCGTGGACAAAGAATTGGCTCAACGGGACTGATATGGTACGTGAATTTTAGACTGAACGACAATTGATGTGCATCTAAACTTCATGCCCTATTTGTACGTGGCAGTATTACTCGTGTGAGCTGTAGGCAGAAATTGGTTAGGATCTAATCCTTGCTCTGTTTTGAATTCTGAGACAAGGAACAATTGGCGGTAGAAGGCTCGGGGTCGGAGAAAATGGCTCAGCTCGTTAGTGATCCATCTGTCCCAACTCTACGTGACGGCAACATGCTTAATAAATGTTGGGCCATAGTGGGCCACACAACAGATTGATGGGACATATACTATTTGGAATACACCTGCTTATACACTCGGATGTCCGAATCTTGCAGAGAAACAACGTGGGAGATAACGAGAGTCTGTGCGCTTGAGCTCAATTCAGCACTTTCACTAACATAGCGCATTTCAAGACAGGTTTTCTTATGTGGCATAGAGTTAATGAGGAGAGAGGTGTTTGGAATAACATAATATGTTACTGTAATATAATGCAACCTAAAGAAAAATGAGTCTATGATGTAATAATTGCTATCATCTATGATACTACTTGTATGTTATTTTGCACTATGAAGGTAATAACAAAGACTAGTGTCATGCATATGACATTAGTCTAAGTTACTCCCCACTATGACTATAGAGAGCAAGAACAAGGACATTAGCGTGAGGGCATCCTTCTAGCTCAGTCTGGTGGACGCCACCGGGTCTGCGCCACCGCGTACCTTGACAACGGGGGCAACAGAGCTGAATACCACCGATAAACCATGCGCCGGCCTTCACAAGTTCATGAAAAGAAGTGAGCTGGAAGGGTCGCCTTACCTTCGCGATGATCGCGTCACCACCGAGTGCGTCGCAGAGATCGCTCTCGTCAATGATGTGAAGTCGGTTGCTAAGGTGTCGCCTTCCGACATCACGGAGCATCTTGGAAAGTTGTTGCGGGAGAAAGATCGCACCGATGTGGTTCTCGAGGTTGAAGGAGAGGCTTTTCCTGCCCACAAGATCGTGCTCTCAATGCGGTCGCCCGTCTTCAAAGCGGAGCTGTATGGTGCGATGAGAGCAAAGGACATGAGTCGTATTACCATCAGTGACATGCAACCCGCTGTGTTTGAGGTCCTGCTCCGTTTTATATACAATGATTCGCTGCCCGCCATGGATGATGTTGGCCAAGATGACTGCAAAGAGACTATCAGGCATTTGCTTGTCGCTGCGGATCGGTATGCCATGTAAAGGCCGAAGATTATATGTGAGAGCATCCTTTGTGAGAACATTGATGTGAAGACCGCGGTAACTACATGGGCTTTGGCTGGTCAGCATCAATGTGGTAGGTTGAATGATGCTTGTGTTCAGTTTATTGGCCCTGTTTGGATACTCTAACTTAGTTAGAGGTTAGAGTTGGTTTCTAACTTGTGACTAACCCTGAACTAACTCTAGCTTTTGTGGTGTTTGGATGAGAGGGTTAGACTGACAATAAATGCACTTTCTCAATCATTTGTCCCTCTTTTCAGCCGGATTTGTTGTGATCGGCTCTTGTGAGGCCTCCTCCCGCTCAGAAATGACATAAACTACATGGAGTGCACAAAAATCTGAAGAGAAAACTAACTAGGAGTCTAGGACAAGTCATACAAAACTGAAAAAAATAACTTTTCATGTGAGTATGACCCAGCTCATTTAACATGCATGAAAAATAAACGGTTGGACTAAAAACTTGTGGCATTAAAAATGCCTGGCAAAGTTACTCAAAACAATTTCTCAACCACATGCTCTTGGAAACTTGAAAAAAGGTACATCATAGAAAGCTCTGTGTATGCAGTATGCACACCCTGTTTAAGAATTTCAAGCATAAACGATCTATATACTCTCTTCAACAAAAGTTTCTATCCCTAAATGATATAACCTCCTGTAAAGCTGTTGTCGCTCCAGAGGAAAGCTCCGTACAGCCCAAGCCATGGGAACCCTTCCGATGCCAAATCTTGCGAGTTGAGGTCGAGACCAGCGTGGGTAGCTGGGCCGCTTGCAGAGGGCTGCGAACCCCACCCTTCGAAGCCGTCGCCATCCATGGCAGGTGGGCCGACCGGTGCGGCGGCCGCCGGAGTGCATGCCTGGGGGCGCCGGTGTCGGGACGGGAACGGGAGGGGCGGAGGGACAAAGGGCGGGGGCGGAGGACAGGGGCGGAGGGGCAAAGGCAGGGGCGGAGGATGGGGGTGGAGGGCAGCGGCGGTGGCGGCGGGATGTGAACGGGAGGAAGGCAGGATGCGATGCGGGATCCATGTGCGGGATGGATGTGATGCAGTACTTTTTTAATGGGACCCACCACCCACTAGTAGAAAAAGGGTCAAACGTGAAGCACATTAGTGCCGGTTTGAATTTGAACCGGCACTAATGGTACCATTAGTGCCGGTTCAAACGACTATGCATTAATGCCGGTTCATGTTGAACCTTTAGTACCGGTTCGTGCCACGAACCGGTACTAAAGGGATGATGGCAGGCTGGCGTCAGGCTGGGGCCCCACGATCACCTTTAGTACCGGTTCGTGGCACAAACTGGTACTAAAGGGCTAACCTTTAGTACCGGTTTGTGCCACGAACCGGTACTAAAGGGGTCTGACCTATAGTACCGGTTTGTGACACAAGCCGGCACTATAGGGCAATTTTCAAACTCTACGCCCCCCCCGTGTGTCGCCATTTCAGTTCTGAAAAAATCAAAAGAAAATGATAAAAACTTCAAAAAATAAAATCCTTCGAGAGGTAGTTATATTACTACATCTGCTAGTTAGGAAAATTTGAAAACTTAAATTTGGACATGTTTTGCAAAAAGTGTAGGGAAAATGTAAAACGGCTATAACTTTTGCATACGATGTCGGAAAAAACGTATAATATATCAAAAAATTCAGCACGAAAATCCGCATCCAATGGAGACCGCCTATGGCCTGTTGCAATTTTTTAGAATCCTCAAATTCCAAAACGAAAAAAAGATATGGTCAAATTTCAATTTTTTTAAATTTTTTGTTAAATCTGGTCAAACTACTTATTCAAGAAGTATTAATGTTACTACATAATTATTCAAGAATATTAGTGTTACTAAATAATTATTTCAATTTTTTGAACTTTGGTCAAATCTGGTCAAACTATGGTCAAACTGTGGTCAAACTATGGTCAAACTTATTCAAGAAATATTAGTGTTACTAAATAATTACTGTTTTTTTAGAATAACAGTTTCAAACTCAAATAGTGAAATGTGTGACTTCATGCTCAAACTAAACTCCTGAGGGTTAATAGGATTGGCTTCTTACTATTGTCAGGAAAACAACAAGTGCAGACTTGGAAACGAAGGAGAATAGAACATGAAAGTTAAGCGTGCTCGGGCTGGAGTAGTGAGAGGGATGGGTGACCGGTCGGGAAGTTAGATGATTTGGAATGAGTGATCCACGCTTAAGCAGTTAAGAGAGGTGATTAGAGACTAAATCATCAAATAATTCAAAAAAATTAAAAATCAAAAAAAAATCAAATTTTTTTTCCAAAATTTTCAAAAAAAAACCCTTTAGTACCGGTTGGCACGCCACGTGGTGGCACTTTAGCGCCGGTTCGTGCCGAACCGGTACTAAAGGGGGGAGGGCTTTAGTGCTCACCAATTAGTGCCGGTTATGGAACCGGCACTAAAGGCCCTTACGAACCGGTTTTAAAGCTCCGTTTTCTACTAGTGACCTCTAACCCCAATTAGCACCTCCCCACCCGGTTGGTTTTTTTGCTGAGTTAGATGCAAACAACTCTACTCTAAGGGCATCTCCAGCCGTTCGGCCCCCCAGGGCGCCTAAATAGAGCGGCCTATGTTGGGGAACGTAGTAATTTTAAAAATTTTCCTACGCACACGCAAGATCATGGTGATGCATAGCAACGAGAGGGGAGAGTGTTGTCTACGTACCCTCGTAGACCGTTCGCGGAAGCGTTATATCAACGCGGTTGATGTAGTCGTACGTCTTCACGTCTGACCGAGCCAAGTACCGAAAGCACGGCACCTCCGAGTTCTGCACACGTTCGGCTCGGTGACGTCCTCGCCTTCTCGATCCAGCAAGAGGGGCGAAGTAGTAGATGAGTTCTGGCAGCACGACGGCATGGTGACGATGTTGGTGAAGAACAATCTCCGTAGGGCTTCGCCTAAGCACTACGAAAACTATGACGGAGGATAAACTAGAGGAGACGGGATTGCCGGCACACGGCTTGGTCTTTCTTGATCTGTCTTTGGTGCTAGCCCTGCCCCTCTATTTATATCTGGGGTCGAAACTTGGAGTAAAAGCCTCCACAAAATCGGCTTCACCGGAAAGGCAAGAGTCCTTCTCGGACTCCACGGCTAGGCGCCAGGGATCCCGACGTCTGGACCCAGACGCCAGGGACCCTGGCGTCTTGCCCCTGGACTCCGCAAAACTTCCTTTTGCGCTTTCCAAAAACCTTGTGGGCTTTCCCCCTTGGCCCAAATAAAGTGTTCTCGTACCCAAACATTTCGGGAAACATCCGGAACCCCTTCCGGTGATTTCCGGAACCCTTCCGGTGACCAAACACTATTATCCCATATATCAAACTTTGTCTCCGGACCATTCCGGAGTTCCTCGTCATGTCCGTGATCTCATCCCGGACTCCGAACAACATTCGGTCACCAACATACATAACTCACATAGTACTATATCGTCAACGAACGTTAAGCGTGCGGACCCTACGGGTTCGAGAACTATGTAGACATGACCGAGACACCTCTCTGGTCAATAACCAATAGCGGGACCTGTTGGGGAACGTAGTAATTTCAAAAAAATTCCTATGCACACGCAAGATCATGGTGATGCATGGCAACGAGAGGGGAGAGTGTTGTC
This sequence comes from Triticum dicoccoides, assembly GCF_002162155.2. Taxonomy (NCBI): domain Eukaryota; kingdom Viridiplantae; phylum Streptophyta; class Magnoliopsida; order Poales; family Poaceae; genus Triticum; species Triticum dicoccoides. The sequence continues at coordinate 677,165,584 of NC_041382.1, read as the reverse complement.
TACGTACCCTCGTAGACCGAAGCGGAAGCGTTGACGCAACGTAGAGGAAGTAGTCGTACGTCTTCCCGATCCGACCGATCCAAGCACCGTTACTCCGGCACCTCCGAGTTCTTAGCACACGTACAGCTCGATGACGCTCCCCGGCTTCGATCCAGCAAAGCTTCGGGGATGAGTTTCGTCAGCACAACGGCGTGGTGACGATGATGATGTTCTACCGACGCAGGGCTTCGCCTAAGCACTACAACGATATGACCGAGGTGGAATATGGTGGAGGGGGGCACCGCACACGGCTAAGGAACGATCACGAGGATCAACTTGTGTGTCCTAGGGTGCCCCCTGCCTCCGTATATAAAGGATCCAAGGGGGGGGGGTGCGGCCGGCCTAGAGGAGGCGCGCAGGAGGAGTCCTACTCCCCACCCTTTCCTTGTCCAATTAGGAGAGAGGGAGGGAGAGAAGGAAAGGGGGGGCGCCGCCCCTCCCTCCTTGTCCAATTCGGACTAGGGGGAGAGGGGGCACGCGGCCTGCCCTGGCAGCCCCTTCCTCTTCTCCACTTTAGGCCCATGAGGCCCATTAACCCCCCGGGGGTTCTAGTAACCCCCCGGTGCTCCGGTTTTATCCGAAACTTCCCCGGAACGCTTCCGGTGTCCGAATATAGTCGTCCAATATATCAATCTTTATGTCTCGACCATTTCGAGACTCCTCGTCATGTCCGTGATCACATCCGGGACTCCGAACTAACTTCGGTACATCAAAATGCATAAACTCATAATAACTGTCATCGTAACGTTAAGCGTGCGGACCCTACGGTTCGAGAACAATGTAGACATGACCGAGACACGTCTCTGGTCAATAACCAATAGCGGGACCTGGATGCCCATATTGGCTCCTACATATTCTACGAAGATCTTTATCGGTCAGACCGCATAACAACATACGTTGTTCCCTTTGTCATCGGTATGTTACCTGCCCGAGATTCGATCGTCGGTATCCAACACCTAGTTCAATCTCGTTACCGGCAAGTCTCTTTACTCATTCCGTAATACATCATCTCGCAACTAATTCATTGGTTGCAATGCTTGCAAGGCTTATGTGATGTGCATTACCGAGAGGGCCCAGAGATACCTCTCCGACGATCGGAGTGACAAATTCTAATCTCGAAATACGTCAACCCAACATGTACCTTTGGAGACACCTGTAGAGCACCTTTATAATCACCCAGTTATGTTGTGACGTTTGGTAGCACACAAAGTGTTCCTCCGGCACACGGGAGTTACATAATCTCATAGTCATAGGAACATGTATAAGTCATGAAGAAAGCAATAGCAACATACTGAACGATCGATGCTAAGCTAATGGAATGGGTCATGTCAATCAGATCATTCAACTAATGATGTGATCCCGTTAATCAAATAACAACTCTTTGTCTATGGTTAGGAAACATAACCATCTTTGATTAACGAGCTAGTCAAGTAGAGGCATACTAGTGACACTCTGTTTGTCTATGTATTCACACATGTATTATGTTTCCGGTTAATACAATTCTAGCATGAATAATAAACATTTATCATGATATAAGGAAATAAATAATAACTTTATTATTGCCTCTAGGGCATATTTCCTTCAGTCTCCCACTTGCACTAGAGTCAATAATCTAGATTAGACAGTAATGATTCTAACACCCATGGAGTCTTGGTGCTGATCATGTTTTGCTCGTGGAAGAGGCTTAGTCAATGGGTCTGCCACATTCAGATCCGTATGTATCTTGCAAATCTCTATGTCTCCCACCTGGACTAGATCCCGGATGTAATTGAAGCGTCTCTTGATGTGCTTGGTTCTCTTGTGAAATCTAGATTCCTTGGCCAAGGCAATTGCACCAGTATTGTCACAAAAGATTTTCATTGGACCCGATGCATTAGGTATGACACCTAGATCGGATATGAACTCCTTCATCCAGACTCCTTCATTTGCTGCTTCCGAAGCAGCTATGTACTCCGCTTCACATGTAGATCCCGCTACGACGCTTTGTTTAGAACTGCACCAACTGACAGCTCCACCGTTTAATGTAAACACGTATCCGATTTGCAATTTAGAATCGTCCGGATCAGTGTCAAAGCTTGCATCAACGTAACCTTTTACGATGAGCTCTTTGTCACCTCCATATACGAGAAACATATTCTTAGTATTTTTCAGGTATTTCAGGATGTTCTTGACCGCTGTCCAGTGATCCACTCCTGGATTACTTTGGTACCTCCCTGCTAAGCTTATAGCAGGGCACACATTAGGTCTGGTACACAGCATTGCATACATGATAGAGCCTATGGCTGAAGCATAGGGAACATCTTTCATTTTCTCTCTATCTTCTGCAGTGGTCGGGCATTGAGTCCGACTCAACTTCACACCTTGTAACACAGGCAAGAACCCTTTCTTTGCTTGATCCATTTTGAACTTTTTCAAAATCTTGTCAAGGTATGTGCTTTGTGAAAGTCCAATTAAGCGTCTTGATCTATCTCTATAGATCTTTATGCCTAATATGTAAGCAGCTTCACCGAGGTCTTTCATTGAAAAACTCTTATTCAAGTATCCCTTTATGCTATCCATAAATTCTATATCATTTCCAATCAGTAATATGTCATCCACATATAATATCAGAAATGCTACAGAGCTCCCACTCACTTTCTTGTAAATACAGGCTTCTCCGAAAGTCTGTATAAAACCAAATGCTTTGATCACACTATCAAAGCGTTTATTCCAACTCCGAGAGGCTTGCACCAGTCCATAAATAGATCGCTGGAGCTTGCACACTTTGTTAGCTCCCTTTGGATCGACAAAACCTTCCGGTTGCATCATATACAACTCTTCTTCCAGAAATCCATTCAGGAATGCAGTTTTGACATCCATCTGACAAATTTCATAATCATAAAATGCGGCAATTGCTAACATGATTCGGACAGACTTAAGCATCGCTACGGGTGAGAAGGTCTCATCGTAGTCAACCCCTTGAACTTGTCGAAAACCTTTTGCGACAAGTTGAGCTTTGTAGACAGTAATATTACCGTCAGCGTCAGTCTTCTTCTTGAAGATCCATTTATTCTCTATTGCCTGCCGATCATCGGGCAAGTCAACCAAAGTCCATACTTTGTTCTCATACATGGATCCCATCTCAGATTTCATGGCTTCAAGCCATTTTGCAGAATCTGGGCTCACCATCGCTTCTTCATAGTTCGTAGGTTCATCATGATCTAGTAGCATGACTTCCAGAACAGGATTACCGTACCACTCTGGCGCGGATCTCACTCTGGTTGATCTACGAGGTTCAATAGTATCTTGTCCTGAAGTTTCACGATCATTATCATTAGCTTCCTCACTAACTGGTGTAGGTGTCACTGAAACAGTTTTCTGTGATGCACTACTTTCCAATAAGGGAGCAGGTACAGTTACCTCGTCAAGTTCTACTTTCCTCCCACTCACTTCTTTCGAGAGAAACTCCTTCTCCAGAAAGTTTCCGAATTTAGCAACAAAAGTCTTGCCTTCGGATCTGTGATAGAAGGTGTATCCAATAGTTTCCTTTGGATATCCTATGAAGACACATTTCTCCGATTTGGGTTCGAGCTTATCAGGTTGAAGCTTTTTCACATAAGCATCGCAGCCCCAAACTTTCAGAAACGACAATTTTGGTTTCTTGCCAAACCACAGTTCATAAGGCGTCGTCTCAATGGATTTTGATGGTGCCCTATTTAACGTGAATGCGGCCGTCTCTAGAGCATATCCCCAAAACGATAGCGGTAAATCAGTAAGAGACATCATAGATCGTACCATATCTAGTAAAGTACGATTACGACGTTCGGACACACCATTACGCTGTGGTGTTCCGGGTGGCGTGAGTTGCGAAACTATTCCACAATTTTTCAAATGTACACCAAACTCGTAACTCAAATATTCTCCTCCACGATCAGATCGTAGAAACTTTATTTTCTTGTTACGATGATTTTCAACTTCACTCTGAAATTCTTTGAACTTTTCAAACGTTTCAGACTTATGTTTCATTAAGTAGATATACCCATATCTGCTTAAGTCATCTGTGAAGGTGAGAAAATAACGATATCCGCCACGAGCCTCAACATTCATCGGACCACATACATCTGTATGTATGATTTCCAACAAATCTGTTGCTCTCTCCATAGTACCGGAGAATGGTGTTTTAGTCATCTTGCCCATGAGGCACGGTTCGCAAGTACCAAGTGATTCATAATCAAGTGGTTCCAAAAGTCCATGAGTATGGAGTTTCTTCATGCGCTTTACACCGATATGACCTAAACGGCAGTGCCACAAATAAGTTGCACTATCATTATCAACTCTGCATCTTTTGGTTTCAACACTATGAATATGTGTGTCACTACTATCGAGATTTAACAAAAATAGACCACTCCTTAAGGGTGCATGACCATAAAAGATATTACTCATATAAATAGAACAACCATTATTCTCAGATTTAAATGAATAACCGTCTCGCATCAAACAAGATCCAGATATAATGTTCATGCTCAACGCTGGCACCAAATAACAATTATTTAGGCCTAATATTAATCCCGAAGGTAGATGTAGAGGTAGCGTGCCGACCGCGATCACATCGACTTTGGAACCGTTTCCCACGCGCGTCGTCACCTCGTCCTTAGCCAATCTTCGCTTAATCCGTAGTCCCTGTTTCGAGTTGCAAATATTAGCAACAGAACCAGTATCAAATACCCAGGTGCTACTGCGAGCATTAGTAAGGTACACATCAATAACATGTATATCACATATACCTTTGTTCACCTTGCCATCCTTCTTATCCGCCAAATACTTGGGGCAGTTCCGCTTCCAGTGACCAGTCTGCTTGCAGTAGAAGCACTCAGTTTCAGGCTTAGGTCCAGACTTGGGTTTCTTCTCTTGAGCAGCAACTTGTTTGCTGTTCTTTTTGAAGTTCCCCTTCTTCTTCCCTTTGCCCTTTTTCTTGAAACTAGTGGTCTTGTTGACCATCAACACTTGATGCTCCTTTTTGATTTCTACCTCCGCAGCTTTCAGCATTGTGAAGAGCTCGGGAATAGTCTTATTCATCCCTTGCATATTATAGTTCATCACGAAGCTCTTGTAGCTTGGTGGCAGTGATTGGAGAATTCTGTCAATGACGCAATCATCTGGAAGATTAACTCCCATCTGAATCAAGTGATTATTATACCCAGACATTTTGAGTATATGCTCACTGACAGAACTGTTCTCCTCCATCTTGCAGCTATAGAACTTATTGGAGACTTCATATCTCTCAATCCGGGCATTTGCTTGAAATATTAACTTCAACTCCTGGAACATCTCATATGCTCCATGACGTTCAAAACGTCGTTGAAGTCCCGATTCTAAGCCGTAAAGCATGGCACACTGAACTATCGAGTAGTCATCAGCTTTGCTCTGCCAGACGTTCATAACATCTGGTGTTGCTCCAGCAGCAGGCCTGGCACCCAGCGGTGCTTCCAGGACGTAATTCTTCTGTGCAGCAATGAGGATAATCCTCAAGTTACGGACCCAGTCCGTGTAATTGCTACCATCATCTTTCAACTTTGCTTTCTCTAGGAACGCATTAAAATTCAACGGAACAACAGCACGAGCCATCTATCTACAATCAAACATAAACAAGCAAGATACTATCAGGTACTAAGTTCATGATAAATTTAAGTTCAATTAATAAAATTACTTAAGAACTCCCACTTAGATAGACATCCCTCTAATCCTCTAAGTGATCACGTGATCCAAATCAACTAAACCATGTCCGATCATCACGTGAGATGGAGTAGTTTCATTGGTGAACATCACTATGTTGATCATATCTACTATATGATTCACGCTCGACCTTTCGGTCTTCGTGTTCCGAGGCCATATCTGTATATGCTTGGCTCGTCAAGTATAACCTGAGTATTCTGCGTGTGCAACTGTTTTGCACTCGTTGTATTTGAACGTAGAGCTTATCACACCAGATCATCACGTCGTGTCTCAGCACGAAGAACTTTCGCAACGGTGCATACTCAGGGAGAACACTTCTTGATAATTTTAGTGAGAGATCATCTTATAATGCTACCGTCAATCAAAGCAAGATAAGATGCATAAAAGATAAAGATCACATGCAATCAATATAAGTGATATGATATGGCCATCATCATCTTGTGCCTGTGATCTCCATCTCCGAAGCACCGTCATGATCACCATCGTCACCGGCACGACACCTTGATCTCCATCGTAGCATCGTTGTCGTCTCGCCAATTTTATGCTTCCACGACTATTGCTACCGCTTAGTGGTAAAGTAAAGCATTACAGCGTGATTGCATTGCATACAATAAAGCGACAACCATATGGCTCCTGCCAGTTGCTGATAACCCGGTTACAAACCATGATCATCTCATACAATAAAATCAGCATCATCTCTTGACCATATCACATCACAACATGCCCTACAAAAACAAGTTAGATGTCCTCTACTTTGTTTGTTGCAAGTTTTACGTGGCTGCTACGGGCTTAAGCAAGAACCAATCTTACCTACGCATCAAAACCACAATGATAGTTTGTCAAGTTGATGCCGTTTTAACCTTCGCAAGGACCGGCCGTAGCCACACTCGGTTCAACTAAAGTTGGAGAAACAGTCACCCGCAAGCCACCTTTGTGCAAAGCACGTCGGGAGAACCGGTCTCGCGTAAGCGTACGCGTAATGTCGGTCTGGGCCGCTTCATCCAACAATACTACCGAACCAAAGTATGACATGCTGGTAGGCAGTATGACTTATATCGCCCACAACTCACTTGTGTTCTACTCGTGCATATAACATCAAACCATAAAACCTAGGCTCGGATACCACTGTTGGGGAACGTAGTAATTTCAAAAAATTTCCTACACACACGCAAGATCATGGTGATGCATGGCAACGAGAGGGGAGAGTGTTGTCTACGTACCCTCGTAGACCGAAGCGGAAGCGTTGACGCAACATAGAGGAAGTAGTCGTACGTCTTCCCGATCCGACCGATCCAAGCACCGTTACTCCGACACCTCCGAGTTCTTAGCACACGTACAGCTCGATGACACTCCCCGGGCTCCGATCCAGCAAAGCTTCAGGGATGAGTTCCGTCAACACAACGGCATGGTGACGATGATGATGTTCTACCGACGCAGGGCTTCGCCTAAGCACTACAACGATATGACCGAGGTGGAATATGGTGGAGGGGGGCACCGCACACGGCTAAGGAACGATCACGAGGATCAACTTGTGTGTCCTAGGGTGCCCCCCTGCCTCCGTATATAAAGGATCCAAGGGGGGGGGGGTGCGGCCGGCCTAGAGGAGGCGCGCAGGAGGAGTCCTACTCCTACCGGGAGTAGGACTCCCCACCCTTTCCTTGTCCAATTAGGAGAGAGGGAGGGAGAGAAGGAAAGGGGGGGGGGGCGCCGCCCCTTCCTCCTTGTCCAATTCGGACTAGGGGGAGAGGGGGCGCGCGGCCTGCCCTGGCAGCCCCTTCCTCTTCTCCACTTTAGGCCCATGAGGCCCATTAACCCCCCGGGGGGTTCCGGTAACCCCCCGGTGCTCCGGTTTTATCCGAAACTTCCCCGGAACGCTTCCGGTGTCCGAATATAGTCGTCCAATATATCAATCTTTATGTCTCGACCATTTAGAGACTCCTCGTCATGTCCGTGATCACATCCGGGACTCCGTACTAACTTCGGTACATCAAAATGCATAAACTCATAATAACTGTCATCGTAACGTTAAGCGTGCGGACCCTACGGTTCGAGAACAATGTAGACATGACCGGGACACGTCTCTGGTCAATAACCAATAGCGGGACCTGGATGCCCATATTGGCTCCTACATATTCTATGAAGATCTTTATCGGTCAGACCGCATAACAACATACGTTGTTCCCTTTGTCATCGGTATGTTACTTGCCCGAGATTCGATCGTCGGTATCCAATACCTAGTTCAATCTCGTTACCGGCAAGTCTCTTTACTCGTTCCGTAATACATCATCTCGCAACTAATTCATTGGTTGCAATGCTTGCAAGGCTTATGTGATGTGCATTACCGAGAGGGCCCAGAGATACCTCTCCGACGATCGGAGTGACAAATCCTAATCTCGAAATACGTCAACCCAACATGTACCTTTGGAGACACCTGTAGAGCACCTTTATAATCACCCAGTTACGTTGTGACGTTTGGTAGCACACAAAGTGTTCCTCCGGCACACGGGAGTTACATAATCTCATAGTCATAGGAACATGTATAAGTCATGAAGAAAGCAATAGCAACATACTAAACGATCGGGTGCTAAGCTAATGGAATGGGTCATGTCAATCAGATCATTCAACTAATGATGTGATCCCGTTAATCAAATAACAACTCTTTGTCTATGGTTAGGAAACATAACCATCTTTGATTAACGAGCTAGTCAAGTAGAGGCATACTAGTGACACTCTGTTTGTCTATGTATTCACACATGTATTATGTTTCCGGTTAATACAATTCTAGCATGAATAATAAACATTTATCATGATATAAGGAAATAAATAATAACTTTATTATTGCCTTTAGGGCATATTTCCTTCAGGACCTGGATGCCCATATTGGCTCCTACATATTCTACGAAGATCTTTATCGGTCAGACCGCATAACAACATACGTTGTTCCCTTTGTCATCGGTATGTTACTTGCCCGAGATTCGATCGTCGGTATCTCAATACCTAGTTCAATCTCATTACCGGCAAGTCTCTTTACTCGTTCTGTAATACATCATCTCGCAACTAACTCATTAGTTGCAATGCTTGCAAGGCTTATGTGATGTGCATTACCGAGAGGGCCCAGAGATACCTCTCCAACAATCGGAGTGACAAATCCTAATCTCGAAATACGCCAACCCAACATGTACCTTTGGAGACACCTGTAGAGCTCCTTTATAATCACCCAGTTACGTTGTGACGTTTGGTAGCACACAAAGTGTTCCTCCGGTAAACGGGAGTTGCATAATCTCATAGTCATAGGAACATGTATAAGTCATGAAGAAAGCAATAGCAACATACTAAACGATCGAGTGCTAAGCTAACGGAATGGGTCAAGTCAATCACATCATTATCCTAATGATGTGATCTCGTTAATCAAATAACAACTCTTTGTCTATGGTTAGGAAACATAACCATCTTTGATTAACGAGCTAGTCAAGTAGAGGCATACTAGTGACACTCTGTTTGTCTATGTATTCACACATGTATTATGTTTCCGGTTAATACAATTCTAGCATGAATAATAAACATTTATCATGAAATAAGGAAATAAATAATAACTTTATTATTGCCTCTAGGGCATATTTCCTTCAGTCTCCCACTTGCACTAGAGTCAATAATCTAGTTCACATCGCCATGTGATCTAACATCAATAGTTCACATCTTTATGTGGTTAACACCCATAGTTCACATCGATATGTGACCAACACCCAAAGGGTTTACTAGAGTCAGTAATCTAGTTCACATTGCTATGTGATTAACACCCAAAGAGTACTAAGGTGTGATCATGTTTTGCCTGTGAGAGAAGTTTAGTCAACGGGTCTGCCATATTCAGATCCGTAAGTATTTTACAATTTTCTATGTCTACAATGCTCTGCACGGAGCTACTTTAGCTAATTGCTCCCACTTTCAATATGTATCCAGATGAAGACTAAGAGTCATCCGGATCAGTGCCAAAACTTGTATCGACGTAACCCTTTTACGACGAACCTTTTGTCACCTCCATAATCGAGAAACATATCCTTATTCCACTAAGGATAATTTTGACCGCTGTCCAGTGATCTACTCCTAGATCACTATTGTACTCCCTTGCCAAAATTAGTGTAGGGTATACAATAGGTCTGGTACACAGCATGGCATACTTTATAGAACCTATGGCCAAGGCATAAGGAATGACTTTCATTTTCATTCTATTTCCTGCCGTGGTCGGGCTTTGAGTCTTACTCAACTTCACACCTTGTAACACAGGCAAGAATTCTTTCTTTGACTGTTCCATTTTGAACTTCTTCAAAATCTTGTCAAGGTATCTACTCATTGAAAAAACTTATCAAGCGTCTTGATCTATCTCTATAGATCTTGATGCTCAATATGTAAGCAGCTTCACCGAGGTTTTCTTTGAAAAAATTCTTTCAAACACTCCTTTATGCTTTGCAGAATAATTCTACATTATTTCTGATCAACAATATGTCATACACATATACTTATCAGAAATGCTGTAGTGCTTCCACTCACTTTCTTGTAAATACAGGCTTCACCACAAGTCTGTATAAAACTATATGCTTTGATCAACTTCTCAAAGTGTATATTCCAACTCCGAGATGCTTGCACCAGTCCATAGATGGATTGCTGGAGCTTGCATATTTTGTTAGCACCTTTAGGATTGACAAAACCTTCTGGTTGTATCATATACAACTCTTCTTTAAATCCATTAAGGAATGTAGTTTTGTTTATCCATTTGCCAGATTTCATAAAATTGCGGCAATTGCTAACATGATTTGGACAGACTTAAGCATCGCTATGAGTGAGAAAATTTCATCGTAGTCAATGCCTTGAACTTTGTCAAAAACATTTTTCGACAAGTCTAGCTTTGTAGATAGTAACACTACTATCAGCGTCCGTCTTCCTCTTGAAGATCCATTTATTTTCTATGGCTTGCCGATCATTGGGCAAATCCATCAAAGTCCATACTTTGTTCTCATACATGGATCATATCTCACATTTCATGGCCTCAAACCATTTCGCGGAATCTGGGCTCATCATCGCTTCCTCATAGTTCGCAAGTTCGTCATGGTCTAGTAACATGACTTCCAGGATAGGATTACCGTACCACTCTGGTGCGGATCTCACTCTGGTTAACCTACGAGATTCGGTAGTAACTTGATCTGAAGTTACATGATCATTATCATTAGCTTCCTCACTAATTGGTGTAGTAGTCACAGGAACAGATTTCTGTGATGAACTACTTTCCAATAAGGGAGAAGGTACAATTACCTTATCAAGTTCTACTTTCCTCCCACTCACTTCTTTCGAGAGAAACTCCTTCTCTAGAAAGGATCTATTCTCAGCAACGAACATCTTGCCTTCGGATCTGTGATAGAAGGTGTACCCAACATTTTTCTTTTGGGTATCCTATGAAGACGCACTTCTCCGATTTGGGTTTGAGCTTATCAGGTTGAAACTTTTTCACATAAGCATTGCAACCTCAAACTTTAAGAAACGACAGCTTAGGTTTCTTGTCAAACCATAGTTCATACGATGTCGTCTCAACGGATTTAGATGGTGCCATTTTTAACGTGAATGTAGCTGTCTCTAATGCATAATCCCAAAACGATAGTGGTAGATTGGTAAGAGACATCATAGTTCGCACCATATCTAATAAAGTACGGTTATGACGTTCGGACACACCATTATGCTGTGGTGTTCCAGGTGGCGTGAGTAGTGAAACTATTTCACATTGTTTTTAACTGAAGGCCAAACTCGTAACTCAAATACTCTTCTCTACGATCAGATCGTAGAAACTTTATTTTCTTGTTACGATGATTTTCCACTTCACTCTGAAATTCTTTGAACTTTTCAAATGTTTCAGACTTATGTTTCATCAAGTAGATATACTCATATCTGCTCAAATCATCTGTGAAGATCAGAAAATAATGATACATGTCGTGAGCCTCAATATTCATCGGACCACATACATCAGTATGTATGATTTCCAACAAATTTGTTGCTCACTCCATTGTTCGGGAGAACGGAGTCTTAGTCATCTTGCCCATGAGGCATGGTTCGCAAGCATCAACTGATTCCTAATCAAGTGATTCCAAAAGCCCATCAGCATGGAGTTTCTTCATGCGCTTTACACCAATATGACCTAAACGGCAGTGCCACAAATAAGTTGCACTATCATTATTAACTTTGCATCTTTTGGTTTCAATATTATGGTTATGTGTATCACTACGATCAAAATCCAACGAACTATATTCATTGGGTGTGTAACCATATAAGGTTTTATTCATGTAAACAGAACGACAATTTATTCTCTTACTTAAATGAATAACCGTATTACAATAAACATGATCAAATCATATTCATGCTCAACGCAAACACCAAATAACATTTATTTAGGTTCAACACTAATCCCGAAAGTATAGGGAGTGTGCGATGATGATCATATCAATCTTGGAACCACTTCCAACACACATCATCACTTCACCCTTAACTAGTCTCTGTTTATTCTGCAACTCCCGTTTCGAGTTACTAATCTTAGCAACTGAACTAGTATCAAATACTGAGGGGTTGCTATAAACACTAGTAAAGCACACATCAATAACATGTATATCAAATATACTTATGTTCACTTTGCCATCCTTCTTATCCGGCAATCACTTGGGGTAGTTCCGCTTCCAATGACCAGTCCCTTTGCAGTAGAAGCACTTAGTCTCAGGCTTAGGACCAGACTTGGGCTTATTCACTTGAGTAGCAACTTGCTTGCCGTTCTTCTTGAAGTTCCCCTTCTTCCTTTTGCCCTTTTCTTGAAACTAGTGGTCTTGTCTACCATCAACACTTGATGTTTTTCTTGATTTCTACCTTCGTTGATTTTAGCATCATGAAGAGCTCGGGAATCGTTTCTGTTATCCCTTACATATTATAGTTCATCACGAAGTTCTACTAACTTGGTGACGGTGACTAGAGAATTCTGTCAATCACTATTTTATCTGGAAGATTAACTCCCACTTGATTCAAGCGATTGTAGTACCCAGACAATCTGAGCACATGCTCACTAGTTGAGTGATTCTCCTCCATCTTTTAGCTATAGAACTTGTTGGAGACTTCATATCTCTCAACTCGGGTATTTGCGTGAAATATTAACTTCAACTCCTGGAACATCTCATATGGTCCATGACGTTCAAAACGTCTTTGAAGTCCCGATTCTAAGCCGTTAAGCATGGTGCACTAAACTATCAAGTAGTCATATTGAGCTAGCCAAACGTTCATAACGTCTGCATCTGCTCCTGCAATAGGTCTCTCACCTAGCGGTGCATCAAGGACATAATTTTTCTATGCAGCAATGAGGATAAACCTCATATCACGGATCCAATCCGCATCATTGCTACTAACATCTTTCAACATAGTTTTTCTCTAGGAACATATCAAAAACAAACATAGGGAAGCAACAACACGAGCTATTGATCTACAACATAGATATGCTAATACTACCAGGACTAAGTTCATGATAAATTAAAGTTCAATTAATCATATTACTTAAGAACTCCCACTTAGATAGACATCCCTCTAATCCTCTAAGTGATTACGTGATCCAAATCAACTAAACCATGTCCGATCATCACGTGAGATGGAGTAGTTTCATTGGTGAACATCACTATGTTGATCATATCTACTATATGATTCACGCTCGACCTTTCGGTCTCCGTGTTCCGAGGCCATATCTGTATATGCTTGGCTCGTCAAGTATAACCTGAGTATTCCGCGTGTGCAACTGTTTTGCACCCGTTGTATTTGAACGTAGAGCCTACCACACCCGATCATCACGTGGTGTCTCAGCACGAAGAACTTTCACAACGATGCATACTCAAGGATAACACTTCTTGATACATAGTGAGAGATCATCTTATAATGCTACCGTCAGTCAAAGCAACATAAGATGCATAAAAGATAAACATCACATGCAATCAATATAAGTGATATGATATGGCCATCATCATCTTGTGCTTGTGATCTCCATCTTCGAAGCACCATCGTGATCACCATTGTCACCGGCGCGACACCTTGATCTCCATCGTAGCATCGTTGTCGTCTCGCCAATCTTATGCTTCCACGACTATCGCTACCGCTTAGTGATAAAGTAAAGCATTACAGCGCGATTGCATTGCATACAATAAAGCGACAACCATATGGCTCCTGCCAGTTGCCTATAACTCGGTTACAAAACATGATCATCTCATACAATAAAATTTAGCATCATGTCTTAACCATATCACATCACAACATGCCCTACAAAAACAAGTTAGACGTCCTCTACTTTGTTGTTGCAAGTTTTACGTGGCTGCTACGGGCTTAAGCAAGAACCAGTCTTACCTACACATGAAAACCACAACGATAGTTTGTCAAGTTGGTGCTATTTTAACCTTCGCAAGGACCGGGCGTAGCCACACTCGGTTCAACTAAAGTTGGAGAAACAGTCACCCGCTAGCCACCTTTGTGCAAAGCACGTCGGGAGAACTGGTCTCGCGTAAGCGTACACGTAATGTCGGTCCGGGCCGCTTCATCCAACAATACCGCCGAACCAAAGTATGACATGCTGGTAAGCAGTATGACTTATATCACCCACAACTCACTTGTGTTCTACTCGTGCATATAACATCAACATATAAAACCTAGGCTCTGATACCACTGTTGGGGAACATAGTAATTTCAAATAATTTCCTACGCACACGCAAGATCATGGTGATGCATAGCAACGAGAGGGGAGAGTGTTGTCTACGTACCCTCGTAGACCGTTCGCGGAAGCGTTATATCAACGCGGTTGATGTAGTCGTACGTCTTCACGTCCGACCGATCCAAGTACCGAAAGCACGGCACCTCCGAGTTCTGCACACGTTCGGCTCGGTGACGTCCTCGCGTTCTTGATCCAGCAAGAGGGGCGAAGTAGTAGATGAGTTCTGGCAGCACGACGGCGTGGTGACGGTGTTGGTGAAGAACAATCTCCGCAGGGCTTCGCCTAAGCACTACGGAAACTATGACGGAGGATAAACTAGAGGAGACGGGATTGCCGGCACACGGCTTGGTCTTTCTTGATCTGTCTTTGGTGCTAGCCCTGCCCCTCTATTTATATGTTGAGCCCTGGGGTCAAAACTTGGAGTAAAAGCCTCCACAAAGTCGGTTTCACCCGAAAGGCAAGAGTCCTTCTCGGACT
>NC_041382.1:677010404-677094139 GCF_002162155.2 Triticum dicoccoides | reverse complement strand
TTTTTTTTTAAATTTTTAAAAATATTTAGTTGAATTCAAGTGAATATTTCGCCTTTTTGGCTGAAATCATCGAATTTCGGTGATTTCGTTTGGTGCTGAAATTTTTCTGAAACTGAAAGCCAAAACCTTGCCTCCAAGCTTGACTGCTTGAGGTCCGTCACTAGTAGAGTGCCACAAACGGAAGTCACCATGTGTGCTTCCAACGCGGCAACGCCACTTGGCATGTCCCCACCGTCGTGCCTCCCAGCTTTGACAATGCCAAACGTATGAAATGAACACGATATATACTCAGCAGAACCACTCGTCGACGATAAAAGTATAAGCCACGCGCACGATTAACTTAGCCGAGTTCTGCAATTTATTCTCTGTTGGGCTAGCTAGGCATAACAGCTGATAGCTTTTGTTCAATCCCGTCGGGGAGCCTGCCGCTTGCTTCTACCGAAGATCAATTAATTATAGGACGGCAAACTTAAGTGAGGAGGAAGGATGTAGAGTTTCAAGTGTGGATGCCAAAATATTACCCGGAAGCGGTGGTAGGGAAGTACACGTTGCGGCCGGCATACATGATGCGGGTGGCAGTCAGCACCGAGAGAGATGCAGCCTCGATGGTCTGGAGCAGAGGGAGCCATGTATAAACCTGTAGACAGAATCTGAGGAAAACGACACGAGGATCGACAAAATCCGCCCCAGAGTCGAAAAGGAAGGTTATCTTGGCCCTCCGAGTCCGAGTAGTCCAGGTCCAAACCCGGCCAGCGGCCCCGTTACCTTCCATATAAAATGGCCACTTCCACTTCGTACGTCGATCTTACCCGAAACAACTCCAGCCCCAACCCCGTGAGCGAGAGCGGGACAAGGGCAGCGCGCGGCGATGGGAAGCACAAACACCGCGGCCACGCGCCACGCCGCGAACACGGTGGGGGTGCAGCAAGGCTCTCACGTGTTCGAGATCGCAGGGTACAGCCTGCACCCGTCGCTACTATACGGCGGCTGCGCAACGTCGGCCGGGTTCTCCGTCGGAGGCTACGACTGGCAAATTCAGGTCTACCCCTGGGGTGTCTGCGACCTCGATTATTATAGAGACTACATGGGGGTGTTCCTCGATTTATGTAGCGACCACAAGGACGCTAGGGTAACGGCGTCCTTCAAGTTCAGTCTGGTGGACGTCACCGGATCCTCGCCGCCGCATACGATGACAATGACAAACGAATTCGGTTCCGGCGGTAACAGCTGCTACGGCAATTGGGTGTTCAAGAAAAGGAGCGAGCTGGAGGCGTCGCCTTACCTCCTAGACGATCGCCTCACCATTGAGTGCGTCGTCACAATTGTCGAGGATGAGAAATCGTTTGTCCAGGAAGCCCCGCCGTCAGACATCACGGATCATCTTGGGAAGCTATTGCAGGGGAAAGAGGGGACCGACGTCATTTTCAAGGTCCAAGAAGAGGCCTTTCCCGCCCACAAGCTGGTGCTCGCCATGCGATCGCCGGTGTTCAAAGCAGAGCTGTATGGCGCGATGAGAGAGAAGGACATGAGTCGTATTGCCATCAATGACATGCAGCCCGTTGTGTTTGAGGCCCTGCTTCATTTTATATACACCGATTCACTGCCTGCCATGGATGATCTTGGACGTGATGACTATAGAGATATTGTCGGCCATTTGCTTGTCGCGGCGGATCGGTATGCCATGGATAGGCTCAAGATTATATGTGAAAACATCCTTTGTAAGAACATCGATGCAAAGACGGTGGTGACTACGTTGGCTTTTGCTGATTGGCATCATTGCGGCAGGTTGAATGATGCATGCATTCGGTTTATTGCCACTTTGGATACACGGGGAATGGATGACATGATGACAAGCCAAGGGTATGTGAAGCTAAAAGCAACATGTCCACTGGCCTTAGTTGAACTGTTGGAGAAGACAAGTAGGCTCGCCAAATCGAAGTCATCAATTCATATTGGTAGTTTAGTGCATACATAGTAACTTGCTAGTGAGTGTCTTGCTCACAAAAATATACCAGGGTGTCAATTAGTTTTACTAGTAGCTAGGCTCAGCAAATCAAAGTCTTTGATTTCATATTGATAGTTTAGTCTCATAAAAGTAACGTGCTATACCTTTGTAACGAGAGTCTTACTCAAAAAGTATGTGTACTGTGTCAGGACGAGAAGCAGCTGCCTCCTTCCCAAAGCTAGGGTTTCTCTGCCTCCCATCGGCGTCGGCATCGGTCTGCCTCGCCTCCGGTGGCCTTAGGGCCATGGAAACGTAGTGGATCCCGGCCCTTGCGGGTGGAAAGGCTCCGTTTTTACATCTTTCTTCGAGTTTTGTTAGGGTTTGTGTCCTGTTCAGGAAAGCGAGACAACGACGGCCCCTGAAAATGGAATAAGGTTCTCCCCGCCTAGCCCCTATTTCGATGGTGCATCTAGTATCGTTGGTGGGCGTGTGGAGATGTGTCTCAGGCGGATCTGTCTTTGGTGGATTTGCCTGGATCTGGTCGTCATTCGTCTACGTTCGAGTGTCTTCAGATTGGATCCTTTTGATCTACACTACTCTCTATCGGTAGCGGTTGATGTTCTGTTGCGTTTGTTCTATGGGGCCTTAGCACGGCGACTTCCCGACTGTGTACTACACCAAGTTTTGTCCGGCTCCACAAGGGAAGAATGATGACAGCGGCGCGCCTTCGGCTTGCTTCGGTGCTTGTAGTCATCGCTAGGTGAACTACGGATCTGAACGTAATTTTTATTATTTTTAGTGTTTATTGTACAACCATGATTGAAAATGAATAGATTGAAGTTTCTCACAAAAAAAGGAAGAGAAGTATTTTTGTTGTGCCAACGATTTCCTTTTGTCAAGTTGCTGGTTAGCATTTTGACAGTGGCATTTTAGTGATATCCACTACAGGAAAATCACACGCTGCCTTGTATCTTATTATAAGCAGAGTGTCAAAACATGGGTTCTCGGTTCACGTCCACCTAAGTTGAGTAGTGACCGAAAAAATACATGGCAAAAAATAGGTACTCGGCTACCATACAAACCGATTGAGTGCACAAAAAGCTCCCGGCGTACGACCGATACTTGGCATACATGTGGAAAGGCACTCGGCTTACAGTCAGTGTTCGGCAAAGGTTGACCACAATTATCATATTTGTTAATTGTTCATTCCAAAATAAATAATAATTGTGCTTGTTTTTTGATGTAATGCCGATATAGTTTCAGTGAATCAGCAACAGACTGGTAACACAACAAGGGTAGACCATGAGTGTAAATTTGGAGCAGGAGAATGCACCACATATTTTCAACGTTGTATATTTCAGAAGAGAGGGTCCAACCAAACAGAAAATGTTAGGAGAATGCTCAACTGTTATATCTTTTCGGCAAAAGATAATGTATTAATTACAAATTGATACTTAGTACAACCGGATTCTGCAACAATTCAATGTCAAAAGCTAGGTGAGACATCAAGAATGCACACAAACAAATTGTTAAATAAAACAAAAATAGAGGATGATGATGGCATGCCCAATTGAATCCCTAGAAGGCATGCCCAACTGGCCAATGAGATGCATCATGAAAACATCAACATCAACCAATATGGTTGGCAACACCTAGAAGAAAGTTCTCCACAAGCGAAGCATCCCGAAAGGGAACGAGTCACAAGCACAACCATTGTTTGATTCAACCACTAAAATCAGATCATGGTTTTCTATCCAGAGAGCAAGTCTAAGCAATATCCAAGTAATGGTTTTTTAACAAGGAACGACACTTAAACACTGTCATTGCCAGGTAGAATCAATAAAGATCAAAACTAGAGGTGTCATCCCCTGAGCTTGAGATCTGCTACTCGTAGAACACCACCATATCGACCAATGCCAATTACTGAGTCCCTGCGGCCATACTTCATAACTTCGACAACACTAAACCTTGTCCCTCCGGCTCCAATTCTAACCGGCAAAGGTTGGTCATCATCGACCTCATTAGGAAGTGTGTGAGAGTTGTGCTCCCGTCTTGGCCTGACCTAGTGCGTCATACAACCTTCTCTGGTGTTTTGTTCTCAGCATCTTCTGGTCTACATCAAAAGTTTATCGGTCGCTGCTTATACGTGCTCCCCAGTTTAAACCAGTTTTCCCTGTTGAAACTGAAGGAAATATGCCCCAGAGGCAATAATAAAGTTATTATTTATATATTCCTTATTCATGATAAATGTTTATCATTCATGCTAGAATTGTATTGATCGGAAACCTTAATACATGTGTGAATACATAGACAAACACTGTGTCCCTAGTGAGCCTCTACTTGACTAGCTCGTTGATCAAAGATGGTTAAGGTTTCCTAACCATGGACATGAGTTGTCAGTTGATAAACGGGATCACATCATTAGGATAATGATGTGATGGACAAGACCCATCCGTTAGCTTAGCATATTGATCGTTCAGTTTTATTGCTATTGCGTTCTTCATGTCAAATACATATTCCTTCGACTATGAGATTATGCAACTCCCGGATACCGGAGGAATACCTTGTGTGCTATCAAACGTCACAACGTAACTGGGTGATTATAAAGATGCTCTACAAGTATCTCCGAAGGTGTTTGTTGGGTTGGTATAGATCGAGATTAGGATTTGTCACTCCGAGTATCGGAGAGGTATCTCTGGGCCCTCTCGGTAATACACATCATAAGAAGCCTTGCAAGAAAAGTGACTAATAAGTTAGTTGCAGGATGATGTATTACGGAACGAGTAAAGAGACTTTCCGGTAACGAGATTGAACTAGGTATGTAGATACCGATGATCGAATCTCGGGCAAGTAACATACCGATAGACAAAGGGAATAACGTATGTTGTCATAACGGTTCGACCAATAAAGATCTTCATAAAATATGTAGGAACCAATACGAGCATCTAGGTTCCACTATTGGTTATTGACCGGAGAAGTGTCTCGGTCATGTCTACATAGTTCTCGAACTCGTAGGGTCCGCACGCTTAACGTTTGATGACGATATTGTATTATATGAGTTATGTGATTTGGTGACCGAATGTTATTGGGAGTCCTGGATGAGATCACAGACATGACGAGGAGTCTTGAAATGGTCGAGAGGTAAAGATTGATATATAGGACAATGATATTCGGACACCGGAAGTGTTTCAAAATGTATCGGGTATTTATCGGAGTACCGGGGGTTACCGGAACCCCCCGGGGGAATATATGGGCCATGAAAGAGGAGCACACCAGCCCACAAGGGGTGCCCCCCCTATGGAAGTTGTCCGAATTGGAGAAGGAAAAGGGGGGTTCGCCCCCCTCCCTTCCTTTCTCTCTTCTCCCTTCCCTTTCCTCTTCGGTAAAATAAGGAAGGGGGCGCCACTTGGGAAACCCCAAGTAGGATTCGGATCCTACTTGGGGCGCCCCATGGATGCCTCTCCTCCCCTCCCACCTATATATATATATGAGGGGGAGGGGGCGCCTAGACAATAGAACATCATTGTTAGCCGTGTGCGGCGCCCCCCTCCACAGTTTACACCCCCGGTCATATTCTCGCGGTGCTTAGGCGAGGCCCTGCGCAGATCACTTCACCATCACCGTCATCACGCCGTCGTGCTGACAGAACTCATCTACTACCTCGACACCTTGCTGGATCAAGAAGGGGAAGGACGTCACTGAGCTGAACGTGTGTAGAACTCGGAGGTGCCGTACGTTCGGTACTTTATCGGTCGGAGCTGAAGAAGTTCGACTACATCATCTGTGTTGTCAAACGCTTCCGCTTTAGGTCTACGACGGTACGTAGACACACTCTCCCCCTCGTTGTTATGCATCTCCATGCAAGGTTGTCAGAATCGTGATTTTGAATCGGATCGGAGCTCCGATGGTAGGATCGCAAATCGTAGGATCTTCACTATCAGGATCGTAGAAACGTAGATTCTATGAACTAAAATCGTAGAATCATAGGGGTTAGTTTGGATCGTAAAGTCGTAGAATCGTATAACAGAATCGCGATTCTGACAACCTTGTCTCCATGGATAGATCATTGCATGTGCGTAGAATTTTTTTCTTTTCCATGCTAGGTTTCCCAACAGTGGTTTCCGAGCCAGGTCTATGCGTAGATGATATGCATGAGTAGAACACAAAGAGTTGTGGGCGGTGATAGTCATACTGCTTACCATCAACGTCTTATTTTGATTCGGCGGTATTCTAGGATGAAGCGGCCCGGACCAACCTTACATGTCCATGCAGATGAGACCGGTTCCATTGATAGACATGCAACTAGTTTTGCATAAGGGTGGCTGGCGGGTGTCCGTTTCTCCTACTTTAGTTGAATCGAATTTGACTGCGGCCGGTCCTTGAAGAAGGTTAAAACAGCAAACTTGACGAAACACCATTGTGGTTTTGATGCGTAGGTGAGGGAGTCCTATATTAGGGGGTCCTCGGGTGTTCGGTCTATTTGATATGGGCTGGACTGATGGGTCATGAAGACGAAGCAGAAGACCACCTCCCGTGTACGGGTAGGACTCCTATGTGCGTAGATCGACAAGTTTGGTGTCCGTGTGTAATACTTCTTTCCTCTGCAAACCGACTTGGTACAACCCTAGGCCCCTTCGGTGTGTATATAAACTGGAGGGTTTAGTCCGCAGAGAGCATCAGAATAATCATAGGCTAGATGGCTAGGGTTTAGTCATTACAATCTCGAGGTAGATCAACTCTTGTAACCCCGATACTCATCGAATACAATCAAGCAGGACGTAGTGTTTTACCTCCTTTGAGAGGGCCCGAACCTGGGTAAACACTGTGTTGGGGAACGTAGCAGAATTTTAAAATTTTCTACGCATCACCAAGATCAATCTATGGAGTCATCTAGCAATGAGGGAGAGAGGAGTGCATCTACATACCCTTGTAGATTGCGCGCGGAAACGTTCAAGAGAACGGGGTTGATGGAGTCGTACTCATCATGATCCAAATCACCGATGACCTAGCGCCGAACGGACGGCACCTCCGCGTTCAACACACGTATAGTTGGGAAGACGTCTCCTCCAACTTGATCCAGCAAGGGGAAAGGAGAGGTTGATGAAGATCCAGCAGCACGACGGCGTGGTGGTGGAAGCAACGGTGATCTCGGCAGGGCTTCGCCAAGCTCAGGGAGAGGGAGAGGTGTCACGGGAGGGAGAGGGAGGCGCCAGGGACTAGGGTGCGACTGCCCTCCCTCCCCCCACTATATATAGGACCCCTAGGGGGGGGGGGCTCTAGCCCTAGGAGATTGAATCTCCAACGGGGGGCGGCGGCCAAGGGGGGTGGAGTGCCCCCTAAGCCAAGTGGGGCGCCCCCACCCCTAGGGTTTCCAACCCTAGGCGCAGGGGGAGGCCCAAGGGGGGCACACCAGCCCACTAGGGGCTGGTTCCCCTCCCACTTCAGCCCATGGGGCCCTCCGGGATAGGTGGCCCCACCCGGTGGCCCCCCAGGACCCTTCCGGTGGTCCCGGTACAATACCGATTACCCCCGAAACTTTCCCGACGGCCGAAACTTGACTTCCTATATATAAATCTTCACCTCCGGACCATTCCGGAACTCCTCATGACGTCCGGGATCTCATTCGGGACTCCGAACAACTTTTGGGTTACCGTATACTAATATCTCAACAACCCTAGCGTCACCGAACCTTGAGTGTGTAGACCCTATGGGTTCGGGAGACACACAGACATGACCGAGACGACTCTCCGGTCAATAACCAACAGCGGGATCTGGATACCCATGTTGGCTCCCACATGCTCCTCGATGATCTCATCGGATGAACCACGATGTCGAGGATTCGATCAATCCCGTATACAATTCCCTTTGTCAATCGGTACGTTACTTGCCCGAGACTCGATCGTCGGTATCCCAATACCTCGTTCAATCTCGTTACCAGCAAGTCACTTTACTCGTACCGTAATGCATGATCCCGTGATCAACCACTTGGTCACATTGAGCTCATTATGATGATGCATTACCGAGTGGGCCCAGAGATACCTCTCCGTCATACGGAGTGACAAATCCCAGTCTCGATTCGTGCCAACCCAACAGACACTTTCGGAGATACCCGTAGTGTACCTTTATAGTCACCCAGTTACGTTGTGACATTTGGCACACCCAAAGCACTCCTATAGTATCCGAGAGTTGCAAAATCTCATGGTCTAAGGACATGATACTTGACATTCGGAAAAGCTATAGCAAACAAACTACACGATCTTTGAGCTATGCTTAGGATTGGGTCTTGTCCATCACATCATTCTCCTAATGATGTGATCCCGTTATCAATGACATCCAATGTCCATAGTCAGGAAACCATGACTATCTTTTGATCAACGAGCTAGTAAACTAGAGGCTCACTAGGGACGTGTTGTGGTCTATGTATTCACACATGTATTACGATTTCCGGATAACACAATTATAGCATGAACAATAGACAATTATCATGAACAAAGAAATATAATAATAACCATTTTATTATTGCCTCTAGGGCATATTTCCAACAGTCTCCCACTTGCACTAGAGTCAATAGTCTAGTTACATTGTGATGATCGAACACCCATGCAGTTCTGGTGTTGATCATGTTTTGCTCTAGGGAGAGGTTTAGTCAACGGATCTGCCACATTCAGGTCCGTATGTACTTTACAAATATCTATGTCCCCATTTTCAACACTTTCACAAATGGAGTTGAAGCGACGCTTGATATGGCTGGTCTTCCTGTGAAACCTGGGCTCCTTGGCAAGGGCAATAGCTCCAGCGTTGTGAGAGAAGAGAGTCATCGGGCCCGACGCATTGGGTATGACTCCTAGGTCGGTAATGAACTCCTTCACCCAGATTGCCTCTTGTGCTGCCTCCGAGGCTGCCATGTACTCCGCTTCACATGTAGATCCCGCCACAACGGTTTGCTTGCAACTGCACCAGCTTACTGCCCCACCATTCAAACTATACACGTATCCGGTTTGTGACTTAGAGTCATCCAGATCTGTGTCGAAGCTAGCATCGACGTAACCCTTTACGACGAGCTCTTCGTCACCTCCATAAACGAGAAACATATCCTTAGTCCTCTTCAGGTACTTCAGGATATTCTTGACCGCTGTCCAGTGTTCCATGCCGGGATTACTTTGGTACCTTCCTACCAAACTTACAGCAAGGTTTACATCAGGTCTGGTACACATCATAGCATACATGATAGACCCTATGGCCGAGGCATAGGGGACGACACTCATCTTTTCTCTATCTTCTGCCGTGGTCAGGCATTGAGCCGCGCTCAATCTCGTACCTTGCAATACAGGCAAGAACCCCTTCTTTGACTGATCCATATTGAACTTCTTCAATATCTTGTCAAGGTACGTACTCTGTGAAAGACCAATGAGGCGTCTCGATCTATCTCTATAGATCTTGATGCCTAATATGTAAGCAGCTTCTCCAAGATCCTTCATTGAAAAACACTTGTTCAAGTAGGCCTTTATGCTTTCCAAGAATTCTATATCATTTCCCATCAACAGTATGTCATCCACATACAATATGAGAAATGCTACAGAGCTCCCACTCACTTTCTTGTAAATGCAGGCTTCTCCATAAGTTTGCGTAAACCCAAACTCTTTGATCATCTCATCAAAACGAATGTTCCAACTCCGAGATGCTTGCACCAGCCCATAGATTGAGGGTTGGAGCTTGCACACCTTGTCAGCATTCTTAGGATCGACAAAACCTTCCGGTTGCATCATATACAATTCTTCCTTAAGGAAACCATTAAGGAATGCCGTTTTTGACGTCCATTTGCCATATCTCATAATCATAGAATGCAGAAATTGCTAACATGGTTCAGACGAACTTCAGCTTCGCTACAGGTGAGAAAGTCTCGTCGTAGTCAACCCCTTGAACTTGTCGATAACCCTTAGCGACAAGCCGAGCTTTATAGATGGTTACATTACCATCCGCGTCTGTCTTCTTCTTAAAGATCCATTTATTTTCTATGGCTCGCTGATCATTGGGCAAGTCAGTCAAAGTCCATACTTCATTTTCATACATGGATCCTATCTCAGATTTCATGGCTTCCAGCCATTTGTCGGAATCTGGGCCCGCCATCGCTTCCTCATAGTTCGAAGGTTCACCGTTGTCTAACAACATGATTTCCAGGACAGGGTTGCCGTACCACTCTGGTGCGGAACGTGTCCTTGTGGACCTACGAAGTTCAGTAGCAACTTGATCTGAAGTTTCATGATCATCATCATTAACTTCCTCTCTAGTCGGTGCAGGCACCTCAGGAACATTTTCTTGAGCTGCGCCACTTACCGGTTCAAGAGGTAATACTTCATCGAGTTCCAGAACTTTCCTCCCACTTATTTCTTTCGAGAGAAACTCTTTCTCTAGAAAGGATCCATTCTTGGCAACAAAGATCTTGCCTTCGGATCTGAGGTAGAAGGTATACCCAATAGTTTCTTTAGGGTATCCTATGAAGACGCATTTTTCCGATTTGGGTTCGAGCTTTTCAGGTTGAAGTTTCTTGACATAAGCATCGCATCCCCAAACTTTTAGAAATGACAGGTTAGGTTTCTTCCCAAACCATAATTCATACGGTGTCGTCCCAACGGATTTCGACGGAGCCCTATTTAAAGTGAATGCGGCAGTCTCTAAAGCATAGCCCCAAAATGACAACGGTAAATCGGTAAGAGACATCATAGATCACAGCATATCCAATAGAGTGCGATTACGATGTTCGGACACACCATTACGCTGAGGTGTTCCAGGCAGCGTGAGTTGTGAAACTATTCCACATTTCCTTAAGTGTGTGCCAAATTCGTGACTCAAGTATTCTCCCCCACGATCTGATCGCAAGAACTTGATTTTTCTGTCATGTTGATTTTCAACCTCACTCTGAAATTCCTTGAACTTTTCAAAGGTCTCAGACTTGTGTTTCATTAAGTAGACATACCCATATCTACTCAAGTCATCAGTGAGGGTGAGAACATAACGATAGCCACCACGAGCCTCAATGCTCATTGGACCGCACACATCAGTATGTATGATTTCCAATAAGTTGGTTGCTCGCTCCATTGTTCCAGAGAACGGAGTCTTGGTCATTTTACCCATGAGGCATGGTTCACACGTGTCAAATGATTCGTAATCAAGAGACTCCAAAAGTCCATCGGCATGGAGCTTCTTCATGCGTTTGACACCTATGTGACCAAGGCAGCAGTGCCACAAGTATGTGGGACTATCATTTTCAACCTTACATCTTTTGGTATTCACACTATGAATATGTGTAACATTAAGCTCGAGATTCATTAAGAATAAACCATTCACCAGCGGAGCATGACCATAAAACATATCTCTCATATAAAGGGAACAACCATTATTCTCGGATTTAAATGAGTAGCCATCTCGAATTAAACGAGATCCTGATACAATGTTCATGCTCAAAGCTGGCACTAAATAACAATTATTCAGGTTTAAAACTAATCCCGTAGGTAAATGTAGAGGCAGCGTGCCGACGACGATCACATCAACCTTGGAACCATTCCCGACGTGCATCGTCACCTCGTCCTTCGCCAGTCTCCGCTTATTCCGCAGCTCCTACTTTGAGTTACAAATGTGAGCAACCGCACCGGTATCAAATACCCAGGAGCTACTACGAGTACTGGTAAGGTACACATCAATTACATGTATATCACATATACCTTTAGTGTTGCCGGCCTTCTTGTCCGCTAAGTATTTCGGGCAGTTCCGCTTCCAGTGACCACTTCCCTTGCAATAAAAACACTCAGTCTCGGGCTTGGGTCCATTCTTTGGCTTCTTCCCGGCAGCTTGCTTACCGGGCGCGGCAACTCCCTTGCCGTCCTTCTTGAAGTTCTTCTTACCCTTGCCTTTCTTGAACTTAGTGGTTTTATTCACCATCAACACTTTCCTTTTTGATTTCCACCTATGCTGATTTCAGCATTGACTATACCTCGGGAATGGTCTTTTCCATCCCCTGCATATTGAAGTTCATCACAAAGCTCTTGTAGCTCGGTGGAAGCGACTGAAGGATTCTGTCAATGACCACGTCATCCGGGAGATTAACTCCCAGCTGAGTCAAGCGGTTATGCAACCCAGACATTTTGAGTATGTGCTCACTGACAGAACTATTTTCCTCCATCTTACAGCTGAAGAACTTGTCGGAGACTTCATATCTCTCGACCGGACATGAGCTTGGAAAACCATTTTCAGCTCTTCGAACATCTCATATGCTCCATGTCTCTCAAAACGCTTTCGAGCCCCGGTTCTAAGTTGTAAAGCATGCCGCACTGAACGAGGGAGTAATCATCAGCACATGACTGCCAATCGTTCATAACGTCTTGGTTCTCTGGGATGGGTGCGTCACCTAGCGGTGCTTCTAGGACATAATCTTTCTTGGCAGCTATGAGGATGATCCTCAGGTTCCGGACCCAGTCCATATAGTTGTTGCCATCGTCTTTCAGCTTGGTTTTCTCTAGGAACGCGTTGAAGTTGAGGGCAACATTAGCGTGGGCCATTTGATCTACAAGATATAGTGTAAAGATTTTAGACTAAGTTCATGATAATTAAGTTCATCTAATCAAATTACTCAATGAACTCCCACTTAGATAGACATCCCTCTAGTCATCTAAGTGAAACATGATCCGAGTCAACTAGGCCGTGTCCGATCATCACGTGAGACGGAATAGCGAACATCGGTGAACATCTTCATGTTGATCGTATCTTCTATACGACTCATGCTCGACCTTTCGGTCTTCCGTGTTCCGAGGCCATGTCTGTACATGCTAGGCTCGTCAAGTTAACCTAAGTGTATTGCGTGTGTAAATCTGGCTTACACCTGTTGTATTCGAACGTTAGAATCTATCACACCCGATCATCACATGGTGCTTCGAAACAACGAACCTTCGCAACGGTGCACAGTTAGGGGGAACACTTTCTTGAAATTATTACGAGGGATCATCTTATTTAAGCTACCGTCGTTCTAAGCAAATAAGATGTAAAACATGATAAACATCACATGCAATCAAAAAGTGACATGATATGGCCAATATCATTTGCTCCTTTTGATCTCCATCTTCGGGGCTTCATGATCATCGTTGTCACCGGCATGACACCATGATCTCCATCATCATGATCTCCATCATTGTGTCTTCTTGAAGTTGTCTCGTCATCTATTACTTCTACTACTACGGCTAACGGTTTAGCAATAAAGTAAAGTAATTGCATGACATTTATGTTGACACACAGGTCATAAATAAATTAAGACAACTCCTATGGCTCCTGCCGGTTGTCATACTCATCGACATGCAAGTTGTGATTCCTATTAAGAGAACATGATCAATCTCATACATCACATATATCATTCATCACATCCTTTTGGCCATATCACATCACACGACACATGCTGCAAAAACAAGTTAGACGTCCTCTAATTGTTGTTGCAAGTTTTTATGTGGCTGCTACAGGTTTCTAGCAAGAACATTTCTTACCTACGCCAAAACCACAACGTGATATGCCAATTTCTATTTACCCTTCATAAGGACCCTTTTCATCGAATCCGATCCGACTAAAGTGGGAGAGAAAGACACCCGCCAGCCACCTTATGCAACTAGTGCATGTCAATCGGTGGAACCAGTCTCACGTAAGCGTACGTGTAAGGTCGGTCCGGGCTGCTTCATCCCACGATGCCGCCGAATCAAGATAAGACTAGTAACGGCAAGTAAATTGACAATATCGACGCCCACAACTACTTTGTGTTCTACTCGTGCATAGAAACTACACATAGACCTAGCTCTGATACCACTGTTAGGGAACGTAGCAGAATTTTAAAATTTTCTATGCATCACCAAGATCAATCTATACCCTTGTAGATTGCGCTCGGAAGCATTCAAGAGAACGGGGTTGATGGAGTCGTACTCGTCGTGATCCAAATCACCGATGACCTAGCGCCGAACGGACGACACCTCCGCGTTCAACACATGTACGGTTGGGAAGACGTTTCCTCCAACTTGATCCAGCAAGGGGAAAGGAGAGGTTGATGAAGATCCAGCAGCACGACGGCGTGGTGGTGGAAGCAACGGTGATCTCGGCAGGGCTTCGCCAAGCTCAGGGAGAGGGAGAGGTGTCACGGGAGGGAGAGGGAGGCGCCGGGGACTAGGGTGCGGCTGCCCTACCTCCCCCCCACTATATATAGGACCCCTAGCGGGGGGCGCCGGCCCTAGGAGATTGAATCTCCAAGGGGGGCGGCGGCCAAGGGGGGTGGAGTGCCCCCCAAGCCAAGTGGGGCGCCCCACCCCTAGGGTTTCCAACCCTAGGCGCAGGGGGAGGCCCAAGGGGGGCGCACCAGCCCACTAGGGGCTGGTTCCCCTCCCACTTCAGCCCATGGGGCCCTCCGGGATAGGTGGCCCCACCCGGTGGACCCCCGGGACCCTTCTGGTGGTCCCGGTACAATACCGATTACCCCCGAAACTTTCCTGATGGCCGAAACTTGACTTCCTATATATAAATCTTCACCTCCGGACCATTCCGGAACTCCTCGTGATGTCCGGGATCTCATCTGGGACTCCGAACAACTTTCGGGTTACCATATACTAATATCTCAACAACCCTAGCGTCACCGAACCTTAAGTGTGTAGACTCTATGGGTTCGGGAGACACGCAGACATGACCGAGACGACTCTCTGGTCAATAACCAACAGCGGGATCTGGATACCCATGTTGGCTCCCACATGCTCCTCGATGAACCACGATGTCGAGGATTCGATCAATCCCGTATACAATTCCCTTTGTCAATCGGTACGTTACTTGCCCGAGACTCGATCGTCGGTATCCCAATACCTCGTTCAATCTCGTTACCGGCAAGTCACTTTACTCGTACCGTAATGCATGATCCTTTGATCAACCACTTGGTCACATTGAGCTCATTATGATGATGCATTACCGAGTGGGCCCAGAGATACCTCTCCGTCATACGGAGTGACAAATCCCAGTCTCGATTCGTGCCAACCCAACAGACACTTTCGGAGATACCCGTAGTGTACCTTTATAGTCACCCAGTTACGTTGTGACGTTTGGCACACCCAAAGCACTCCTACAGTATCCGGGAGTTGCACAATCTCATGGTCTAAGGAAATGATACTTGACATTCAGAAAAGCTATAGAAAACGAACTACACGATCTTTGAGCTATGCTTAGGATTGGGTCTTGTCCATCACATCATTCTCCTAATGATGTGATCCCATTATCAATGACATCCAATGTCCGTAGTCAGGAAACCATGACTATCTTTTGATCAACGAGCTAGTAAACTAGAGTCTCACTAGGGACGTGTTGTGGTCTATGTATTCACACATGTATTACAATTTCCGGATAACACAATTATAGCATGAACAATAGATAATTATCATGAACAAAGAAATATAATAATAACCATTTTATTATTGCCTCTAGGGAATATTTCCAACACACTATGTCCCTATTGTCCCTTGTTACCATTGATCCTCAGACTCACAGCTTGGGCCCCCCTACCCGAGATCTGCCGGTTTTGACACCGACAATGGTGCTTTCATTGAGAGCTCCGCTGTGTAGTCACAAAAAGCGATCTATGGCTCGCCCTGTCATCAACGATGATATCACTTCTGGAAGGAGCCTAACTTCAGGACAGGTCCTCCAGCTCGGCGGTTTCACCGTGGGTTCCCGCATGGCCATCAAGCCGAAAGTGTCCCCTGTGATCGCCAAGCACCACCCCTGCATCTGTCTCAAATACTCCAAAAAGATGGATCTGGCGGACACCTCGTCCTTACACGAGCTGCTAGATCGCATCGCCGCCCAGGGGCTTTCAATGGCAAATGATCGGATCGGGCTTAAACCTGACCAGAGGGGAATCAATCTCCCGCCAATCACTCACCTGGTAGCGGTCGTTGAGGAATGAGCCGGACACTTCTTCTCCTGAACTAAAGACCAGCTATGTTTGGACCTCCGAATCCCTTGAGTCGGATACCCTTACTTTGGGTGGGACTCCGCGCCCCCTGAACTCAGGGTCGGACATTGAGTCCAAGGAGCACTTGGATCTTCCCGGACCTGAACTGGTGACTTCGGAGGCTTTGCAAACTCCGGATACAATATTTGGTCGGGATTCGAGTTTTAGCCCACCCACCCACCACAATCAATACTCTCCAAGTAATTCAGGCCCACCAGACATATATGACCTGATGTATGTATGGCAGCAACCTCAGGAAATGGTCCATCACTTTTGGGCCAGGTTCATACTTGTCAAAAATAAGATTAAAGATTGTTGCGACGACGATGCAGTTCCGGTCTTTCATCACAATTGTACCGACAAGGGAATTCTGAATGCCCTCGACTTCAGTCGCATACAGAGTTTCATGGAATTATCACACTTAGTACAGAAGTACTATGCGATGGAAATCACATGGAAGGCCCAGAAAATCCAGTTGGAACCTACTGCCTTCAAGCATTGTACTGCCCTGGCAAGATGAATACACCCTCACGAGGCATCCGACCATAAAGCCCGTCGGCAAGAAAAACAAACCCTTCGCGGGATACAGGTCCGTTCTTGACGAACTCCTCGACAAGCCCTGTCTGATACATGCGATGCCAAGCATAGACTCAACTCATAGCCTTCGAGCATTTGGGTAGTCCGGTAGGTAGCTAAAAGTGGGGAGGCCATCCTGACCACCACCACTCCAGAGAAACACTCTCCGGAAGATGACGATTTTAACGTCCTTACGGTCTTCGAGACTTTCTCTTCAAATAATCGGTGTAAGAGGGCACTTCGCGAACTCACCGAAGTCCACCAAGTAATCGTAGTGAGCCCATGGAGTGACACGGTAATAACCTTCACCGCTGACGATGAACCAAGGGCCCGATCAATCCGAGCACCCGCCACTTTAGTACTAAAACCCATTGTGGACGGCTTTCGACTTACCAAAGTGCTCATGGACGACGGAAGTGGGCTTAACCTCATTTACGAGGACACACTCGACAAAATGCAGGTTGATAGAACACGCCTCGAGCAAAGCAATACCACTTTTTGAGGTATCATCCCCAGTCGAGAAGCATGATGTTTGGCGAGAATTAAACTTGATGTAGTATTCGGCACGCCTGAAAATTATAGGTTAGAAGAGTTGCTCTTTCACATTGTTCCCTTCAATAGCGGATATCATGCCCTTCTAGGGCGGGACACTTTCTCACGCTTCCAAGCCGTACCCCATTATAGGTACATGAAGCATAAAATGCTAGGGCCTAATGGAATTATCACAGTTACGAGTGATCCGGATAAAGCACTCCGTGCAGAAAACAAAACCTCATCCTTGTATCTTGAGGCACTATCCTTTGCGGCTGAGGAACTAACCACCATACGATCCACGGTGGACAAGGATGATGTGATTCTCGACAAGAGATCTAAATCCACCTCTTTCAAGCCAGCAGATGAAATAGTTAAATTTCAAGTGCACCCGACGGATCCTAATAAAACAACGTCCATTGGAGCACAATTGGACCCGACGGTAGACGCCACCTTACGCGTGTTCCTACGAGAAAACTGGGATATCTTCGCCTGGCACCCTTTGGACATGCCCGCCACCATCGGATCCCACGCAGACTGGCCGAACACAACCTCAACATAATCAGTCAAGCAACCATTGCGGTGATTTTCTGAACCCAAACGACAAACTGTGGGGGAGGAGCTAGCTAAACTACTTGAGGACGAGTTCATCAAAGAAATCAAACACCCGGATTGGCTAGCCAACTTGGTCATGGTGCCTAAGAAAGATAAGTCCTGGCGTCTTTGTGTCGATTTCAAAGACCTCAATAAGGCTTTCCCTAAAGACCCTTTCCCATTGCCCCGCATTGAGCAGATTATTGATCACTACAAGAACTATGTCAATTTGTGACCCTCACTATTAGCCGCTGAAAGGTCAATGTTTTTCATTTGCGACCTTTTTTTGACCAAAAACAGAAGGTCGTCGTAAACTGAAATTAACGACCTTCTCTGTGATATGTAAAAGGTCGTTGGTTCTTCGACCAAAATTTTGGTCACTAGAAGCCTCCCCAAGCCATGTAGGATCCAGCGTGGCAAGCTGACATGGATAAGATTCAGCCCGGTCCGATTAGGTGTCTACATGGGCCGGGCCAATTAAATCAGCCCATTTATTATTTGGCCAAGCCCAATAAATCAGCCTATTTTTATTTGTTTTCCTGGTAATTTTGGTCAGCTACATGGGCCAAGCCCAACAATTTAGTCTTTTATTTTGCTACGACGTGGGCTTTTGGGCTATAGAGTTTTAGATTTTATTTTTTTCAAGAGAAGGGTCCACTAGTCTAATGGGTCCCAATTGTCAGGTTTTAATAAGTAGGTCCCAGTTGTCAGGATTATATTCCTCATATTTCAGAGATCCAATAAATAAATAACCAATATTTACACGATGCTTCAAACAAAGCACAACAAAATATCATGAAAACATAGTTCACATCATGAATATAATCAAACAGAGCCAAACTTGGCACATTACAGTTAAACATGGTTCACATGAGAACTAGTTCACATCAGGTAACACAACTACAAAAAAAACTAGCTATCGAAGTATAACTAGCTGCAATAAGCTAGAACTCTATGTTTCTCCCGACTTCTTCGTCCTGGAGCTCACGACGAAACATGAATGAAGGACAACATCTGCAAGTTATCAAAAAAAATTGTTAGGGACAAAATAAAGGCAAATCTAACAGCACATTAACTTGTAGGCAGTCTGTGTGCATAAATAAGAGTAAAACAAGCAAAATGAGGCAAAATCAGTGAATACTAGTAACTATCAGTAGCGAGTAAAAACTACTCCAATCACATCAGGTTTACAATCCTATAAATGTGACATTTTTATCATTTAAGCATGGAATGATTCAATTCAAGAGTACAGACTTGCTACACTATAAAAGGGTAATTCAAGACAAGTTAACATAAGAAGTTGACAAAACAAACATTAACAGGTGCAAATCAGTTAATTGAACATTCTGAACATCCAGTAAAAGAAGTAATTCAAGACAAGTTAATTTGTTGTCACAGTAGAATTCTCCTATAGGCTCTGAATCCGCAAGGGAAGTTCAATATACATCCCTTGGTAGCACTCAAATCAGCCCAAGACTAAGATAATTTTTAACAAAACTATAGAAGCTACTCCATGCTTTAACAAAAATACAGAAACTACATAAGCTGCACATTCAGGTTGTGATACTCCCATGTTCACTATATGCATGTTGCATGTTGTGATACTCCCATCTTATGAAATTTAACTCACATAACTAGAAATCACAACATAACTGATTTTGAACATTCCATGCAAAATACGGTAAATAGGTCTTGTATCTATTCCTTGGCTACTGTTATTTCAACTGTAAATTTAGCCAACAATCATCAGCAGCAAGTACAGAGTAAACCGGGACTTTGTTGTAGCTACAAAAACTGAAACAACACACACATCATGGAATTTCATATCATAGCCAACAAATATTTTACCAGAACACAGGGTGTTCTTCTCTGTATTTTAGAAACATGCAAACAAAGGTTTCAGTACAATCGGACAAGTGGAGTAGACAAGTTTTAGAACTGGCTGTGTTCGCACAGTTTGGTTTATTTGCCCGGTATATTTAAACAAAAGTTTCTGTACAAATAGATAAGTGGAGTAGCATGTGTTTACTTTGCATGCTCAAGGTACACTAGTCTGATGAAAACAATATGCTCGAGGTACATTAGCTTGCATGTTCGGAGTACATTCAGAAATTCTGAACAACATCAAATTGTCTAAATAACTTGGCCTAGAACACCAATCTTAAAGTGAATTTATGAGAGCAGTACATTCATGAAGTTCTACTCTGAATTTTAACTTTCTTTCTCTGAATTTTCTGCAGCAGGGTAATATCTCAACAGAAAACAACACTGTAAACAAGGTAGGATCATCAGTGAATACTAAACAAGGTCCCAATATATCAGTGAGGTCTGGAACAGAAAACATCTCTTAATAGCTCCACCACTCGTCAATTAACAGAGAGGTGAAATGCGCCAAATCAATGAATCCAGCTCGCAACTACGCGCACCCCTGCAGATTCATACGTAATCGGAGGGAATTGGAGCTGTTACACCTAACCCCGCAACCTAGATCCACCGCCTCGCGTGCGCCAGATCCATCGACGTGCGCACCGTGTGAAGGAGCTATGACGAGCAGAGATGACACCGACACATTTAGGCACCGAGGCAGGCATGAAGGGTGAGAGAGGGGGGAGACAAACGTACCCATCATGGTCGGAGATCCGTGGTCACCATGGCCGGAGATGGACGGCTGTTGGCGCACGTGGTGGAGGTCGATGAAGAACCAGCATCGTGGTTGAAGCAGGAGCCGGCCGGGTCGTGGAGCATAGGTCGAGCTCGGAAGTGGAAGGATCGATATGGTTGACTAGAGGGGGGGTGAATAGGCAAATACCAATTTTTAACTTAACTTTATCAAATTAAACTTTGCATCAAAGTAGGTTGTCTAGATGTGCAACTAGGTGAGCAACCTATATGATGCAGTACCAACAAGCAAACAAGCAAGCAAGAGAAGTAACACTAAAGATCTTGCACAAGTAAAGGTAAGAGATAACCAAGAGTGGATCCGGTGAAGACGAGGATGTGTTACCGAAGTTCCTTCCCTTTGAAGGGAAGTACGTCTCTGTTAGAGCGGTGTGGAGGCACAATGCTCCCCAAGAAGCCACTAGGGCCACCATATTCTCCTCACGCCCTCACACAATGCGAGATGCCGTGATTCCACTAATGGTGCCCTTGAAGGTTGCGACCGAACCTTTACAAACAAGGTTGGGGCAATCTCCACAACTTAATCGGAGGCTCCCAACAAAATCACGAAGCTTCACCACAATGGACTATGGCTCCGTGGTGACCTCAACCGTCTAGGGTGCTCAAACACCCAAGAGTAACAAGATCCGCTAGGGATGAGTGGGGGAATCGAAAATCCCTTGGTGGAAGTGTAGATCGGGGCCTTCTCAACCACTCCCGAGCAAATCAACAAGTTTGATTGGCTAGAGAGATAGATCGGGCGAAAATGGAGCTTGGAGCATTTAATGGAGCTTGAGCAATAAATGGAGCTTGAGGGGGAAGAGGCAAGTCAAAGGGAAGAAGGGGACCCCCTTTTATAGTGGGGGCAACAATCCAACCGTTGCCCCCCACTAACCAGCCCCGCACAGGGCGGTACTATTGCTAAGAGGGGGCGGTACTACCGCTAGGTCAGCGGTACTGCAGCACCAGCCAGCGGCACTGCCGCGCAGAGAAGACAAGGAGGGAATAGGACCCAACGCGGTACTACCGTGATGGTAGGGGCGGTTCTACCACTCCTGAAACGGTACTACCGCCTCTACAACCGCAACTAGTGCCGCAAAACCCGACACGAGAAAAAGAGCCCTCGAGTCGAGGTGGTAGGAGCCAGACAGCACAGCGGTACTACGGCAGCGGGGTCACGGGCTGTACTACCGCTATGGAGCGGAACTACCGCTTGTGACCCTTCGGCCGTACTACCGCTGGTAGTGCGGTACTACCGCTGGGACACAGAAGAGAGAGAGAGAGAGGATCTCTCCAAAGAGGCTAAGGACGAGGCAGTGGTGCCAGGCACCCCAGCGGTACTACTGCTGTGGAGTCCCGGGCGGTACTACCGCTGTGGAGCGGTACTGCCGCTTGTGGCTCCTCAGCGGTACTACGGCTGGGTTGCGCGGTACTACCGCTGGGACCCAAACATGACAAAGAAAAGTGGAGAGATCTCTTCAATGGAATGGAAAAGCTCGGAGGGTGAGAAGCTGATGTGTACGTGTTGATTCCACCCATGCAATACCCCAGTGGACCCCCTCTTGATAGAATGGTGCCCTCTATGCAACTAGTCCACCGAGAGAGAAACGAAAGAGCTACACCGTCTTGAAAGACACTCCGAAGGGAAGAAAACGTCTCGTGCCAGGGGTGAATCTGTGAACTATTCAAAGCACATGATTAGTCCGCAAACATGTTGTCATCAATCACCAAAACTACCTTGAGAGAGATATGCCGTAACAATCTCCCCCTTTTTGGTGGATTGATGACAACTAGGGATTTGCGCAAGGAAAAGAAATAAATGTAAGAAAACTAAGAACTACAAAATACAGACGGGCTCCCCCAGAATGTGTTCACCTAGTTTGAGGCGCATTCGGAAAGCAAGACACACACATTCGGATCAACAATCCCCCTATATTTTATAGTCCAACAATACTAAGCACAAGATATATGAGAGAATAGTATAAAACAGGACAAGCATGCAACTCATAATAAACTACAGTACTGAATAGACATAAGTAATAAGGTAGCGATAGGGAGCATATGTCTCACACCATATGTCTAGAACTTAGGTCTCACAGGCACCAAACCAAACCAAACAAAGACACCGAGAGAACACACAAGAAAACACAAGATGACACACACAAACTCAAAGCACGACAACAACACAAATCCCTACTCTCTCTCCCCCTTTGGCAGCAAGACACCAAAAAGGGAAAAGAGTGACGCTACGACTCCAGGTGATGGGAAGATGAGGATCTCGAACATCACATCTCAGCGTGATCGTCTGCATCTTCATCGTGGGTCGAAAACTGCTCGGCATCAGAGTCGGTCCAAGGGCAATGCTGATGAATCCATTCCTCCTCTTCAGTGATCTGACCCTCAGAACCACTGGCAACTGTCGCTCCCATCTGACGCATGAGCTCCTTGTGGCGCATCCTGGCATGCTTCTCCGCCACATGAGTCATGTACTGACCATGAGACTCCATGCAGAAAAGCTTCTTCATCTTGCATTTAAGCTTCTGTGCCCATGACGGTTCTGTACTAGAGGGCCCAAAGTCCTCGTGATCATCAGTGGCAGCCCCACCCACGGTCCCCATGGCAGTAGCAGCAGCAGACGGACCCCCTGTTTGAGGCGCTGGGGTGACCCAGTTGTCCTTCTTCCTCAGACGCTTGATCTCATGAGAAACCAAGTCTCCAGTTTCTAGCAACACTCTGGGATAGATCTGTGCCTAGGCCCTCTGAATGAGCCTCATGATGAATGGACAATATATCGGGCACTTGCACTCAGACACGGCAGAGAGAACTTCAGACCACATCACATGAGAAATATCCAGGCTCTCTCCAGTGTTTGCGTCCTTCTCATGCTGACAGAACAGAAGCATGTCCACGAGATAAGAGTGGACCATATCCAGATTCCCGATGCGAGGAAAGAGAGTCTCACGGAAGATACAATGAAGAATGTCCAGATACGGAGACAGCTCATAGGTTTTCTTCTTAGTCACTGGGTGAACTTTCACAGTGTAGTAGGGCCAAAGGGCTTGCTTGTGGGTGGACGGATCATTGCGGTGAGGGCGGAAACCGACTGGAGTCTCAAGCCCGTGATCCACCACATCAAGTAACTCCATGAAAGCCTTCCACTTGACGGAAAGCAGCTTGCCATTGGTCATCCATGTCAGAGTTCTGTCGACATCTGTCCCAAGTTGAACGGTGGCAAAGAATTGAGCCACCAGATCTGCATCGAAATCCTTGTTGAATTGCATGATCCTGAGAATGTTTAGCTGAGTGCACATCTGAAGGGCTTCGCCAAAGTACTCCGGGTCCTTCTCCATAGCATCAGTGTCAATGGAGCGAACATCAACAAAGAGATTCTTCTTGGCCTTGATCACATCAAAATAGATGGCAAACTGAAATCGGTTCCAGAACGGGCGGTTAACCAAAGTGGGTTCTTGGTCCACCTCATAGGGATTGCGGCGACGCTTTTCCCAAAACTCCTTGTTGGTCATCTCAGTCACAGTCTTCCCCTTTGGCTTGTTGGAGGATCTCTTCGATTGCTGAGGAGGTGGAGGA
Organism: Triticum dicoccoides; assembly: GCF_002162155.2. Taxonomy (NCBI): domain Eukaryota; kingdom Viridiplantae; phylum Streptophyta; class Magnoliopsida; order Poales; family Poaceae; genus Triticum; species Triticum dicoccoides. The sequence goes on along the minus strand of NC_041382.1, from coordinate 677,070,233 downwards.
ACACTAGCGGATGCACTTGCTGGAGGCGGTTGGGTGCTAGAGGAACCACTGGCTGGCTCAGAGGTGCGGTAGCGTTTTGATGTTGCACGCTCAGGGTTGATACGGCGAGCTTGATGCTCAGAATGATCATCACCTGGAGCCAAACACAAGAACACGCAAAACAACCAGAAAGAACGAGCATAAGCCAACAAACACAACAAAAAGGATCAAGGTAAAGCAAGAATATGATGGAATTTGGCAGGCAGCGGTAGTACCGTGACATGCCCGCGGTAGTACCGCCCAAGCGGTAGTACCGTACCAAAGAGAGCGGTAGTACCGCTCGAGGTCAAGCGGTAGTACCGCTCCAACGAGAGTGGTAGTACTGCTCGAGGCGGAGAAACAGCGGTTTCCTACATAGAGGCGGAGAAACAACGGTTTCCTACTACCATGGTCAGATCCGGCACTACCGGCCTGCCAAATTCAAAAATATTCCTACCAAACTCTAATCGAGATAGTCTAGTTGCCTTCTCCAACCAACTCAAGCCTAGATTTAGCCAAAAATCTAGAGATGCAACCACCATTGCCCCTAAGAAACAAGATCTAAAAACGAGACAAAAGGAGAGAAGGAACGGGGGCAATACCGGCATCCATGGCAAGAGAACGAGGTGGGGATCGACTCCACAAAAGGAAATGGAGAGGGATGCCCCGGAGACGGAGATCCGCCAGAGCCCTCCCACGGCGAGTTGAGGCTAGAGAGAGGAAGAGGAAAGAGGGGGCGAAGCGAATGAGTATGGGGGAGAAGAAACCTCCCCTGCCCCGATATAACCCCCTGGTCCCGTCCCTCAGCGGTAGTACCATGCTGGGGGCGGTAGTACCGCTTATGAGCGGTAGTACCGTGCACCACCAGCGGTAGTACTGCCCAGCACGCCATGGCAACCTAACAACATGGCTTTTGCTCGAACAAAACGGCAAGAAAAGAGAGCACACCAGCAAACGACCAAGACACACCTCTTCAAAAGAGGGCGGTGGCCGAGGCCACCTATGTTTGAGTCAAGAGGTATGGCGCCGCGAAGATTTTAACCTTGGGCCCATGACCAAAACTCGTCTTTGAAACACAAGTACCATCAACAATGGCTAAAGTGAAAGACTTGATCAATTTATGCATAATGGGGGGAGGGAGAGTTCATTGAGAGAACAACACTCCCCCTATGTCCATGCCTACACCTAAACTAGACAGCAAATTGAGCGTGGTGGGGTGTGCAAGGGTTCAAGCCACATTGCTCGAATCAATGATATTTAGCTCATGCCTTAACTCGTGAAATCTTGCTTCATCCAAGGGCTTCGTGAAAATATCTGCAAGGTTGTCATGAGTGTTGACATAGTTGAGCTCGATCTCTCCTCGCCTAATGTGATCCCGGATGAAGTGATACCGAATCTCAATATGCTTCGTCTTGAAGTGTTGCACCGGGTTGAGAGAGATCTTGATGGCACTTTCATTTTCACACGAAAGAGGCACTTTGTCACAAGTGACACCATAATCCTTTAAAGTTTGCCTCATCCATAGGAGTTGTGCACAACAACTACCGGCGGCAACATACTCCGCCTCAGTGGACGAGAGAGACACACAACTTTGCTTTTTGGAAGACCAACTTACCAAAGAGCAACCAAGGAATTGGCACCCTCCGGAAGTGGACTTCCTATCCACTTTGTCTCCCGCCCAATCGGAATCCGAGTACCCTACAAGCTTGAAGTTTGATCCTCTTGGGTACCATAAGCCAAAGTTTGGGGTATGAGCCAAATATCGAAAGATTCGTTTGACCGCCACATAGTGACTTTCCTTAGGTGCGGCTTGAAACCGTGCACAAATTCCCACACTCAACATGATGTCCAGTCTAGATGCACAAAGGTAAAGCAAGGATCCAATCATGGAATGATATACCTTTTGATCCACCACTTTACCATTTGGATCCAGGTGAAGTTGGCACTTGGTGGGCATTGGAGTGGAAGCCGGCTTGACATCACTTAGCTTGAATCTCTTGAGCATGTCTTGAGTGTATTTGGATTGATTGATGAAGGTTCCTTCTCTTCTTTGCTTCACTTCGAACCCTAGAAAGAACTTCAACTCTCCCATGGAGGACATCTCGAACTTTGAGGTCATGAGAGCGGCAAATTCCTCATTGAAAGCTTTGTTAGGAGAACCAAAGATAATGTCATCAACGTATAATTGGCACACAAACAACTTCCCTTTGACCTTCTTAGTAAAAAGAGTGGGGTCGATTAGCCCAACTTCAAAACCACGGTCTTGTAACAACTCGGTAAGGTGGTCATACCACACACGTGGGGCTTGTTTAAGGCCATAGAGTGCCTTATCGAGTTGATACACATGATTGGGAAAGTAGGGATCCTCGAACCCGGGGGGTTGCTTGACGTAAACCAACTCATTAATAGGACCATTAAGAAAAGCACTTTTCACATCCATTTGTTGTAACTTAAAGTTATGATGAGAAGCATATGCAATCAACATGCGAATGGATTCAAGACGAGCAACGGGAGCAAAGGTTTCACCGTAGTCGATACCCTCGACTTGGGAGTAGCCTTGTGCTACCAAACGAGCCTTGTTGCGAATGATAATCCCATGGGCATCTTGCTTGTTCTTAAATATCCACTTGTTTCCTATGACATTGTGATTCCCGGTTGGTCTTGGCACCAATCTCCACACTTTGTTGCGCTCGAAGTTGTTGAGTTCTTCATGCATGGCATTGAGCCAATCCGGATCTTCTAGCGCTTCATAGACCTTGTGGGGTTCCACACAAGAGACAAACGCGTGATGCTCACAATAATTTGCTAATTGTCTACGAGTGCTTACCCCCTTTCTTAAGCTTCCAAGCACATTCGTCATGAGATGATCCTTGGTGGAGAGCTTGGAAGCAACCTTGGCGGCACGACGCTCTAATTCCTCCTCGGGGGTGAGACGATGAGTGGTCACTTGATCATCTTGAGCGTCGTCTTGGGCTTGTTCTTGTTCTTGAACTTGCTCGAAGGAGAGAACTTGACCTTGGGCATCGCTTGATGTGTCAACACCGTCTTGAGCGTGATCTTGCCCTTGGTCAGGTTCTTGAGGATGAGGGCCTTCATGTTGTTCTTTGGAAGCGTGTGGGCTTTGGGTTGGTGATGGCTCCACTTGAGTGGAGCTTTGTCCTTCTCCTTCGGCCACAAGGGGTTCCTCAATGGGTAGGATAAATCCAACACCCATTCTTCTTATGGCTTGGGGAGGAATTTCATCACCTACATCACAAGTGCCACTTTGCTCCACTTGGGAGCCGTTATTCTCATCAAACTCCATGTTACACGTCTCCTCAATAAGTCCCGTGGATTTATTAAGGACACGGTAAGCATGAGAGTTTGTAGCATAGCCAACAAATATGCCCTCATAAGCTCTAGCCTCAAATTTAGACAACCGAACACCTTTCTTGAGAATGAAACACTTACACCCGAATACCCGGAAGTACTTGAGATTGGGCTTGTTACCGGTGAGTATCTCATATGGAGTCTTGTTCAAGCCCTTGCGGAGGTAGATCCGATTGGATGCATGACACCGGTGTTGATGGCTTCGGCCCAAAAGTTGTACGGAGACTTGAACTCCACCATCATGGTCCTTGCCGCATCCATCAACGTCCAGTTCTTCCTCTCCGCAACACCATTTTGTTGAGGGGTGTAGGGTGCGGAATATTGATGCTTGATTCCCTCATCACTAAGAAACTCATCCAAGGTGTAGTTCTTGAACTCGATGCCGTTGTCACTTCTCATTGTCAAGATCTTTGCATTGTGTTGACGTTGTGCTTCATTTGCAAAGTCAATGACGGTTTGTTGGGTCTCGCTCTTCCTCTTGAAGAAATACACCCACGTGTACCTTGAGTAGTCATCCACAATCACCAAGCAATACTTCCTACCTCCAAGACTATGGAAGGATGGAGGCCCAAAGAGATCCATGTGAAGGAGCTCCAAAGGCCTCTTCGAATAAATGATAGTCATGGGAGGGTGAGCCTTCTCATGTACCTTTCCTTCGATACAGGCACTTCAAGCATGATCTTTAGCAAAACTAACATTCGTTAGTCCACGGACATGGTCCCCCTTGAGGAGACTTTGCAAAGATCTCATATTGACATGGGCTAAACGGCGATGCCAAAGCCATCCCACATCAACTTTAGCCATTAGGCATGTCGCGGTCTTAGTGGGTCGCTCCGAAAAGTTAATCACATATAGACCATTCTCGACATGCCCAACAAATGCTACTTTAAGATTCTTTCTCCACAAGAGGGCCACGGTATCGATATCAAAGAAAGTGGCAAAGCCCATGATTGCAAGTTGACGAACGGAAAGTAAATTGTATGCAAGGGACTCAACAAGCATGACCTTCTCGATCGTGAGATCATGAGAGATGACCACCTTGCCAAGTCCCAATACCTTAGAAGATGAGGCGTCACCCCACTCGACATTGGTGGGCATAGATGGAACCTTGTGCACGTCCACCACCAAGTCCTTGCTTCTGGTCATATGATTTGTAGCTCCGCTATCGAGCAACCATGATCCCCCACCGGAAGCAAACACCTACAAGAGATCAGTGCTTGGTTTTAGGTACCCATTTTGTAATGGTCCTTTGATGTTAGTAACAAGGGTCTTTGGAACCCAAATATACCGTTCAATGTATTCATGAGGAGAACCAACAAATTTGGCATAAACATGCCCATCACTAGCACGGCATAACACATAAGACGGATTAAAATCGCCGGCTTTGTTGGGAGGGGTGGCATTGCCCTTCTTGACATTGCCGCCCTTTGCAATGTTCTTCTTCTTCTCCTTGGACACACTCTCTCCCTCCTTCACAAAGGTTTGCATGAGAGGATGAGGTCGTTTGGTCTTGTCATTCTTCTTCTTGTTCTTGGAGTCGGGCATGTACCCAACCCCTTCCTTGGCCACGACTTCCTTTTGACTACTCAAAATGTCGTTGAGGTTCTTTTCACCTTGTATGCACGACACAAGGCCTTTCTCACGCTGCTCTTTCAACTTAGCATTTTCCTCAAGAAGATGTATATGCTCACAACACGGGTTAGTAGCATTTGCATTGTCAATTAAAACCATATGAGGAAATGTGGCTTTCTCCTTAGCTAGCTTCACTTGGAGTTGATCATGAGACTCCTTGAGACTAGCTTGAATACCCTTCAAGGCCTTGTGGGCCTTGTAAAGTATATCAAACTCCTCTTTGAGTCTAGCGAGATCAACCCCAAGTTTGTCCTTCTCAGAATTTAGCACACGAGAAACAACAAGAACATGATCATAATCGTTCTTTAACTTACCATGATCAACGTTGTGTGACTCCTCAAGAGCCAAACGAAGACCACGCTCTTCCGCAAGAGCATTGGAAAGATCCGAAATCTCATCGGCATAGTCACGACTATGCCCTTCCATCTTAGTGATGGTATCTTCATGAGCCTCGATCATGTCATTGGCTTCACCAAGTTGTTCCAAGAGAGCAACAAAGTGCTTCTTGGATTTACCCTTAAGTTTTCCCATAAAGGCCTCAAACTCATTTGCCTCCACATTAGCTCCCTCATGTTCATCAATGCTATTCGTCAAAGAAGGATGATTAATGATGGTAGTTTTGATGTTGGGGGTTACCTTGTTGGTGGCTTTAGCCATGAGGCACTTGGCGGTGATGCTCTTATTGGGTGAGTCGAAGAGAGACACCCGTGGAGTCGTCGCAATGGCAACGGAGGCCATGGCAACCGACTCATCACTTTCATCATCATCATCATCCTCATTGTACTCATCTTGTACCACCAATGCCCTGGGAGGCGTCTTCTTGGTGAATTTGCTCTTGTTGGGGAACGACTTGGCCTTCTCCTTTCGGATGAGCTTGCCACCATTGTCTTCCCTCTTCTCATACGGGCATTCCACAAAAAAATGACTCACGTTGCCGCTATTTTAGCAAGTCCTTACACGTTGCTTGCCCCTCGTGCCACTTGAGTTGTTTTTTCTAAAGTTTGGCCTCGAGTTTTTCTCACTCCAAAATTGCCTTGAAGCAAGTGCCATGTGTTCATGATATGCATACTTCGTATCTTCGGGGTTGCTCTCCTATTCTTCCTCCTCTTCTTCTTCAACAGTGAGCTTGGCCTTCAATGCAAGGTTAGGCCTCTTTGCTCTTTGACAACGAAGCACCGCATTGTCGGCGGTCTTGTCCAAAATGTTCATGGCCACAAACTCATCCAACACTTCACTTGAGGTCAAAGTGTGGAACTCCAGTCTTTGACGAATGACGGAGGACATGGCCTTGTGATAGGGCATCGTTGCCTTGAGGAATTTGCGCTTGATCCAATTGTCATCCGTGTCCTTGCTCCCGTGATCTCGTAGTGAGACCGCGAGTTTGGTTACTCTCCGATAAAGCTCACGAGGTTCTTCATCTTCTTTCATTGCAAACTCATCGGCCTCATCTTGTACCACTTCATAGTTGGAGCGTTGAATGCTTGCGCTTCCCCGGTAGAGAGAGACAACACAATGCCATGCATCTTTGGCCAAGGCGAAGGGACAAAGATGAGGTAGGTCTTCGGGTGGAATTGCATCTTGGATGATGAAGAGAGCATTCTCATTGAATTGATTGTCCGTGGCTTCTCGAGGAGTGAAGTTGCTTGAATCATGCGGATAGAAACCTTCTTCAATGATTCTCCAAAGGTTAGTGTTCACATGATTTAAATGACGTTTAAAGCGGTAAACCCAAGAATCAAAGTCCTCATTTTTCATAATCTTAGGGGGAGGACCGGCATGATTCAAATGAGTAGAAGGAACCGGTCCACCATAAACAAGTGGTGGTTCCACATGAGCAAAGATGCCGGTGCCATTTTTACCACTAGAAGACAGAGCCTTTTCACTACTAGCTTCCCCCTTGTCGGGGATAACATCCGTCACCTTGTCGGTGGGATCACCCACTTTCAACGGTGCGGTGGAAAGTTTAAGCCCCTCAAGAAATTTAGTAAACATGCTTTCAACCTCGGTCGTCATGGAGGTCTTCAATGTCTCTATGGCCACATTGAACTCCTCACGAGAGACCGAGGTTGCCCCATCGCCCGTAGACGAGATCGGATTCACATCGGAGTCTTCCTCCACACCGTCTACGGTATCAACCATACTCTTTGGACGGTAAAGTCCTTAATAAAGAGACGAGGCTCTGATACCAATTGAAAGGATCGATATGGTTGACTAGAGGGGGGGGGGGTGAATAGGCAACTACCAATTTTTAACTTAACTTTATCAAATTAAACTTTGCATCAAAGTAGGTTGTCTAGATGTGCAACTAGGTGAGCAACCTACATGATGCAGTACCAACAAGCAAACAAGCAAGCAAGAGAAGTAACACTAAAGATCTTGCACAAGTAAAGGTAAGAGATAACCAAGAGTGGATCCGGTGAAGACGAGGATGTGTTACTGAATTTCCTTCCCTTTGAAGGGAAGTAAGTCTCCGTTAGAGCGGTGTGGAGGCACAATGCTCCCCAAGAAGCCACTAGGGCCACCGTATTCTCCTCACGCCCTCACACAATGCGAGATGCCGTGATTCCACTATTGGTGCCCTTGAAGGCGGCGACCGAACCTTTACAAACAAGGTTGAGGCAATCTCCACAAATTAATCGGAGGCTCCCAACAAAACCACGAAGCTTCACCACAATGGACTATGGCTCCATGGTGACCTCAACCGTCTAGGGTGCTCAAACATCCAAGAGTAACAAGATCCGCTAGGTATGAGTGGGGGAATTGAAAATCCCTTGGTGGAAGTGTAGATCGGGGCCTTCTCAACCACTCCCGAGCAAATCAACAAGTTTGATTGGCTAGAGAGATAGATCGGGCGAAAATGGAGCTTGGAGCATTTAATGGAGCTTGAGCAATAAATGGAGCTTGAGGGGGAAGAGGTAGGTCAAAGGGAAGAAGGGGACCCCCTTTTATAGTGGGGGCAACAATCCAACCATTGCCCCCCACCAACCAGCCCCGCACAGGGCGGTACTACCGCTAAGAGGGGGCGGTACTACCGCTATGTCAGCGGTACTGCGGCACCAGCCAGCGGCACTGCTGCGCAGAGAAGACAAGGAGGGAATAGGACCCAACGCGGTACTACCGCGGTGGTAGGGGCGGTTCTACCGCTCCTGAAATGGTACTACCGCCTCTACAACCGCAACTAGTGCCGCAAAACCCGACACGAGAAAAAGAGCCCTCGAGTCGAGGCGGTAGGAGCCAGACAGCCCAGTGGTACTACCGCAGCGGGGTCACGGGCGGTACTACCGCTATGGAGCGGAACTACCACTTGTGACCCTTCGGCCGTACTACCGCTGGTAGTGCGGTACTACCGCTGGGACACAGAAGAGAGAGAGAGAGGATCTCTCCAAAGAGGCTGAGGACGAGGCGGTGGTGCCAGGCACCCCAGCGGTACTACTGCTGTGGAGTCCCGGGCGGTACTACCGCTGTGGAGCGGTACTACCGCTTGTGGCTCCTCAGTGGTACTACGGCTGGGTTGCACGGTACTACCGCTGGGACCCAGACAGGACAAAGAAAAGTGGAGAGATCTCTTCAATGGAATGGAAAAGCTCGGAGGGTGAGAAGCTGATGTGTACGTGTTGATTCCACCCATGCAATACCCCAGCGGACCCCCTCTTGATAGAACGGTGCCCTCTACGCAACTAGTCCACCGAGAGAGAAACGAAAGAGCTACACCGTCTTGAAAGACACTCCGAAGGGAAGAAAACGTCTCGTGCCAGGGATGAATCTGTGAACTATTCAAAGCACATGATTAGTCCGTAAACATGTTGTCATCAATCACCAAAACTACCTTGAGAGATATATGTTGTAACAGGAAGGCCGAGTGGCGCGGGCCCGACAGAGGCGAGGCGGATGCGGACATCACCGACTGGGGCGGTGCTGGGACGGAGGAACCGGCCAGCTCGTCGGAGGATGCAGCGGCCGGAGGAGGCGAGGCCTGCCGCTGCAGCTAGTGGAGCGGCCAGGCGTGGTGCAGGTGAGCGAGGCAGAAGGCACGCGCGGGAGCAGCGGAGCGGGCTGGGCGAACAACGCGTGCTTCTGTTGGAGACGAGGACGAGCGCGGGCAAAGCCACGCTCGCGGCGGAGCGGGGCGATGCGGCGACGCGCGAGGCTGAGGCAGCACCGCCCGGAGCGGAGGCACGGCCACGCGGGGCGGAGCGGGGAGGTCGCCGGTGGGGGTGGTAGTCGTCCAACGGCGGGATTGGGGAGGACTCGGGGGAGGGAGAGGAATTGAGTGGATCTCCAGCCAGGGAGGGAAGGGGAGGTGGAGGCCATGGTTGTGGTCGCCGACGGTGTTGAAGTGGTGAGTGCCACCACGGGAGAGAGAGGGGATGCTGGAGAGAGGTGGCCATGGCGTCGATCTAGGGTTTCGGCGTGGAGAGGAGGAGAGGGTGGAGTGGAAGGCGGAGGTCACCGGCGGGTATGAAGTAGAGGATGTCGCTAGGGCAGTCGACGAGTGGGGGAGGAGGTCGCTGGCGGGGCTGGGGCTCGGTTTGGGGGAGTGGAGATCGGCGGTGGGGCTGGGTTTGGGGTTGCGGGAAAGGAGAGGATGGATCTAGGGGACCGAGGGGAGGGGGAGTGGCTGAGTGGGGGTGGCGGCGGGTGAGGATCTGGGGGGTCGAGGGGAGGGTGGGTGGGTTAGGGTTTTTGATTCTCGGGCATAGTTTGTCAAAATGATCTTGGTTTTTTTTCATGATTGTGCATCTTAGAATGGCAAACGATGCCATAGTTCGACGGCTTTCATTTTCTTTGCACAAAAAGATGATTTTCCATTTTTCGAGTGCATAAAAAGGTTTTTTTAAGAAGCTACCAAGTATTTGTTCCAAAATAGCGCAACTCCATTTTTCAAAAATATTAGACCATATTTCATGTAAAATTGACCAAATAGTTACATGTCAAAAGCTTTTGATCCACCTCTAAAAAACAAATTTCACCCATTCAGTAGGAAGCGGGGAAAATTTGAACGAAAATTTGTTCAAATGATTTCATATTATGCACAAGGGTGCATATTGGAATGGCAAACAATGTTGCCTAAGGAAGTTTTCATTTTCTTTGGACGAAAAAATCATTTTCCATTTTCCGAGTGCCCAAATGAGTTTTTTGTGAAGGACCTACCAAATAATTGTTGCAAATTTGGACCAAATAAATTTTATAAAATACTAGGCCATATTTAATGCACAATTGACCAAATAGTTGGGTGTCACAAGCTTTGATCCACCTCTGGTGAAAAAGACAATTTTTTGCCGATTCAGTTGGAAGCGGGTCAAATTTGAACTACAGCTGCCTCATAGTTTGCTTTATATTTTTTCCAAAAATCATTTTTAGGTACAAAAGTATCTATTTAATCAGATAAACACCAAAAAAATCCAATATTCAACCACTAGCTATGAACGGTCAAGCCGACCGTTTTGACCGCATTTTGAAACGGGCACAAAAAATCAAAAGAAAAATCAAAAAATGGAAAACCTTCGCATTGTGTCATTATATGTGGCCAAGTTACTAGGAAAAATAATAAATTTGTAATACAATAATTATTTTAAAAACTGTTCTCAGAAACGAGCTTATCATGTGTGGAGATCAATGGCTTTAAAGCCAAATGATCAATCTTATGGCCACATTCATGGCATAGTTTGCTCAAATGATCTCATATTGTACACAAGGGTGCATATTGGAATGGCAAACAATGTTGCCTAAGGAAGTTTTCATTTTCTTTGGATGAAAAAATCATTTTTCATTTTCCGAGTGCCCAAAATGAGTTTTTTTGTGAAGGACCTACCAAATAATTGTTGTAAATTTGGAACAAATCAATTTTATAAAATACTAGGCCATATTTAATGCACAATTGACCAAATAGTTGGGTGTCACAAGCTTTGATCCACCTCTGGTGAAAAAGACAAATTTATGCCGATTCAGTTGGAAGCGGGTCAAATTTGAACTGCAGCTGCCTCATAGTTTGCTCTATATTTTTTCCAAAAATCATTTTTAGGTACAAAAGTATCTATTTAATCAAAGAAACACCAAAAAATTCCAATATTCAACCACTAGCTATGAACGGTCAAGTCTGCCGTTTTGATCGCAATTTGAAACGGGCATTAAAAAATCAAAAAAATGGAAAACATTCGCATTGTGTCATTATATATGACCAAGTTACCAGGAAAAATAACAAACTTGTAATACGGTAATTATTTTAAAAAAGTGTTCTCAGAAATGAGCTATCATGTGTGAAGATTAATGGCTTTCAAGCCAAATGATCAATCTTATGGCCACATTCGTCGCATAGTTTGTTCAAATGATCTCATATTGTGCACAAGGGTGCATATTGGAATGGCAAACAATGTTGCCTAAGGAAGTTTTCATTTTCTTTGGATGAAAAAAATCATTTTCCATTTTTGAGTGTCCAAAATGAGTTTTTTTGTGAAGGACCTACCATATATTTGTTGCAAAATTGTACCAAATCAATTTTATAAAATACTAGGCCATATTTAATGCACAATTGACCAAATGGTTGGGTGTAAAAAGTTTTGATCCACCTTTGGTGAAAGACAAATTTCCACTATTTCAGCTGGAAGCGGGTCAAATTTGAACTGCGTCTGCCTCATAGTTTGCTATTTATTTCTTCCAAAAATCATTTCTAGGTACAAAAGTATCTATTTAATCAGAGAAACACCAAAAAAAATCCAAGATTCAACGACTAGTTAGGAACGGTCATTCCCGCCGTTTTGACCGCATTTTGAAACGGGCATAATAAAATAAAAAAATAAAAAAATTGGAAAACCTTCGCATTGTGTCATTATATGTGACCAAGTTACCAGGAAAAATAACAAACTTGTAATACGGTAATTATTTTTAAAAAGTGTTCTCAGAAGCGAGGTATCATGTGAAGATTCATGACTTTCAAGTCAAATGATCAATCCTATGGCCACATTCACGGCATAGTTTGTTTAAATGATCTTATATTGTGCACAAGGGTGCATGTTGGAATGGCAAGCAATGTTGCCTAAGGGAGTTTTCAGTTTCTTTGGACGAAAAAAAATCAATTTTCCATTTTTCGAGTGCCCAAAAATCAGCTGCAAAATTGGACCAAATCAATTTTATAAAATATTAGGCCATATTTAATGCACAATCGACCAAATGGTTGGGTGTCAAAAAAATTTATCCTCCTCTCGTGAAAAAGACAAATTTCCGCCGATTCAGCACGAAACGGGTCAAATTTGAACTCTCGCTGCCTCATAGTTTGCTCATTATTTTTTTAAAAATCATTCATAGATACATAAGTATCTATTTCATTAGAGACACTCCAAAAGATTTGCAAGATTCATACACGGGCTATGAACGGTCATGCCCGACGTTTGACCGCATTTTGAAACCAGCAAAAGAAATAAAAAAATCCAAAAAAAATCGAAAGCATTCACATTGTGTCCATTATATGAGACCTAGTTTATAGAAAAAAATAACAAGCATGGACTACGAGAATTGTCTTTAAAACTGGCATAAGATTTTTTTATATACATGTTCAATATTTTTCTATACAATTTTTTAACAATTTTTAAATGCTTGATTAATAGTTTTCAAGCACAAGATTTTTTTAATACATGGTCATCATTTTTTCTACACAATTTAATATTTTCATATGATTGATTAACATTTTTTCGAACACAAGATAAACAGTTTTTAATACATGGTCAACATTTTCTCAATGCTTAATTAAAAAGTATACACATTTTAAACATATTTTAAATGGTTTATTAACATTTTTCAAATGCTTTGTTAACATTTTTCAAACGCTCTTCAAGATGAACCAAATGTTTGGATAATAATGATCCGAGGTCATACACAAAATTGATGGTGCAATTACATTTTACACTTTTTTTGTTTGAACACGCTCTAATTTTTGTAGTGAAATTTGAACTCCTACTATTTATGTGGACTCAAGGATGTGGGAAGTCCACATCGCCACCAGCTGGACCTTCAAAAGGCCCATGGGTCATCGGCCCACACTCGACAAAATGGAATTGTTAAAAGAAAAAAACCAGGTGGCCTTGCCTAAAAAGGCCCAGGCCCATCAACGTTCTGTTTGCTTTACTTGGATCGTGCGAGGAAATCTAGCTCCAAAGAAATGGTGGCGTGGTGGTATGGTCGTGCCTCCGGGAATGAGTGGTCGCGAGTTCGACTCCCACGAATGCACATTTTTGCTCCATTATTCAGCACTAGTTGTTTGAGGGTCCTGGGACCCACGTGTTAGCTTGATGGTCCTGCTTGTCAGGCGGGTGTGTCCCGCATGGTGGGTCCTTCAATTCAGCAGGGTGGACCAGATTTGTCGGACGAGACTTGCCTGCTCCCTCCTCGTGTGCCCATCCGTGCTCCCGCATATGTGGCTTGATTTGATTGGACAAAATAAGGCCCGGCCCCACCCCCTTAAAATCAAGGGGGAGATGATTAGATTAGAAAAGAAAAAGAGAAAAAGACAGCCGTAGGATGAAGTGGGAGCACGGATGGGAGCATGGGGAAGGAACAGGCAAGCCGGATCCAGATTTGTCAGCATGGCAGGCCCCATTGGTCAGACCAGAGGAACCCGTCGCGGGTCCCACTGTACAGCGAAGCGGGTCAGTTGAGTGCGGTTCAAAAACCATATGCAAAATCGACACACAAGCGAAAAAACTGACACCTATGCGCGACACATGTGCAAAATTGGTAAACGAGGCTGACAAATAAGCACAACACATAGGCAAAAATGATGAAGTGGCGCCCAATCATAGCCATGATCCATAATTTACAAGGTTATGGCCATCTATATTGGTCGTGATCAGCTAGAAATAAGACAGCAGACTAGTGTTGTCTGCTTTATGACCATTTCGTGTAAGCAAATTACGACCTTTATGTCCAAAATGTTCGGTATAGTTGAGGGTTTGGAGCCCCCCGGACAGCTTTTGACCAATTGGTCTCAAATGGTCGTAGATCTATGACCAATTCTTTCAGGGTCACTGACAGAAGGTCACTAGTTGACATATTTCTTGTAGTAGATGCGAGCATGGGACACGACTCACTATGTTTTCTCGATGCTTACTCCATATACCATCAGATTAAAATGAAGGAGTCCGACCAGGCCGCAACGGCATTCATCACCCCGTATGGGCCTTTTTGTTCCAACACTATGCCTTTTGGGCTTAAAAACGCTGGTGCCACTTATCAACGCATGATTCAAACATGCTTGGAGAAACAAATCGGTAAGACAGTTGAAGCATATGTGGACTACGTAGTCATCAAGACTAAACACGTCGAATCATTGGTGGATGATCTCCGCCTCACATTTGATAACCTGCAAACATACGACATACGACTCAATCCGGAAAAATGCATCTTCGGCGTTCCAGCCGGAAAGCTACTAGGGTTCATTGTCTCCCATAGAGGAATTGAAGCAAACCTAGATAAAATCCGAGCCTTGTTGCAATTGGCTACACCAACAGACTTAAAGCAGGTCCAAAAGCTAGCAGGGTGCGTGGCGGCTTTGAGCCGCTTCATCTCCAGATTAAGGGAAAAAGCATTACCACTTTATAGACTGCTTAGACGCACTGACAACTTCGAATGGACGAAAGCGGCCACAGTCGGATTGGAAGAAATAAAAAACCTTATTAGCAGGCAACCCAATCCTAGACGCCCCAAGCGTTAGCGAGCCTATGTTGCTTTACATCTTGACAACTCACCAGGTAGTGAGTTTTGTACTCGTCGTCGAATGAGAGAAGAGGGACATAAATTGCCCATCCAAAAGCCAGTCTATTACGTATCACATGTCCTTACACCATGCAAATCCCGATACCCGCCCTACCAAAAGATAGCTTACGCGGTCTTTATGGCATCCCGAAAACTTCGTCACTATTCTCAAGAGTGTTCGATCATGGTGGCATCCGAAGTACCACTTAACGACATTATAAACAACAGGGACGCCACTGACCGCATAGCTAAATGGGTCATTGAGCTCTTACCATTCGAAATAACATACAAGCCACGCCGAGCTATTAAATGTCAGGTGCTGGCCGACTTCGTTGCAGAGTGGACGGAAGTGGTACGTCTCCATCGTATCTACTTTTCCAAACACTTTTGACCTTGTTTTGGACTCTAACTTGCATGATTTGAATTGAACTAACCCGGACTGACGCTGTTTTCAGCACAATTGCCATGGTGTTATTTTTGTGTAGATATAAAAGTTCTCGGAATGACCTGAAACTTCAAGGAGAATATTTTTGGAATATATAAAAAATACTGGTGAAAGAATCAACGTCAGGGGCCCACAACCTATCCACAAGGGTGGGGGAGCGCCCCCTATCTCGTGGGCCCCCTGATGCTCTACTGACCTCAAGTCCAACTCTATATATTCACGTTCGGGGAGGAAAAAAATCAAAGAGAAGGATTCATCGCGTTTTACGATACGAAGCCGCCCCCAAGCCCTAATCTCTCTTGGGAGGGCTGGTCTGGAGTCCGTTCGGGGCTCCGAACTGGGGAATCTGTTGCCATCATCATCATAATCATCATCAACCTTCCTCCATCACCAATTTCATGATGCTCACCGATGTGCGTGATTAATTCCATCGTAGGGTTGCTCGACGGTGATGGGTTGGATGAGATTTATCATGTAATCGAGTTAGTTTTGTTAGGGTTTGATCCCTAGTATCCATTATGTTCTGAGATTGATGTTGCTATGACTTTGCTATGCTCAATGCTTGTCACTAGGGCCTGAGTGCCATGATTTCAGATCTGAACCTATTATATTTTCATGAATATATGTGAGTTCTTGATCCTATTTTGCAAGTCAATAGTCACCTACTATGTGTTATGATCCGGTAACCCCGAAGTGACAATAATTGGGACCACTCCCGGTGATGACTATAGTTTGAGAAGTTCATGTATTCACTAAGTGTTAATGCTTTGTTCCGGTACTCTATTAAAATGAGGCCTTAATATCCCTTAGTTTCCAATAGGACCCCGCTGCCTGGGAGGGCAGGACAAAAGATGTCATGCAAGTTCTTTTCCATAAGCACGTATGACTATATTCGGAATACATGCCTACATTACATTGATGAACTGGAGCTAGTTCTGCGTCACCCTATGTATAACTATTGCATGAGGAATCACATCTGACATAATTATCCATCACTGGTCCATTGCCTACAAGCTTTTCACATATTGATCTTTGCTTAGTTAGTTTTTCGTTGCTGCTATTGCAATCACTACAAATCCAATACTATTATTGTTACCTTTGCCACCGTTACCGCTACTTCCATATTACTTTGCTACTAAATACTTTATTGCAGATATTAAGTCTTTCAGGTGCGGTTGAATTGACAACTCAACTGTTAATACTTGAGAATATTCTTTGGCTCTCCTTGTGTCAAATCAATAAATTTGGGTTGAATACTCTACCCTCGGAAACTGTTGCGATCCCCTATACTTGTGGGTTATCAAGACAATTTTCTGGCGCCGTTGCCAGGGAGCATAGCTCTATTCTTTGAGTCACTTGGGATTTATATCTATTGATCACTATGAAGAACTTGAAAGATGAAAGAACTGAGATTTATCCCTCAACTACGAGGGGAGGTAAGTAACTGCCATCTAGCTCTGCACTTGATTCACCTTCTGTTATGAGTAAACTTGCGACACCTAGTCCTGCTATTCATTCTGATATGTCGCATATTATTGATGATGCCACTTCTGCTTTGCATGATGCTTATGATGAAACTACTTCTATGCTTGATAATACTATGCCACTAGGTGAATTTATTGATGAACAACTTGCCAGGGTTAGAGAGATTGAAATTATTGAAACTGATAATATTGATGAAAGTGATGATGAAGATTCTCCCCTAGATATGAATTGCCTATTGTACCTGAGGGTTATGTTATGGATGAAGAAACTGCTAGAGACTTTTTAGCTTGCAATGATAGATATGATCTTAAGAAACTATTAGCTAAGCTGAAAGAAAAATCCTTGAATGCTAGAATGAAACATGACCCCGCCTTTACTACTTCACCTATATGTATTTCCGATAAGGATTATGATTTCTCTATCGATCCTGAGTTAATTACTTTGGTTGAATCTGATCCTTTTATGGCTATGAATCTGAAACTGTTGTGGCACATCTTACTAAATTAAATAATATAGCCACCCTGTTCACTAATGATGAGAAAACTCACTATCACTTTATCCTTAAGTTGTTTCCGTTCTCATTAAAGGGTGATGCTTAAATATGGTTTAATTCTCTTGATCCTGGTTCTGTGCGTAGTCCCCAGGATATGATTTATTACTTCTCTGCTAAATATTTCCTCGCTCATAAGAAACAAGTTGCCTTAAGGGAAATATATAATTTTGTGCAAATTGAAGAACAGAGTCTCCCACAAGCTTGGGGGAGGCTTCTCCGATTACTTAATGCTTTGCCTGATCATCCTCTCAACAAAAATGAAATACTTGATATCTTTTATAATGGACTAACCGATGCTTCCAGAGACCACCTGGATAGTTGTGCTAGTTGTGTTTTCAGGGAAAGAGTTGTTGATCCAGCTGAATTGCTATTGAATAGTATGTTGAGTAATGAAAATGATTGGACACTTCCTAAACCAACTCCTAAGCCAACTTCGAAGAAAAGGGGTATTCTATTTCTCAGTCCTGAAAATATGCAAGAGACAAAGAAATCTATGAAATAAAAAGGTATTAAAGCTAAAGATGTTAAGAATTTACCACCTATTGAAGAAATTCATGGTCTTGATAACCCGACACAGGTAGTAAAGGTAAATTCTCTCTATAGATTTGATGAAGGTGATATTCCTCGTTATAATTCTGCTAGCTAATGCTTAGATGAGTTTGATAATTTTATTGTTACACAAGAAACTTTCAATGCTTATGTTAGTAGACAATTGAAACGTAATGCTTATATGATTGAACACTTGAGCGATTATATGTCTAGAGTTAAAGGTGAACTTAAACTTATTAGTAAACATGCTTCTATGGTTACCACTCAAGTAGAACAAGTGCTTATGGCTCAGAATGATTTGCTCAATGAATTAAATGATAAGAAAAAAGATAATGTTGTTAGAGTTATAACTAGAGGGGGTAAAATGACCCAGGAACCTTTGTATCCTAAGGGCCACCCTAAGAGAATTGAGAAAGATTCTCAGAGAACTAATGTTGATGCACCTAGTTCTTGTAAGAAGAAGAAAAAGAAAAATAATAGGACTTTGCATGCTTCTAGTGAACCTGTTGTTGACACAACTGAGAATCCCAATGATATTTATATTTCTAATGTTGAAACACAATCTGGTAATGAACATGAACCTAGTGATAATGTTGATGATGATGTTCATGTTGATGCTCAACCTAGCAATAACAATGATGTAGAAATTGAACCTGCTGTTGACCTTGATAACCCACAATCAAAGAATCAATGTTATGATAAGAGAGACTTTGTTGCTTGGAAGCACGGTAAAGAAAGAGAACCATGGGTTCAGAAACCCATGCCTTTTCCTCCTAAACCATCCAAGAAAAAGGATGATGAGGATTTCGAGCGCTTTGCTGAAATGATTAGACCTATCTTTTTGCGTATGCGTTTGACTGATATGCTTAAAATGAATCCTCATGCTAAGTATATGAAAGATTTTGTTACAAATAAAAGAAAGATACCGGAATCTGAAATTTCCACCATGCTTGCTAATTATACTTTTAAGGGTGGAATAACAAAGAAACTTGGAGATCCAGGAGTACCAACTATACCATGCTCCATTAAAAGAAACTATGTTAAAACTGCTTTATGTGATCTTCAAGCCGATGTTAGTGTTATGCCTCTCTATTTATATCATAGACTTGATTTGAATAAGTTGACACATACTGAAATATCTTTGCAAATGGCTAATAAATCAACTGCTACACCTATCGGTATTTGTGAGGATGTGCCTGTTGTGGTTGTAAACGTTACTATTTTAACGGACTTTGTTATTCTTGATATTCCCGAGGACGATAGTATGTCTATTATTATTGGTAGACCCTTTTTGAATACTGCAGGGGCTGTTATTGATTGCAACAAAGGCATTGTCACTTTTCATGTTAATGGTAATGAGCATACGGTACACTTTCCGAGGAAACAACAATATCAATTCCATTGGAAAAATTCCAACGATTACTATTGAAGGTTTTGAATTTCATGTACCTACTGTCAAGAAGAAATATGATATTCTTATTGTTGGGGACATGCATATCCCCATTGAGGTAACCTAGTGTTATTCAAAAATTCTCCGGTTTCATGTTATTCAAAAAGAGTTTGTTAAGAAGACTTGATCAACCTTGTTAGTGGATTCCTTTTGATGAGCATGAGATGGATGAATTTAGAAAGCAGAACTCTCTGTACCCTCTTTTTACTTTCTGTTATTTAGATTAAATAAAGAAAAAATAATATTTTCTTTCTATTTTATGAATTATCCTTGCATTAAAAAATACCCCGAAATAAAAGTTCTCCAAATGTCCTGAAAATTTTATATGTTTTTTCTAGAATATTTAAGAATTATTGGCACTGAGAACACACCAGGGGGCCTCACCATCTGGCCACGAGGGTCCAGGGCGCGCCCACCCCCTAGGGCGCGCCCTCCTACCTCGTGGACCCCACATGGACACCCTGCACTTATTCTTGCACCCACACACTTCGTCTTCCTCCAAAAAAAATCATCCCACAGCTCAAACCCATGTTCTAGCTCATCTTGCTGCCATTTTTGATCTCCTTACTCAAAGCTCCATTCACAAAACTACTTTGGGGGATTGTTCTTCGGTATGTGACTCCTTCAATGGTCCAATTAGTTTTTGTTCTAGTGCTTTATTTATTGCAAATTTTTGCTGGTTAGGTGACCCTGTTCTTGAGCTTGCATGTCAAATTTATGTGGTCAGAGGTAGTTTTAATGCATGATATGGCCTCTAGGCACTTGTGGGAGTAGTTGCTATCAATCTTGCTGAGTTTGATTCACTTTTACTTTGAGTCACTAAAAATTTCAGAAATTTTTCAGAGAAAGAAAATGATGAAGAGATTGTTGAGGGGCTCTTCGAGCCGAAGCTCGAAGGATAAGCAAAGTGAAGAGAATAAGAAGCCCAAATATAATCTCCCTCGCAGTGCGGAAGTTCGCCCATGCGAATGGCCTTGTGATGAGTTCTTGAGAGCAGCCGAGATTTATGATGACTTTTATTATTTGGCTGAGAATGCAGGCCTCGTCGACTTCCTCCGTGACCAGCGCAAACAATATCTCCTCCTCACTAATATTTTCGTGCAAAATATTTACTTTCCTGCTAAGAAATCACCACCTTCGGTGGAATTTCATTTATATGATGAGGTTAAAGAGATGTCACTATATGAGTTTTGTCAAGTCTGTAAGATACCCTTTGCAGGCAGCATAGAGGAGCCACATCATAATGATGTGGAGGGATTTATTGATATGATTTCTGTAGGGGAAACGAGGAAGGTTTCCGATGCAAGAATTATTAGCGTACATTTTCCTGTTCTATGTTACTTTGCAATATTTGCTAGTAGATGCTTAATTGGTTGCGGGAACAGTGGAAATCTTAGTGCCCCTAATATTGTTATTTTGCACCATGCTTTGTTTTGTGATACCACTTTCAGTTTAGGTGCTATTGTTGCTAAATGGTTAAATATGAACCGTACAAAGGGTCACGTCTTTGGAGGAATCTTTGCCTCGCGCCTTGCTGCACACTTTAACATACCTATTAGGCATTATGAGAAAGAGGAAAAGTTGCTGCCTCCTATTTTTCTAGATTATAAGAGTATGGTAGCACATTATTTTATTGTTAAGGATAAGAAGAAGATACTTAAATATAGATTGATATTTGATAAAAATTACTTTGAGACTATTACCTTGCCTACTCCCTCTTTGTTTAACATATTTTCAGGCACGTTCCTTGTTTTGCCGAAGGCCGTTCATGCATACTAGAGCCTAAGCCTCAGCCAGAGCCACCACTTGATTCTTACTGTCAGTCTGTTTATCAGTGGGATGCGGAGGAGATCGCCAACCAGTGGCATCCTGAGGACACTCCTCTGTACACCAGAGATGGCAGCTTTGAGCCGTGGCCATTGACCAACTTAGGCCAAAAGCCTAAGCTTGGGGGAGTATGTATTCCTCACCGACATTACATCCATGTTCACACGCTCATTTCAGTTGTCAGTGCTCATACTTTTTCATTGTATCATCCATGATAGTTTAATATCTTTTTAAGCCTTCTTGTGTGTTTGAAAAACCTTAAGAAAAACACACACAAAAATTAGTTATAGCTTTTAGCTAATTTACTTTCCATGCTTGTAGTAGTAATAATTAAAAGAAAACCCAAAAAGATTTCTCGTTCTTCTTTTGCTTGTTGGGAGCTTTTCCGTGTAAATAGTTTTGTTTCTTTTCTTTTCTTTGGGGGTCGAGGGGAGAAGACCATGATGAAAATGTTGAGTGGCTCTCATATGAATTATGGTTGATCTAACAGAGAGCCCATATTACCTTGTCTTCTCCCTTGTATTAAATGCTTGCAGATTCCAGCTTAGTCCAATGCACGTGCACTATTATTATTATCCACACTGTTCGGTCGTGCAAGTGAAAGGCAATAATGATGATATATGATGAACTGATTGAGATGAAAAAAGCTGGTATGAACTCGACCTATCTTGCTTTTGTAAATATGATTAGTTCATCGTTCCCAATTCAGCCTATTATGAATGAAACATGTTTGCAATGACAACTAGATATTATAGTTGCTCATGCCATGCTTAATTAGCTAGGAGTTTATAATGGTTTACCTTGCGTGCCAACATGCTATTAAAATGGTTGTGATGTGGTATGATAGGGTGGTATCCTCCTTTGAACAATTTGAGTGGCTTGACTTGGCACATGTTCACACATGTAGTTGAAACAAAATCAACATAGCCTCCATGATATTTATATTCATGGTGAATTATATCCTACTCATGCTTCCATTTAGTGTTGATTAATTTTAATGCATGTTCATGACTGTTGTCGATCTCGAGCTGGTCGCTTCCTAATCTCTTTCTAGCCTTCACTTGTACTAAGCGGGAATACTACTTGTGCATCCACTCCCATAAACCCCAAAATTTATTCCATATGAGTCTATACCTTCCTATATGCGGTATCTACGTGCCGTTCCAAGTAAATTAGTATGTGCCAAACTCTAAACCTTCAGATGAAATTCTATTTTGTAAGCTCGAATAGCTCATGTATCAACTAGGGCTGTCTATATCTTCCATGCTAGATGGGTTATTCTCAAGAGGAGTGGACTCCGCTCCTCACTCACGTGAAAATGGCTGGTAATTGGGATGCCCAGTCCCATGCTTAAATTAAAATAATAGCAAACAAACCCCCCCAGGATTGTTGTTAGTTGGAGGCACCGTTGTTTCGGATAAGACATGGATTGATGTTTGTTGGTGGTAGGGGGAGCATAAACTTTACCATTCTGCTGGGGAACCGCCTAGAATGTGTGTAGCATGGAAGATATCGAGATCTCTCGGTTGTTATGTTGACAATGAAAGTATACCATTCAAAATATTATTTATCTCTATTTCAAAATCGATCTCTGGCACCTCTACAAATCACTGCTTCCCTCTGAGAAGGGCCTATATATTTAGTTTTATGTTGAGCCATCATCCTCTTATTAAAGAGCACCAGTTGGAGAGCACCGCTGTCATTTGCATGTATTACTATTAGTTTACATTGAGTATGACTGTGACTGGATCTCTTTTACCATGAATTACAATGTTTGGTCAGTCCTTGATATTCAGAGGTGCTCTGCATTTATGTTTTGCAGTCTTAGAAAGGGCTAATGAGATACCATCTTGTTATACCATATTATGATTGTTTCGAGAAAGTGTTTTCATCCAAGATTTATTATTATTGCTCGCTAGTTGATTATGCCATTGATATGACTAAACATGAGACACAAAATGTTATCGTGAATATGGTTAGTTCATAATCTTTGCTGAAAACCTGAATGCTGGTTGTACTTATTTATAACAACAAGATCAAACAGAGTTTCTAAACGTTTTTCTTTATCACTTTCAGTTTGTCAACTGAATTGCTTGAGGACAAGCAAAGGTTTTGAAGGAAATATGCCCTAGAGGCAATAATAAAGTTATTATTTATTTCCTTATTTCATGATAAATGTTTATTATTCATGCTAGAATTGTATTAACCGGAAACATAATACATGTGTGAAAACATAGACAAACAGAGTGTCACTAGTATGCCTCTACTTGACTAGCTCGTTAATCAAAGATGGTTATGTTTCCTAACCATGAACAAAGTGTTGTTATTTGATTAACAAGGTCACATCATTAGTTGAATGATCTGATTGACATGACCCATTCCATTAGCTTAGCACCCGATCGTTTAGTATGTTGCTATTGCTTTCTTCATGACTTATACATGTTCCTATAACTATGAGATTGTGCAACTCCCGTTTATCGGAGGAACACTTTGGGTGCTACCAAGCGTCACAACGTAACTGGGTGATTATAAAGGAGTACTACAGGTGTCTCCAAAGGTACATGTTGGATTGGCGTATTTCGAGATTAGGTTTTGTCACTCCGATTGTCGGAGAGGTATCTCTGGGCCCTCTCGGTAATGCACATCACTTAAGCCTTGCAAGCATTGCAGCTAATGAGTTAGTTGCGGGATGATGTATTACAAAACGAGTAAAGAGACTTGCCGGTAACGAGATTGAACTAGGTATTGGATACCGACGATCGAATCTCGGGCAAGTAACATACCGATGACAAAGGGAACAACGTATGTTGTTATGCGGTCAAACCGATAAAGATCTTCGTAGAATATGTACGATCCAATATGGGCATCCAGGTCCCGCTATTGGTTATTGACCGGAGACGTGTCTCGTTCATGTCTACATTGTTCTCGAACCCGTAGGGTCCGCACGCTTAAGGTTACGATGACAGTTATATTATGAGTTTATGCATTTTGATGTACCGAAGGTTGTTCGGAGTCCCGGATGTGATCACGGACATGACGAGGAGTCTCGAAATGGTCGAGATGTAAAGATTGATATATTGTAAGCCTATGTTTGGATATCGGAAGTGTTCCGGGTGAAATCGGGATTTTACCGGAGTACCGGGAGGGTTACCGGAACCCCCCGGGAGCTATATGGGCCATAATGGGCCTTAGTGGAAAAGAGAAGGGGCTGCCCTAGATGGTCTGCGCGCCTCCCCCTTCCCCTAGTCCTATTAGGACTAGGAGAGGTGGCCGGCCCCCTCCTCCTCTTTTCCCCCTCCGCGAATCCTATTCGAACTAGGATTGGAGGGGGGAGGAATCCTACTCCCAGAGGGAGTAGGACTCTCCTGGCGCGCCTACTATGGCCAGCCAGCCCTCCCCCCTCTAGTCCTTTATATACTGAGGTAGAGGCACCCTAGAACACACAAGTTGATCCACGTGATCTATTCCTTAGCCGTGCGCGGTGCCCCCTGCCACCATATTCCTCGATAATACTGTAGCGGAGTTTAGGCGAAGCCCTGCTGCTGTAAATCATCAAGATCGTCACCACGCCGTCGTGCTGATGGAACTCTTCCCCGACACTTTGCTGGATCGGAGTCCGGGGATCGTCATCGAGCTGTACGTGTGCTAAGAACTCGGAGGTGCCGGAGTAACGGTGCTTGGATCGGTCGGATCGGGAAGACATACGACTACTTCCTCTACGTTGCGTCAACGCTTCCGCAGTCAGTCTGCGTGGGTACGTAGACAACACTCTCCCATCTTGTTGCTATACATCACCATGATCTTGCGTGTGCGTAGGAAATTTTTGAAATTACTACGAAAACCAACAGTGGCATCCGAGCCTAGGTTTTATGTGTTGATGTTATATGCACGAGTAGAACACAAGTGAGTTGTGGGCGATATAAGTCATACTGCTTACCAGCATGTCATACTTTGGTTCGGCGGTATTGTTGGATGAAGCGGCCCGGACCGACATTACGCGTACGCTTACGCGAGACCGGTTCTCCCGACGTGCTTTGCACAAAGGTGGCTAGCGGGTGACAGTTTCTCCAACTTTAGTTGAACCGAGTGTGGCTACGCCCGGTCCTTGCGAAGGTTAAAACAGCACCAACTTGACAAACTATCGTTGTGGTTTTGATGCGTAGGTAAGATTGGTTCTTGCTTAAGCCCATAGCAGCCACGTAAAACTTGCAACAACAAAGTAGAGGACGTCTAACTTGTTTTTGCAGGGCATGTTGTGATGTGATATGGTCAAAACGTGATGAGATATAAGTTGTTGTATGAGATGATCATGTTTTGTTAAAGTTATCGGCAACTGGCAAAAGCCTTATGGTTGTCTCTTTATTGCATAAGATGCAAGCGCCAAATAATTGCTTTACTTTATCACTATGCGATAGCAATAGTTGCAAGAGCAATTGTCAGCGAGACGACCACGTGACGACACATTGATATAGATCAAGATGATGGAGATCATGGTGTCATGCCAGTGACGATATAGATCATGACAGTACTTTGGAGATGGAGATCAAAGAAGCAAGATGATGATGGCCATATCATGTCACATATTTTGATTGCATATGATGTTTATCTATTATACATCTTATTTTGCTTAGTTTGACGGTAGCATTATAAGATGATCTCTCACTAAATTATCAAGAAGTGTTCTCCCTGAGTATGCACCGTTGCCAAAGTTCGTCGTGCCCAGACACCACGTGATGATCGGGTGTGATAAGCTCTACGTCCATCTACAATGGGTGCAAGCCAGTTTTGCACACGCAGAATACTCGGGTTATACTTGACGAGCCTAGCATATGCAGATATGGCCTCGGAACACGGAGACCAAAAGGTCGAGTGTGAATCATATAGTAGATATGATCAACATAATGATGTTCACCACTGAAAACTACTCCATCTCACGTGATGATCGGTTATGGTTTAGTTGATTTGGATCACGTGATCACTTAGAGGATTAGAGGGATGTCTATCTAAGTGGGAGTTCTTAAGTAATATGATTAATTGAACTTTAATTTATCATGAACTTAGTCCTGGTAGTATTTTGCAAAACATGTTGTAGATCAATAGCTCGCGTTGTAGCTTTCATATGTTTATTTTGATATGTTCCTAGAGAAAAATTGTGTTGAAAGATGTTAGTAGCAATGATGCGGATTGGATCCGTGATCTGAGGTTTATCCTCATTGCTGCACAGAAGAATTATGTCCTTGATGCACCGCTAGGTGACAGACCTATTGCAGGAGCAGATGCAGACGTTATGAACGTTTGTCTAGCTCAATATGATGACTACTTGATAGTTTAGTGCACCATGCTTAACGGCTTAGAATCGGGACTTCAAAGACGTTTTGAACATCATGGACCATATGAGATGTTCCAGGAATTGAAGTTAATATTTCAAGAAAATACCCGAGTTGAGAGATATGAAGTCTCCAACAAGTTCTATAGCTAAAAGATGGAGGAGAATCGCTCAACTAGTGAGCATGTGCTCAGATTGTCTGGGTACTACAATCGCTTGAATCAAGTGGGAGTTTATCTTCCAGATAAGATAGTGATTGATAGAATTCTCTAGTCACCATCACCAAGTTAGTAGAACTTCGTGATGAACTATAATATGCAAGGGATAACGGAAACAACTCCCAAGCTCTTCATGATGCTGAAATCAACGAAGGTAGAAATCAAGAAAAACATCAAGTGTTGATGGTAGACAAGACCACTAGTTTCAATAAAAGGGCAAAGGGAAGAAGGGGAACTTCAAGAAGAACGGCAAGCAAGTTGCTACTCAAGTGAAGAAGCCCAAGTCTGGTCCTAAGCCTGAGACTAAGTGTTTCTACTGCAAAGGGACTGGTCACTGGAAGCGGAACTACCCCAAGTGATTGGCAGATAAGAAGGATGGCAAAGTGAACATAAGTATATTTGATATACATGTTATTGATGTGTACTTTACTAGTGTTTATAGCAACCCCTCAGTATTTGATACTAGTTCAGTTGCTAAGATTAGTAACTCGAAACGGGAGTTGCAGAATAAACAGAGACTAGTTAAGGGTGAAGTGACGATGTGTGTTGGAAGTAGTTCCAAGATTGATATGATCATCATCGCACACTCCCCTATACTTTCGGGATTAGTGTTGAACCTAAATAAGTGTTATTTGGTTTTTGCGTTGAGCATGAATATGATTTGATCATGTTTATTGCAATACGGTTATTCATTAAAGTCAGAGAATAATTGTTGTTCTGTTTACATGAATAAAACCTTCGATGGTCATACACCCAATGAAACAAGTTCATTGGATCTCGATCGTAGTGATACACATATTCATAATATTGAAACCAAAAGATGCGAAGTTAATAATGATAGTGCAACTTATTTATGGCACTGCTGTTTAGGTCATATTGGTGTAAAGCGCATGAAGAAACTCCATGCTGATGGGCTTTTGGAATCACTTGATTATGAATCAGTTGATGCTTGCGAACCATGCCTCATGGGCAAGATGACTAAAACTCTATTCTTCGGAACAATGGAGCGAGCAACAGATTTGTTGGAAATCATACATACTGATGTATGTGGTCCAATGAATATTGAGGCTCGCGACAGGTATCATCATTTTCTGATCTTCACAGATGATTTGAGCAGATATGAGTATATCTACTTGATGAAACACAAGTCTGAAACATTTGAAAAGTTCAAAGAATTTCAGAGTGAAGTGGAGAATCATCGTAACAAGAAAATAAAAGTTTCTACGATATGATCGCAGAGGTAAAATATTTGAGTTACGAGTTTGGCCTTCAGTTAAAACAATGTGAAATAGTTTCACTACTCACGCCACCTGGAACACCACAGTGTAATGGTGTGTCCGAACGTCATAACCGTACTTTATTGGATATAGTGCGATCTATGATGTCTCTTACCGATCTACCACTATCGTTTTGGGGTTATGCATTAGAGAGAGTTGCATTCACGTTAAATAGGGCACCATCTAAGTCCGTTGAGACGACACAATCTGAACTGTGGTTTGGCAAGAAACCAAAGTTGTCGTTTCTTAAAAGTTTGGGGTTGCGATGCTTATATGAAAAAAGTTTCATCCTCATAAGCTCAAACTAAAATCGGAGAAGTGCGTCTTCATAGGATATCCAAAGGAAACTATTGGATACACCTTCTATCATAGATCCGAAGGCAAGACTTTTGTTGCTAAATTCGGAAACTTTCTGGAGAAGGAGTTTCTCTCGAAAGAAGTGAGTGGGAGGAAAGTAGAACTTGACAAGGTAAATGTACCTGCTCCCTTATTGGAAAGTAGTACATCACAGAAAACTGTTTCTGTGACACCTACACCAGTTAGTGAGGAAGCTAATGATGATGATCATGAAACTTCAGAACAAGATACTACTGAACCTCGTAGATCAACCAGAGTAAGATCCGCGCCAGAGTGGTACGGTAATCCTGTTCTGGAAGTCATGCTACTAGATCATGATGAACCTACGAACTATGAAGAAGGGATAGTGAGCCCAGATTCCGCAAAGTGGCTTGAAGCCATGAAATCTGAGATATGATCCATGTATGAGAACAAAGTGTGGACTTTGGTTGACTTGCCCGATGATCGGCAAGCCATAGAAAATAAATGGATCTTCAAGAGGAAGACGGACGCTGATAATAGTGTTACTATCTACAAAGCTAGAATTGTCGCAAAAGGTTTTCGACAAGTTCAAGGTGTTGACTACGATGAGATTTTCTCACTCGTATCTATGCTTAAGTCTGTCCGAATCATGTTAGCAATTGCCGCATTTTATGAAATCTGGCAAATGGATAAATAAAACTGCATTCCTATTGGATTTACTAAAGAAGAGTTGTATACGATGCAACTAGAAGGTTTTGTCGATCCTAAAGGTGTTAACTAAATATGCAAGCTCCAGCGATCCATCTATGGACTGGTGCAAGAATCTCGGAGTTGGAATATACGCTTTGATAAGTTGATCAAAGCATATAGTTTTATACAGACTTGCGGTGAAGCCTGTATTTACAACAAAGTGAGTGGGAGCACTACAACATTTCTGATAAGTATATGTGAATGCCATATTGTTGATCGGAAATAATGTAGAATTATTCTGCAAAGCATAAAGGAGTGTTTGAAAGGAGTTTTTCAAAGAAAGACCTCGGTGAAGCTGCTTACATATTGAGTATCAAGATCTATAGATAAAGACACTTGATAAGTTTTTTCAATGAGTACATACCTTGACAAGATTTTGAAGTAGTTCAAAATGGAACAGTCAAAGAAAAGGTTTCTTGCCTGTGTTACAAGGTGTGAAGTTGAGTAAGACTCAAAGCCCAACCACGGCAGAAGATAGAAAGAGAATGAAAGTCATTCCCTATGCCTCAGTCATAGGTTCTATAAAGTATGCCATGTTGTATACCAGATCTATTGTATGCCCTACCACTAAGTTTGGCAAGGGAGTACGATAGTGATCTAGGAGTAGATCACTGGACAGCGGTCAGAATTATCCTTAGTGAGATAAGGATATGTTTCTCGATTATGGACGTGACAAAAAGGTTCGCCGTAAAGGGTTATGCCGATGCAAGTTTTGACACTGATCTGGATGACTCTAAGTCTCGATCTAGATACATATTGAAAGTGGGAGCAATTAGCTAGAGTAGCTTCGTGCAGAGCATTGTAGACATAGAAAATTGCAAAATACATAACGGATCTGAATGTGCAAGACCGTTGACTAAGATTCTCTCACAAGCAAAACATGATCACACCTTAGTACTCTTTGGGTGTTAATCGCATAGCGATGTGAACTAGATTACCGATTCTAGTAAACCCTTTGGGTGTTGGTCACATGGCGATGTGAACTATGGGTGTTAATCACATGATGATGTGAACTATCGATGTTAATCACATAGTGATGTGATCTAGATTATTGACTCTAGTGCAAGTGGGAGACTGAAGGAAATATGCCCTAGAGGCAATAATATAGTTATTATTTATTTCCTTATTTCATGATAAATGTTTATTATTCATGCTAGAATTGTATTAATCAGAAACATAATACATGTGTGAATACATAGACAAACAGAGTGTCACTAGTATGCCTCTACTTGACTAGCTCGTTAATCAAAGATGGTTATGTTTCCTAACCATGAACAAAGTGTTGTTATTTGATTAACGAGGTCACATCATTAGTTGAATGATCTGATTGACATGACCCATTCCATTAGCTTAGCACCCGATCGTTTAGTATGTTGCTATTGCTTTCTTCATGACTTATACATGTTCCTATAACTATGAGATTATGAAACTCCCGTTTATCGGAGGAACACTTTGGGTGCTACCAAACGTCACAACGTAACTGGCTGATTATAAAGGAGTACTACAGGTGTCTCCAAAGGTACATGTTGGGTTGGCGTATTTCGAGATTAGGTTTTGTCACTCCGATTGTCGGAGAGGTATCTCTGGGCCCTCTCGGTAATGCACATCACTTAAGCCTTGCAAGAATTGCAGCTAATGAGTTAGTTGCGGGATGATGTATTACAAAACGAGTAAAGAGACTTGCCGGTAACGAGATTGAACTAGGTATTGGATACTGACGATCGAATCTCGGGCAAGTAACATACCGATGACAAAGGGAACAACGTATGTTGTTATGCGGTCAGACCGATAAAGATCTTCGTAGAATATGTAGGAGCCAATATGGGCATCCAGGTCCTGCTATTGGTTATTGACCGGAGACGTGTCTCGGTCATGTCTACATTGTTCTCGAACCCGTAGGGTCCGCACGCTTAAGGTTACGATGACAGTTATATTATGAGTTTATGCATTTTGATGTACCGAAGGCTGTTCGGAGTCCCGGATGTGATCACGGACATGACGAGGAGTCTCGAAATTGTCGAGACGTAAAGATTGATATATTGGAAGCCTATGTTTGGATATCGGAAGTGTTCCGGGTGAAATCGGGATTTTACCGGAGTACCGGGAGGGTTACCGGAACCCCCCGGGAGCTATATGGGCCATAATGGGCCTTAGTGGAAAAGAGAAGGGGCTGCCCTAGATGGTCTGTGCGCCTCCCCCTTCCCCTAGTCCTATTAGGACTAGGAGAGGTGGCCGCCCTCCTCCTCCTCTTTTCCCCCTCCGCGAATCCTATTCCAACTAGGATTGGGGGGGGGGGAGGAATCCTACTCCCAGAGGGAGTAGGACTCTCCTGGCGTGCCTCCTATGGCCGGCCAGCCCTCCCCCCTCTAGTCCTTTATATACTGAGGTAGAGGCACCCTTGAACACACAAGTTGATCCACGTGATCAATTCCTTAGCCGTGTGCGGTGCCCCCTGCCACCATATTCCTCGATAATACTGTAGCGGAGTTTAGGCGAAGCCCTGCTGCTGTAAATCATCAAGATCGTCACCACGCCGTCGTGCTGACGGAACTCTTCCCCGACACTTTGCTGGATCGGAGTCCGGGGATCGTCATCGAGCTGTACGTGTGCTAAGAACTCGGAGGTGCCGGAGTAACGGTGCTTGGATCGGTCGGATCGGGAAGACATACGACTACTTCCTCTACGTTGCGTCAACGCTTCCGCAGTCGGTCTGCGTGGGTACGTAGACAACACTCTCCCATCTTGTTGCTATACATCACCATGATCTTGCGTGTGCGTAGGAAATTTATGAAATTACTACGAAAACCAACAGGTTTAAGCTCGGGGGAGTTGATACGTCTCCATCGTATCTACGTTTCCAAACACTTTGGACCTTGTTTTGGACTCTAACTTGCATGATTTGAATGGAACTAACCCGGACTGACGCTGTTTTTAGCAAAATTTCTATGGTGTTATTTTTGTGCAGAAATAAAAGTTCCCGGAATGACCTGAAACTTCACGGAGAATATTTTTGGAATATATAAAAAATACTGGCAAAAGAATCAACATCAGGGGCCCCACACCCTGTCCACGAGGGTGGGGGGCGCGCCCACTATCGGTGTCAAAACCGGCGGATCTTGGGTAGGGGGTCACGAACTATGCGTCTAAGGTCGATGGTAACAGGAGACAGGGGGACACAATGTTTACCCAGTTTTGGGTCCTCTCTATGGAGGTAATACCCTACTTCCTGCTTGATCGATCTTGATGAATATGAGTATTACAAGAGTTGATCTACCACAAGCTCGTAATGGCTAAACCCTAGAAGTCTAGCCTGTATGACTATCATTCAATCTCCCTATCTGTACTAAGCCCTCCGGTTTATATAGACACCGGAGGGGATTAGGGTTATACAAAGTCGGTTACAGAGAAATGAATCTTCATATTTGGTCGCCAAGATTGCCTTCCACGCCAAGGAGAGTCCCATCCGTACACGGGAGAGAATCTTCGGCCTTGTATTTTCACAGCCCATTAGTCTGGCCCATGTCCAACAGGACGGACGCCCGACGACCCCTTAGTCCATTACTCCCCAAGTAGCCCCTGAACCAGGCTTCAATGATGAGGTGTTTGGTGCGCAGATTGTCTTGGACATTGCAAGGCGGGTTCCCCTTTCCGAATATTCCAAGATAGTCTCCGGGTGAAACGACCGTGTCCGGACCTGCGATCGCATCCGTAGAGAGTATAGTATTTCACGAGTCCAATCTGCTGACAACTTTTTTGTAATGTGACATCACGCTTGCCCGGTCATTATTTCGAATTGTTTCCTGTCCTGCCGTTCAACGTTTCGAGGCGTGGTTTTTATTGGCACGTCGTGTCGAAGCAAAGATCGTGTCCCCTTATTGCGGGATTCTCGTCAATACGAGCGTGGGTAACCCAACCATTCTTCTAGAAAGATTCCTTAGGAATAGGCAGGTTTTCAGGCTTAGGAGGAGGCGTTCAATACCTGCTGCCTTTATAAACGAACCAAGGGCCGTCTTTTTTACGCCAAACCTCTCCTCAACCTTTCCAACCTCGAGTTCTAGCACCCAAGGTTCGACTTCATTGCTTCAAGCTTCCCCATCATGTCCGGACCCAGCCCTCAAGGCTGATGGGTGGCTTCCTCTATTATAGAGGAGGACACTGCAAAGCTTCAGGCGGCCAGATATCCGACCGCAGAAATCCCCCACAGGCTTCCTGCTCAAGGACAGGTTATTCCGACCCCCAGATCCGGTGAGAGGGTCGTATTCATCTCTCACTTCCTCTGAGGGCTAGGGTTCACTCTTCACCACTTCGTCCGGGGGCTAATGTTTTCTTACAGACTAGATTTTCACGATCTAGCCCCAGATTCCTTCCTCCACGTCTCGGCGTTTATCATCACGTGCGAGTGTAGGATCGAAAGTATGTCTAGAGGGGGGGGGTGATTAGACTACTTAACCAAATAAAAATCTAGCCTTTTCCCAATTTTAGTTCTTGGCAGATTTTAGCTATCTTAGCACAAGTCAAGCAATCTCCACACAATTCAAGCAAGCATGCAAAAGAGTATATGAGCAGCGGAAAGTAAAGCATGCAACTTGCAAGAATGTAAAGGGAAGGGTTTGGAGGATTCAAACGCAATTGGAGACACGGATGTTTTTGTCGTGGTTCCGATAGGTGGTGCTATCGTACATCCATGTTGATGGAGACTTCAACCCACGGAGGGTAACGGTTGCGCGAGTCCATGGAGGGCTCCACCCACGAAGGGTCCACGAAGAAGCAACTATTCCATCACGACCGTCGCCCACGAAGGACTTGCCTCACTAGCGGTAGATCTTCACGAAGTAGGGATCTCCTTGCCCTTACAAACTCCTTGGTTCAACTCCACAATCTTGTCGGAGGCTCCCAAGTGACACCTAGCCAATCTAGGAGACACCACTCTCCAAGAAGTAACAAATGGTGTGTTGATGATGAACTCCTTGCTCTTGTGCTTCAAATGATAGTCTCCCCAACACTTAACTCTCTCTCACAGGATTTGGATTTGGTGGAAAGAAGATTTGAGTGGAAAGCAACTTGGGGAAGGCTAGCGATCAAGATTCATATGGTTGGAATGGAATATCTTGACCTCAACACAAGTGTAGGTGGTTCTCCCTCAGAAAATGTGTATTGGAAGTGTAGGTATGTTCTGATGGCTCTCTCCACGAATGAAGAGTGGGTGGAGGGGTATATATAGCCTCCACACAAAATCTAACCGTTACACACAATTTGCCAAACTCGGTGGGACCAAATGGTTAAACTCGGTTGGACCGATTCAGCAAACCTAGTGACCGTTAGGATTTTCGGTGGGACTGAGATGCAACTCGGTAGGACCGATATGGTTAGGGTTAGGGCATAACGTAATCTCGGTGTGACCGATTACACAAACTCGGTGGGACCGATTTTGGTAATAAGCTAACCAGAGAGTTGGTTAGGTAAACTCGGTGGGACCGATTCGCTCATCTCGGTGAGACCGAAGTGTTACAAAAGGGAAACAGAGAGTTTACATTGCAATCTCGGTGGGACCGATCGCTCATCTCGGTAAGACCTAAACGTTACGAAGGGAAATAGAGAGATTACAATCCCATCTCGATGAGACCGAGATCCCTATCGGTGAGACCGATTTGCCTAGGGTTTGTGGCAGTGGCTATGACATTTGAAACTCGGTGGCGCCGGATAGAAAGAATCGGTGGGGCTGAATTTTGAGGGATCCACTTTCCTCATCCATGCCATGCCATTCATTGAGCTTTTCCTGAAATATTAATCTTGGAATAATGTTAGCTCAATGAGCTATATGTTGTTAGGAATTACCAAAACCACCCAGGGATAGTTGCACTTTCAATCTCCCCCTTTTTGGTAATTGATGACAACATATAGATCAAAGCTTCGACAAATGATAATTAGAGTGAAAGATATTGTCGCTTTGAGAAGTATGTGAAAAGGAAGAGCTCCCCCTAAATTTGTGCATATCTTAAGATTTGCTTTGGACTGCAAATGCACAATGAGTTAGGATCATGGGTTACTCTTCCATGTTACATACATCTTGGTGGAGCGCTCAAAATAATAAAGATTGAATACATGCACTCATCACCAAGCAAAGTGAATGATCATATAAGGATAAGTAAGATAATATCATCTAACAAGCATAAGTGTAGCTTATGATCAACCACATGATCATCAATGTCTCACAGATAATAGCATAGTATCTCAAGCAATCAAAAAACAAACAAAGTTCAACCACCAAAGCAAGAGAGAATAAAAAGCAACGCTCTCTCTCGAAGCCTATGATCTATACATGTTTCTCCCCCTTTGGCAACAAGTTACCAAAAAGTTCATAGAAAATGCATAGCACTAAAACGTATCTCAATCTTGGTCTTCAGGTGGTGGCGTAGAGATGGCTCCTTGGACGAAGACTTCAGTTGATGTGGATGGAGCTAAAGGAGTTGGTGCTGGAGCTGGTTGCGCTGAAGCTGTAGCTGGTGCAGATGAAGTGGCTCTAGTGTCTGGAACAGGCACTGCAGCAGACCTCTGAGCTCTAGGCACTCTAGCAAATGCATCAGTGGTTGTCTTGCCCTTCCTCTCCTGCATATCATCTTGAAGTTGCTCCACAACAGACTGAATCTTAGTTACCTTCACATCCAAGTCATAGAATTTTGGCTCCACGATTCTTTCCAAGCTCTCCTGGTTTTGAGTCAGGGTGGCCAGTCCCTTCTCAATCCTCAGAGTGGATGCAATCAGGTAGCCAAGCTGATCTTGCTTGCTCTTTAGGAGATACTGAGATGCTTCTTCAGTAGTTGGCATCCTTGCAGCCTTTTCAGCTTTTGCCTTCTCCTTCTTGGCTTGTGCGTGCACAGAAGATGGTTCATCCTCATTCATAACCACAATGTTGTCCTCGAAGTCTGGATAGATAGGCATGTGCTCCTTGTCCAGCAGATATGTATCAATGCCCATCTTGGAGTTGATTAGCTCCTAGATCTGTGGGGCATACCCACAACTCCTCTTCTGATCTGCAGCTGTCCTCTTGATAGTTTCAACTATTAGGCTCATGACTTTGAACTTCTATGGGACATCAAAGATGTGAAGCAAGTTAATTGCATGGCCTCTGATCATCTTGTGATCACCCGACTTTGGCAAGAGAGTGTGCCTGAGGATCCAGTTGATGGTTGGCAAGCCTGCCAGAAGGTAATGTACAGAGCCAAACTTATGTGTCTCAAGAGCAGCATCTGGGATCTCCTTGTACATGTGTGCCATTGTGTTGTGATCCTTATTCCTGTTGGCATAGACATCCAAGTCAACTTCACTCTCTTTTGGGGCATTGATCAACTTCGACCATTCAGCAACCGTGGACTGGTACCTCGTACCTTCAGACATCCAGACAATCCTTCCATCTGGGTAGAAATGAGCTGTGGAGTAGAACTGCATGATAAGCTCATCATTCCATTTTGTGAGCTTCTGAGCAACAAACTCATCGACTCCACAAGCCTTGAAACTATCATGTACACCTGGATAGTGATCCTCATTCTGCTTGATGTAGTCCCAGTCGACCCATCTCATGTCACACACTATGGGATTCTTGTCAAGCAACACTGTCTCATAGAAGTCCTGTTGTTCCTTTGTGTGGAACCTGTAATCAACAACAGTCCTTCTCATGGTGGCATATGGATCTGACTCTCTCCATAGCCTTAGACCTGAGTCCTTCCTTATCTTCATGTTCTCAGCTACTGGATGAGCATCATTGTGATATGGGATTTTGGGTTTGAGCTTCCTCAGGACTTGTCCTTCATCATCTTCATCAGCAGCAACTTCAGGCACTGGGGCCTTGTTCTTCTCAGCACCTGGTATACTCCTGGTATTCCTCTTAGGTGCACTCTTGGGCTTGGAGGCTGCTTTGGGTGCTTCTTTGGGCTTTGATGTTGCAGCCCCTGACTTTATAGCATCACCCATCAGCTTTTGTGCCTTGGGTGCTGGTGCAACAACCTCTTCTTCCTCTTCCTCTTCAGAATCTCTCATGATTGAGGATCTCCCAAGCACTCTAGCAGTGGTCTTTTTGATCCTCTCCTTCCTCTTCTTCCCTTTTGAAGAAGCCTCTTAGGGTCCAGATCCCAAAGGGACTTGAGTATTTGCTCTGGCCTTAGACATTGGAATTCTCTTTGCAGGAACCTTTTGCTTCATGCCTGGCTTGGTGGCAGCAGCAGTGTTATATTCCTTCTTAACCACTTTCTTCTTGGAAGTGGCCTCATCCTCAATTGCCACATAGTCTTCATCCTCAGATTCAGAGGTCTTCTTCTTTCTGGCCCTGGTGGCAGCTTTGGGTAAGTTGCTTGGGGTGCTCCTGCTACCACCATCTGAACTGCTAGAGGGACTAGTGCCCTCACTCATGTGAACCTTCTCCTCGGACATGTTCTGGCTGTCACTGTGATCAGACATATTGCAAACACTGACAGCAGACCCTGTGAATAGATATAGATGAGATAGAGTGGATGAGCATCACAAAATGCAGAGTTTTTTTGCAAAAGAATGAGTCAAAAACTTAGTTTTAGTTTTCCACAGAAAGCATTTCGGATCAACCGATTTGTAAACTCGGTGATACTGAAGCAGCCGTTGGAACCTAAACTAGTGAACTCGGTCAGACCGAGTCACAGTTCGGTGGCACCAAGACTGCTAGGGTTTCACAAAGTCCTGAACTCGGTCACACCGATTTGCAATTCTCGGTCAGACCGAAAATTACATGTGCAATGGCCTGAGCCGAATCGGTGGTACCGAGTTCCACAACTCGGTGGGTCCGAGATGGTTTCGGCGGAAACCTAACCCTAAATTTTCAATTCACGACTAAACTACAGAGTGTTTTGACTGGATAAAAATGATCTCAATCATGGCAAGATACATGGCGAACACAATGTGCTAGGAATCAGATAGGGATAGCACAGTGATCAAGTTCATACCCTAGTTCGGTGATGAACTCGCTACGGCGGCAACGGCGGTGATGATTCCCGTTGATGGCGGCGGAGACCAGCGGCAGGAGGCGGCTGACGACGAGGAAGACGATCCGGAGACCCTGGAGGCAGAGCGGGCTAAGCACGGGTCGAGGAGGTTCGGAAAGTTTTCCAAAATTTGACCCGTGGGTATATATAGCCCGACCCTGTCGGTGTGACCGAGTGGAACAACTCGGTGGCACTGAGATTCATAACTGCAATCAGTTACTGAAACTCTGTGTGGCCGAAAGGTTCAAATCGGTTGCACCGAGATTGAAAACCTAGATTGACTTAGTGATCTCGGTATGACCGAAATGGATGAATCAGTCAGACTGAAACGCACAAAGAAGTTTTGGAAGTTTAAGTCTATGACGAATCGGGGACTCCGAGTGCTCCTCACACAGAGTGGTTCGGATCTGACTTGATCAAATTTTGTGATGTAGCATGAATAGAGTTTGAGACGAGAAAAGCATAGATAGCTAGAGAGGGTTCTTAGGCATTCTTGTCCATCCACTTGGCAAAAGAAAAGAAAACCAGTCAATCAAAACAACAAGTGGATGTCCTCGAATGAGTAAAATATGCAATCAACATGCTCACACAATAAAATGGCAATTGAAATATGTGGCAAAGCATGCACAACCAATTCTAGCATCTATCAAACAATTTGTGATGACTAGGTCATCTATATATGAGTATATTGACTTAGGAGTCAAATGAGAACATTTGATCATAAGTCATACTCATCGTTTAAGCACAAGTGGGGTTACCACTTTTACATAAAGCATTGTTGTGTTCACACCATTAGAGTTGATTTAGCTCAATTCTTAGAGTAAAGCTCCCCCTAGATGTGAGATCCCCCCTAAGAGGGATGAACTAACCTTGGGTTTTGTCGATGATGACTTCATGTAGATGTTGAAGATGTGGATGCTCAATGTTGATGTAGATCATTTGAAGCTATCCATTGGAGTGAGTTGCACTTTCAATACCTACATGGGTTAGTCCCACAAGGAACAAACAAGGATATCCATAGACATAAAGTGATGCACAGACAAGATGATGTCTATGAAAGCTTTTAGGTTACCTTGTCCCTTGTCTTACCAACAAGAGGGTTTGTGACTCCTTGAAATAGTGCAAGATGTGAAAGTTGATTGCACTTGTTCTTGCCAAGATGATAAGAGTGAAGTATGTTGGTGGAGTCACCCTCAAGAACTCTCTAGTTCTTCTTCTTCGGGATCCACACCATCTTGATGGGAATCCTCGGTGTTGTAGTTGTACTTGATGAAGTGGAACTTGAAGTAGTCTTGGGAACCCACTTGACCAAGGCCTTAGGAGCTTCTTCAAATGCATCAATTTCCTCTTGAAGCTTGTCCTTGCCTTTTTGCTTGTGGTCTCGTGGTGGAAGATCATCTTGAGCTTGTGTCCCTTTGAAAGTAGTAGGATCATACTTCTCTTGTTGAGGAACAAACTTCGTCTTGGGGTATTGATCTTCTTCCCACTCAACTCCAGTGGCATTGAACTTTCGTTCAAAACCAACACCTTGATTCTTCCGGTGCCTTCCTTGCTTGTGTACAATTTCCTCGAATTGCTTACTTCCGACAAGGCTCTTGTAAACACCTTTCTCTATAATTCCCTTCAATAAGCTATTTTCTTGCTCAAGTGTAACTTGGCTAAGAGAATCATTAGTGGAATCAAGAGAACTACTAGAAGCAACAATATTGGATTTAGCATGATTATTGTTACTACTAGAGGAAGAATCTTTCTTGTTCTTGTTACTAGACTTGACTTGAGGCATGTAAGTGGATAAGAGTAAACGCTTGGCAATGTAAGAAGAACTTTTCTTACGAAGATCATCATTGATTTCTTTTAAGAACTCATGCTCTTGCTCAAGGTTGAGCTTTTCAAAACGTAATTTCTCATGAGTCCTTAAAAGTTCTCGATGATCTCCTAAGATAGTTTCATGAGCTAACTTAAGAGCGTTTTGTTCTTTAGTTAGAGACTCAATCTTCTCCTTATCATTGTCATTCGTTTTATCTTGATTAGCATGATTAATTGACGTTTCATCACAGTATTCATCACTAGAGTTGTCAATAAGTAAATCATCATCACCTAACAAGTCATCTTCATCACTATTGAAATCAACATACTCAGGGTGTGATACCTTTGGGCCTTTAGCCATGAAGCATGTTCCAACTCCTTCATTTGGTGAGTCAAATATGTCGTAGGAGTTGGTTTTCACAAGTGCTAGACCGGCAACACCTTCATCTTGAGTATATTCGGAGTCGGGGTGATAGCTTCTCTCAGAGTGGTTGTCGGAGTCGGAGCCGGATACCCATTCACCAACATGAGCTTGATGTCTTCGTTTTGTGTAGCTCCTTGATGACTTGTCCTTTCTTTCCGAATACTTGCTTCTCTGTGAGGGTCTTCGTTCATAACGATCATCTCTACTCCTTCTTTCTCTAGATGGTGATTCTTCTGTTCTACTTGTTCTCTTGGGAGAATCTTCTCTTCTCTTGTAGGGGGCTGTACACTCATTGGAATAGTGTCCGGGCCTTCCACAATTGTAGCAGTTTCGCTCTCGACTAGAAGATATTTTGTCATTGTAGGACCTTGACTTGGAGCTTCTCTCTTTGCTCCTACTCTTGTAGAACTTGTTGAAGTTCTTCACCATTAAGCTCAATTATTCATTGAAGGTTTGTTTCTCACTCGATGATGTGGGGGCTTCACATGAGGCTTTTGTAAGCACCACTTGATTTGTTGTGAAGTTCCTCTTTATCCTTGAGTGACATCTCATGAGCAACAATTCTTCCGATGACTTCCGTTGGCTTGAGATCTTTGTAATTTGGCATCATTTGGATCAATGTGCACACTGTATCATATTTTCCATCCAAGGCTCTTAGGATCTTCTTGATGATGAATCTATCGGTCATCTCTTCACTCCCTAAGCCGGCAATCTCATTTGTGATAAGAGCAAGCCTAGAGTACATTTCAGCAACACCTTCACCATCCTTCATTTTGAACTTGTCAAGTTGACTTTGAAGCACATCCAATTTGGATTCCCTGACGGAGTCGGTAGCTTCATGCATATCAATCAAAGTATCCCAAATTTCCTTTGCATTCTCAAGATGGCTGATTTTGTTGAATTCTTCGGGGCACAATCCATTGAAGAGGATATCACAAGCTTGAGCGTTGTATTGTAGCATTTTCCACTCTTCCGCGGTGGCTTCACGGTTCGGTTCTTTCCCGTCAAAGAATTCACCTTGCAAGCCAATACACACAATAGCCCAAACGGCGGGGTTATGTCCAAGAATATGCATTTTCATCTTATGCTTCCAACTAGCAAAATTAGTGCCATCAAAGTAAGGACCTCTAGATTATTTCCCTCGCTAGATGCCATACTCTCCTAGGTTGTGAAGCCAAGGCTATGACCGCCAAAAGCTATGGAAATCAAAGCAAATGGAGACCAAAGCTCTGATACCACTTGTAGGATCGAAAGTATGTCTAGGGGGGGTGATTAGACTACTTGACCAAATAAAAATCTAGCCTTTTCCCAATTTTAGTTCTTGGCAGATTTTAGCTATCTTAGCACAAGTCAAGCAATCTCCACACAATTCAAGCAAGCACGCAAAAGAGTATATGAGCAGCGGAAAGTAAAGCATGCAACTTGCAAGAATGTAAAGGGAAGGTGAGGGAGTCCTAGATTAGGGGGTGTCCGGATGGCCGGACTATACCTTCAGCCGGACTCCTGGACTATGAAGATACAAGATTGAAGACTTCGCCCTGTGTCCGTAAGGGACTTTCCTTGGCGTGGAAGGAAAGCTTGGCGATACGGATATGCAGATCTCCTACCATTGTAACCGACTTTGTGTAACCCTAACCCTCTCCGGTGTCTATATAAACCGGAGGGTTTTAGTCCGTAGGACAACATACACATCAACAATCATACCATAGGCTAGCTTCTAGGGTTTAGCCTCTCCGATCTCGTGGTAGATCTACTCTTGTACTACCCATATCATCAATATTAATCAAGTAGGACGTAGGGGTTTACCTCCATCAAGAGGGCCCGAACCTGGGTAAAACTTCGTGTCCCTTGCCTCCTGTTACCATCCGGCCTAGACGCACAGTTCAGGACCCCCTACCCGAGATCCGCCGGTTTTGACACCGACATTGGTGCTTTCATTGAGAGTTCCTCTGTGTCGTCGCCGTCAGGCTCGATGGCTCCTATGATCATCAATAGCGATGCAGTCCAGGGTGAGACCTTCCTCCCTGGACAGATCTTCGTCTTCGGCAGCTTCGCACTGCGGGCCAATTCACTTGGCCGTCTGGAGCAGATCGAAAGCTACGCCCCTGGCCGTCAGGTCAGATTTGGAAGTTTAAACTACACGGCTGACATCCGCGGGGACTTGATCTTCGACGGATTCGAGCCACTGCCGAGCGCGCCGCACTGTCCCGACGAGCATGATCTAGCTCTGCCGCCGAACAGTGCCCTGGAGGCCGCACCCGCATCAGCTTCGACCCTTAA
Source organism: Triticum dicoccoides (assembly GCF_002162155.2). NCBI lineage: Eukaryota > Viridiplantae > Streptophyta > Magnoliopsida > Poales > Poaceae > Triticum > Triticum dicoccoides. Next base: position 677,027,757 of record NC_041382.1, on the reverse strand, counting down.
TTCGGAGCCAACTGCGCCGATCGAGGATGGGTGGTTGGACGCCGCCTCGGGGGCTGCGATCCTAATGGCGATCGAGCCGAACACCAGCCCCGCACTCCGCGAGACTCGTGATTCTAAGGAGCCGGACTCCTCTCCGGACTCTGAATCATTCAGGCCTTTTCCGATCGAATCCGATTGGGCGCCGATAATGGAGTTTACTGCCGCGGACATCTTTCAACACTCGCCCTTTGGTGATATTATGAAATCACTAAAGTCTCTCTCTTTATCAGGAGAGCCTTGGCCGGACTACGGTCAGGAAGATTGGGATACGTACGATGAGTAAATTCAAAGCCCACCCACCACCCACTTTGTAGCCACTGTCGACGATTTAACCGACATGCTCGACTTCGACTCTGAAGACATCGACGGTATGGACGCTGATGAAGGAAATGATGAAGAACCAGCGCCTATTGGGCCTTGGAACACCACCTCGTCATTTGACATATACATGGTGGACGCACCAAAAGATGACGACGAGGAGCGGAAGGATGCACCGAAGGCTTGTTCCCTCGAAAAGCAGCCAAAGCAGGGACGCAAGCGCCGCCCCAAATCCCGCCTCGACAGAAATAGTGATCACACAGACCCATCGCTGGAGCAAGGCGAACCGCTGCCGGACAACGGCAATCCGGATAATCAAACCGAACAAACAAATCCTATCAAGGATAATGGTCGGGACGACATAACGCCGGACATGCACCCGGAGCAGGAGATTGCCTATAAAAGGCTTGTTGCCACTGCGAGGAGTCTTAAAAAGCAGAAGCAAAGGCTCAAGGCCGCGCAAGACACACTCCAAATCAGATGGAGTAAAATACTCAACACTGCAACAAGGTACGGTGACAATCGCCCCTCCAAGAGCTACCCAAAGTGGAAGCTGCTACCCGAATTCGATGAGGAGGCCTCAGACCCCCCACAACCAAATATCAAAGCAGCCACCTGGTTGGATAGACGACCCCTCTACCAACACAGAGCGGCATACAACGCCACTCACAATACAATATGCGACCCATGCGAGGGCTCGCACCCAAAGGACGGCGCAACAAGATCCATCTATGGACCACGCAAGCTCGCCCCAGCATACGATGCAACACAACAAACATCCGAACAACGCGATACACCCAGCTACAGGGGTGCCACACACCCCCTATGTTTCACCGATGAGGTGCTAGACCATGAATTTCCAGAGGGATTCAAGCCCATAAACATAGAGGCATACGACGGAACAATAGACCCTGGGGTCTGGATTGAGGACTACATCCTTCACATCCATATGGCTCGAGGAGATGATTTCTACGCCATCAAGTACTTACCTTACCCCTCAAGCTCCAAGGGCCAGCTCGTCACTAGCTCAAAGGCCTCCCCGAAAGCTCCATTGGAAGTTGGGAAGAGCTCGAAGACGCCTTTCGGGCAAATTTTCAAGGGACTTATGTCCGACCTCCGGATGCGGACGATTTGAGTCATATAACTCAACAGCCCGGAGAGTCAGCTCGAAAGCTTTGGAACATGTTTCTTACTAAAAAGAACTAGATTGTCGACTGTCCGGACGCCGAAGCCTTGGCAACTTTCAAGCATAGCGTCCGTGATGAATGGCTCGCCAGACATCTCGACCAAAATAAGCCGAGAACGTTGGCTGCATTAACAAACCTCATGACCCGCTTTTGCGTGGGTGAGGACAGCTGGCTAGCCAGATGCAGCACCAGCGACCCCAATACATCTGAAGTTAGAGATGGAAACGGGAAATCACGGTGCAACAGCAATAACAAACGCCGGAATAAAGAAGACTGCACAAAAGGCACGGTAGTAAATGCTGGATTCAAAAGCTCTCGGCCAGGTCAAAAGCCGCCCCCTAAAGGCACCAGGGACGAACTGTCCAGCCTCAACAAAATTCTGGACCAAGTATGTCAGATCCGTAGTACCCCTGGTAAACCTGCTAATCATACCCACAGAGAATGTTGGGTCTTCAAGCAGTCCGGCTAGCTCAACGCCGTACACAAGGGGGAGGATACACCAAGTGAAGACGAGGACGAGCCCCCCAAGCAAGACACGGGGGAACAAAAGAAATTTCCACCAGAAGTCAAAACAGTAAACGTGTTACACGTGATCAAGGGAAAAAACAACGCGGCACTCCCAGGAAAATATACCCAAGTGCCTGTCACCACGAAGTCCTGCCACTGGTCGTCTCAACCGATCACTTTCGACCATCGCGATTACTCAGCAAGTATCCGACACGCAGGATGGGCTGCCCTGGTATTAGACTCACTAATTGGCGGATATCACTTCACACGAGTCTTGATGGACGATGGCAGTAGCCTAAACCTAATATATCAGGATATAATCCGCGGGATGGGGTTAGACCCAGCACAAATTCGCCATAGCAATACTACCTTTAAGGGAGTAACGCCAGGCCCAGGGGCTCGTCGTACGGGCTCCCTCCTACTACAAGTTATATTCGCCCCCCCTGATAACTTCCATCGTGAGCATTTAACTTTCCACATCGCTCCGTTTCAAAGTGGCTAGCAAGCACTGCTCGGACGCGAAGCTTTCGCTCGCTTTAATGCAATACCACACTACGCCTCCCTCACACTCAAGATGCCCGGTCCACGTGGCATCATTACAGTGCACGGAAATATCAAGCGATCTCTGCACGCCGAAGAGAGTGAGGCTGCCTTGGCAGCCGCACACTAAGGGCGCCCGGACCAGCGAAAGCGTCCAATAGGTCGTCAAGACCTCAGACACAACTAATCGAGTCCGGTACCGCTACTTATACCGAATAAACAGTCAAACCTCTATTTGTCAATACAAGGGGCTCAACACCCGCAGACAAGTGGCAATTTCTTCTCATCTTGAATTATACATGGTTTGTTTAACAAACTATCTTTTTGCACGACAACTTTTTCACCTAAATTCCTCTCTTTTACAGACGATCATCGTGCTACACCCGTCCAGGATACGGCACAACGGAGACACAGGCGCAGACGTGCAACAGGGACCCGCTCCAAGGATTCTTTTTAGATTAAGACCCTGCGTAAACCTTTTTTACTGTCTCTTGTTGATACATATCCACCGTTGAGAAGGATGCTGATGTCTTGGGATGTGGCCACGCCAGAAAAATGCATGTACCTGGACACAAGGGGCTTCTTACAAAGGCCATTATTTAGGCCCGGTTTATACCACAAAGACCGAATACCTTAGGGAGTGTTCGGCGTCGCGAGTTTGGCCCTATATGCATCAGCTCTGAATCATTGTCTTTGGTCAAATGTTGGGTTTTCCCGGCTCCTGTGTTTTGGTGCCTTACATTCCGCTTTACCGGCTAAGATAGCACCAGGAGAACTACTGCGATTGTGCCCTGGTTCACTAGACGAGCACCTCGGTAGAGAAAGCCGAAAAGTGACTGTCATGATATAGCGTGAGACTGGTCAACCACTCGATGACCTGTGGGAATGTTAGAATTCCTCCGCCTTAACGAAGGGCCGTTTTCCGGCCAGGCATGTACGCACCACGAGATCGGGAGAGTGTGGAGCCACCAGGGGATATCTAGTAGCCCCAATGTCAAACTCCTATGGCTAAGTGAAAGTGCTAAAGCATTATAGTCCGGTTGCCTCGCTCTCTCCGCTATCACCTCCTTAATAGGACCAAGACGTTGGGTTAAGTGTGAATGCGCGTTTTTGCGAGCACCTCCACATTATATGCGTGAGGGTTGAAGCCGACGGCTGAAATCTTTCAGGTTATACATGTGTATACATAAACGGCCGCCCAGGAGGCATCATATTACTTTCAGGCAAAAGTATAAAAATAGCCTTATAAAAATTTATAAAAGCATTTCGCTTACAATGAGATTACATATCACTCAAGCATAATATTTTTTGAGGACTAGGTCTCTATCAAACGAGCACCCTCAAGAACTTCTTCAAAGTAGTGCTCAGCAGCCCTTCGACCTATGGCCGAATCCCGCGCTGCAACAGTGGTAGCATCCATATCCGCTCAGTATGCTTTAACACGGGCAAAGGCCATCGGTGCGCCCTCTATGCACGCTGACCTCTTCATCGCATTAATGCGCGGCACCACGTCAAGGAACTGCTGCACCAAGCTGAAATAGCTGTTCGGTTTTGACATTTCCGGCAATAGCTGGTCCATAACAGACCTCATGGAAAGTCCGGACAACCTATTTAGTTCGGCCCATTCGGCTAATTGGTCAGTCAAGGAAAGCGGACGCTCGGGAGAATGGAATTGTCTCCAAAACAGCTGGTCTACTTCACGGTCCGTCTGACCCTAGAAATACTTGGCCGCATCGGCAGCGCTCGCCGCCAAATCCATATATACATCCTCCGAACTCCACAACTGATCCAGAGGGGCATACCGTGGATCTCCGAACTTCCTCCGCAACATAAAGGATTTCCCAGCTACAATATCCCCGACTTCCCGCAACTCCTCTTTCTTTGCCCTCATAGCAGAGCGGAGGTCATTTTTTGTCGCAGCAGCCTTCTCAAGGTCCGATGCCTTTGCTTGGTTTTCCTTTTCAAGAACCCGACAACGGTCGGTGGCGGCTTTTAATTCTACGGCCATCTTGGCCATCTTGTCTCGGCTCTTGCCATGCGCGGCCTTCTCGGCTTGCAACTCTTTGGCCGCCTTCAAAGCAGCCGCATTACCCAACCTCGCTTGTTCCTAGGCTCGGGCAATTTCTGCCCGCAAGGCTTCAACAGTGGCAGCTCCATCTATAGTCACAACATATTAAAGATACTGGCATCTTGCTGCTCTTCCTATGTGGCCTTTACCAGATAATGACACTTACCCTGTGCCTCGTCAAGCCTTTTGTTAACAAGCTCGATGTCGGCGTCTGCCGCATCCAACTGCCATTCTAAATGGGGCAAATTCGCTAGTCCGGCTAGCCACCGGAGCTTCCATCACCTGCACATAGAGGCAGTATGGTTATTACCTAGGAATATGATCCTCTGTTCGCCGTTGTTTCCAACGACAACCAGAGTCTCAGGGGCTACTATCTACACAGGGCACACCTAGCATGTGCAGGACTATCATACATTCTTTTACATACCTCAAAGCCTGTCAGTAGACTCATAAAAGCTTCATGCAATCCACTTTCGGCGGACGATATTCTCTCCATCACCGTATTCATCAGCACACGGTGTTCATCTGAGATGGCCGCTCGCCCCACCAACTCCCTCAGAACATACGATCACACACTATACGGTGCCGGACTCTTTTGTCTGCTCTCTTCAGGAGCCGGACACTGGGAGCTTCGGGGGTCAACCGGATTATCTTCCGGTCTCACCGGACACGGAGAGGCCCTCCGTGACGACACTTCAGGGTCGCCCGCTTCCGGAGCGGAGGAGTCCAAAGGAGGCGTTTCGCTCTCCATCATCTCTGGAAGAAGATCCCCCGAAGACGAGCTCATTTGAGAGGGGCTAAGGCCCGAACTGCAAAAATATATGCGGTGGTTATTTTCTCAGAAGAAAAAGATGGCATATCTGTACTATTAAAGTATTTCGGGTCACTTACGACTCGCGGGAGAATTGATCCTACCGCGGACTTTGTGCGGCAATAGCGCCCCCAAGGAAGGACCCTCTGTGGGGGACTTCTTCTCCCATTTGGAAGCTTTGGCTTCCGAATCCCCGGGCGCAGTCCTTTTCCTCTTCTGGTCATCTTCCTTCATGGAGACGCTCGCTAGAATGGGCAGCGTTGGGGGCCCGCGTCCGCCCGCATTATCCTCCACAGTATCTTCCTTCAAGGGCTCCGGGCAAGGTGCGGTCTAGAGCATCTTTTCCAGTACCGGATTTTCCAAACCCTCAGGGAGGGGGGCCGAACAGCGAATCAACTTCGCCTTTGTTAGCCAGTCCTGGTCAAAAAGCGAACTCTCAGTAATAACTTCGTAACAAAGGAGAGATAGTATGTTCGGCCGGAAGATGCCTTACCTATTCGGCAGCACAGTTACTACTCAGGCCCACGTCCTCGGTGATTTCCGGACACTCCACCTGAGGTCCGAAGAATGACTTGTACATCTCCTCGTGCGTCAGGCCGAGAAAATTTTGAATGACACGCGGTCCCTCGGGATTGAACTCCCACAGGCGAAGAGGCCGGCATTTGCAAGGCTGGACTTGACGAACCAGCATAACTTGTATTACCGCAACCAAACTAAAATCTCCATTGAAGAGATCTCGAATGCGGCTTTGCAGTATAGGCACGCCCTTGGCTGGACCCCAGCTTAGACCTCTGCTGATCCATGACATCAGTTGTGGTGGAGGGCCCGAGCGGAAAAAGGGGTGGCCGTCCACTTGGCACTTCTAGGAGCCGTGATGTAGAACCACTCCTGTTGCCACAATTCAGACACCTCTAGGATGGAACCTTTGGGCCACGGAGCTCCCGTCATCTTGCGTATTGAGGCACCTCCACACGCTGCATGTTTCCCCTCGATCATCTTCGGCTTTACTTCAAAGGTCTTGAGCCATAGGCCAAACTGAGGGCTAACCCGGAGGAAGGCCTCGCACACAACAATAAATGTCGTGATATGAAGAAAGGAGTCCGGAGCCAGATCATGGAAGTCTAGCCCGTAATAAAACATCAAACCCCTGACGAAAGGATCCAGAGCAAGGCCTAGACCTCGGAGGAAGTGGGAGACGAATACGACGTTCTCGTTGGGTTCAGGGGTGGGGACGGCCTGCCCTCGGGGAGGCAGCCGATGCAAAATCTCGGCGGTCAGATATCTGGCCTCCCTCAACTTTTTGATGTCTTCTTCCATGACGGAGGAAGGCACCCATCAGCCTTGAAGGCTAGGTCCGGACATGACTGAAGGTTCGGAGCACCTGACCTGAACTTCGGGCGTTTGAGCTTGAGGTGGGGGAAGGATTCGATTGAGCATGGGAGGGAAAATAAAACCCTTGTCCCCTTTATAAAGAGGGTGAATATCAAGCATCCTCTCTGTGTCCGTTTGGACTTGCCTATAATCTAGGAGTCTTAGAAGCGGTTGGGTTACCCATGCCCGTATTGATGAGAATCCCGGAATAAGGGGACACGATCTCTGCTTTAACAAGACGTGCCAAGGAAACCGCCTCGCATGACGCGCTAAGGTGGGATAATAAAACGACTCGGATAAAGGCTTGGTCGTGGTGTGTCACACTACGGAATACGTCAGCAGATTAGATTTGTGTAAATATTATCCTCTCTATGGCAATTTGTGGAAACTTATTTTGCAGAGCCGGACACTATCTTTGTGTTCAAAATCTTCTATGAAGTACTTGGAGGAGGAGCCCGCCTTCCAATGCCGAACACCATCTGCGCGCCGGACTCATCCTCATTGAAGCCTGGTTCAGGGGCTACTGAGGGAGTCCTGGATTAGGGGGTGTCCGGATGGCCGGACTATACCTTCAGCCGGACTCCTGGACTATGAAGATACAAGATTGAAGACTTCGTCCCGTGTCTGGAAGGGACTTTCCTTGGCGTGGAAGGCAAGCTTGGCGATACGGATATGCAGATCTCCTACCATTGTAACCGACTTTGTGTAACCCTAACCCTCTCCGGTGTCTATATAAACCGGAGGGTTTTAGTCCGTAGGACAACATACACATCAAAGAATTCACCTTGTGTAACCGACTTTGTGTAACCCTAACCCTCTTCCGCGGTGGCTTCACGGTTCAGTTCTTTCCCGTCAAAGAATTCACCTTGCAAGCCAATACACACAATAGCCCAAACGGCGGTGTTATGTCCAAGAATATGCATTTTCATCTTATGCTTCCAACTAGCAAAATTAGTGCCATCAAAGTAAGGACCTCTACGGTGATAATTTCCCTCGCTAGATGCCATACTCTCCTAGGTTGTGAAGCCAAGGCTATGACCGCCAAAAGCTATGGAAATCAAAGCAAATGGAGACCAAAGCTCTGATACCACTTGTAGGATCGAAAGTATGTCTAGAGGGGGGGGGGGTGATTAGACTACTTGACAAAATAAAAATCTAGCCTTTTCCCAATTTTAGTTCTTGGCAGATTTTAGCTATCTTAGCACAAGTCAAGCAATCTCCACACAATTCAAGCAAGCACGCAAAAGAGTATATGAGCAACGGAAAGTAAAGCATGCAACTTGCAAGAATGTAAAGGGAAGGTGAGGGAGTCCTAGATTAGGGGGTGTCCGGATGGCCGGACTATACCTTCAGCCGGACTCCTAGACTATGAAGATACAAGATTGAAGACTTCGTCCTGTGTCCGTAAGGGACTTTCCTTGGCGTGGAAGGCAAGCTTGGCGATATGAATATGCAGATCTCCTACCATTGTAACCGAATTTGTGTAACCCTAACCCTCTCCGGTGTCTATATAAACCGGAGGGTTTTACTCCGTAGGACAACATACACATCAACAATCATACCATAGGCTAGCTTCTAGGGTTTAGCCTCTCCGATCTCGTGGTAGATCTACTCTTGTACTACCCATATCATCAATATTAATCAAGAAGGATGTAGGGTTTTACCTCCATCGAGAGGGCCCGAACCTGGGTAAAACTTCGTGTCCCTTGCCTCCTGTTACCATCCGGACTAGACGCACAGTTCGGGACCCCCTACCCGAGATCCGCCGGTTTTGACACCGACAGAAGGGTTTGGAGGATTCAAACGCAATTGGAGACACGGATGTTTTTGTTGTGGTTCCGATAGGTGGTGCTATCGTACATCCATGTTGATGGAGACTTCAACCCACGGAGGGTAACGGTTGCGCGAGCCCACGGAGGGCTCCACCCACGAAGGGTCCACGAAGAAGCAACCTTGTCTATTCCATCACGGCCGTCACCCACGAAGGACTTGCCTCACTAGTGGTAGATCTTCACGAAGTAGGCGACCTCCTTGCCCTTACAAACTCCTTGGTTCAACTCCACAATCTTGTCAGAGGCTCCCAAGTGACACCTAGCCAATCTAGGAGACACCACTCTCCAAGAAGTAACAAATGGTGTGTTGATGATGAACTCCTTGCTCTTGTGCTTCAAATGATAGTCTCCCCAACACTCAACTCTCTCTCACAGGATTTGGATTTGGTGGAAAGAAGATTTGAGTGGAAAGCAACTTGGGGAAGGCTAGAGATCAAGATTCATATGGTTGGAATGGAATATCTTGACCTCAACACAAGTGTAGGTGGTTCTCTCTCAGAAAATGTGTATTGGAAGTGTAGGTATGTTCTGATGGCTCTCTCCATGAATGACGAGTGGGTGGAGGGGTATATATAGCCTCCACACAAAATCTAATCGTTACACACAATTTGCCAAACTCGGTAGGACCGAATGGTTAAACTCGGTCGGACCGATTCAGCAAACCTAGTGACCGTTAGGATTTTCGGTGGGACTAAGATGCAACTCGGTAGGACCGATATGGTTAGGGTTAGGCATAACATAATCTCGGTGTGACCGATTACCCAAACTCGGTGGGACCGATTTTGGTAATAAGCTAACCAAAGAGTTGGTCAGGTAAACTCGGTGGGACCGATTCGCTCATCTTGGTGAGACCGAAGTGTTACAAAAGGGAAACAGAGAGTTTACATTGCAATCTCGGTGGGACTGATCGCTCATCTCGGTAAGACCGAAACCTTACGAAGGAAAACAGAGAGATTACAATCCCATCTCGGTGAGACCGAGATCCCTATTGGTGAGACCGATTTGCCTAGGGTTTGTGGCAGTGGCTATGACATTTGAAACTCGCTGGCGCCGGATAGAAAGAATCGATGGGTCGAGTTTGACTTTTGGTTTAGGTCATATGTGGATGTGGGAAGGTAGTTGAGGATTTTGGAGCATATCACTGAGCATTTTGAGCAAGCAAGCCATTAAGCAACACCTCATCCCTCCTTGATAGTATTGGCTTTTCCTATAGACTCAATGTGATCTTGGATCACTAAAATATAAAATGTAGAGTCTTGAGCTTCAAGCTTGAGCCAAACTTTTTGTCCTTAGAATTTTGGGGGATCCACTTTCCTCATCCATGCCATGCCATTCATTGAGCTTTTCCTGAAATATTAATCTTGGAATAATGTTAGCTCAATGAGCTATATGTTGTCAGGAATTACCAAAACCACCTAGGGATAGTTGCACTTTCAGCGAGGCCTTCCTTTGAATCCCCCCACACTTCGGCTTATGACTCAAGACCTTTAGCGTGAAGCCAAAGGCAGTCAACGGGGAACATGCGAGTGTGGCGGTGCTGTAGTAAGCAAGCTTACCAACATTCTCTGGCCAAAAAGCTCTTTCACCGAAACTTCCAACCACTGGCAGTGCGAGTGATTTTATGTCACAGAACCCCGTGGTACCAAGTGGGCAGCTATACCTGCGTTTTGTTCCAGCCCTCCGTTATAGCTTGCATCATGGATTAATGAGGGGCTGGACTGGGGATCAGTTGAAGAAATGCAGACTCTACAAAACCGCATCCGAACCCTCCTTGAGATGGACATCAATCTCGTCAGCGTGATTCAAGTAATGCTAGTCCGCCGAATCCTGCCATGCCAGCGCAGGCCTCTCCACATGTGGGAGCTTAATCTGGAAGGACCACGAACCCTACAACACTTCTTCGGCATTACGCACAAAGGGATGTGGAAGCCATTTTTCGGGAAATGAAAACATTGGTCGGACACCATTGAGGACGCCGGCCTCGACTGCAACCGTCCGGATACCTCGGTAAGCACTTGACATCCGAACACTTTGTAGTTAAGTATAACGTAATACGTTACTGAGCAAGCTATCTTATTCCATGGCTGGATAAAGAAAGCGGAACAAATCAGGTGTTTGGCCCCCCTTCCCGAAGACTCAGTGGATCCCGTATTGACAAGGATGCTGGCTCTGACACCATACCAGATGCCTGTGAAGGAGGGCAAGACGGAGAGTGGGAGGACCAAAGATGGCCCCTATCCCGAAGGTGTATCGGACATTGTGTCCGGGGGAATTAAGATTCCATCGTCCAAAGACAAAAACGAAGGGGAAGTCAACGTCTCTTCCCCCTATGGAAAGAAAAGGGCCGCCTCCGAAGGTTGGGAGGAAAAGGCTCCTAAGCAAGGCAAGATGCCTCTCTCGGGTGGCTCGGGCTTGGAGGACGACAACATCGCGTCGTCCCATGACAAGGACAAGCCTCAGGCCAAATTGTAAGTGAACAAGGGTGTTTTAAACATGTGCCGTTCCTTTCTTGTTACCGAGGTAACATCTAGAATATATGTTTTTTTAGTTCGATACACAATCTTCTTCAACAATCCTCTTCCTTGGGGGATCTTCTCCGAGAGATGATGGAAAGCGAGACGCCTCTACCGGTCTCCTCACCCAATAGGGCAGACGACTTCGAGGTGTCGTCGCAGAGGGCCTCTCCTGATCAACAAGTGGTGCGAGGGATGACAAAGACACAACCCGAAGATGATACTTCAGTAGCTCAGGGTTCGGGGGCCAACAATGAAGGCCCCAAACTATCCGGCCTACAGCCGGAGACAACTCCAGGGACGAATAAATGGATCCCTTCAAAGGGAGGTCGTACTCCTACAACAGCTTCCGGAACCCAGGAGTGCTAGATATATTGATGAACATGCTGCGACAGGTGTCCGTCTTAGAGGAACATCGTACCTTAATGGGCACGGTGATTGAAAAGGTCCTATCCACGAAAAGCAGATTGAATGGGGCTTTCATGAGCCTGCTAAGAGGCTTTGAGGTTTGTACTGTAATATTTTCGATTGTGTGTTATTCACAAAATGCACCTGTGTATAGATAGTAGCTCCTGAGACTCTGATTGGCTTCCCAAGGGAAGCGATCAGAGGATCAAAAGATATGCCTAGGAAATAATATGATTAATTGGAACACAGGCTGTGACCTCCCCGGCTATTGCCTGGACTGCAGAGGTTGCGGATTTGCAACAAAAGATTGATGAGGCATATAATGACATCATGCTTATCAACAGGCAACTTGAAGAGGCTCAAGGTATGCTTTTGGGACAGTCATAATATGTACTTGTTTATAATATAAGCATGACGCGAAGAATAGTGTACTAAGATATACGTATCTATAGATGGTGCTGCCGCGGTCGAGATCCTTTGGGCTGAGCTAGCCCGGGCCAAGGAGCAGGCCCAGATTAGTAATGCGGTGCCGAAAAGGCATCTACCAAGTTAAAGGCCGAACAGGCTGCTCGACACTAATACGAGGAGAAAGTATCCTCGATGACGCTTGAACTAAAGGACGCCGCTAGCCGCTGTGAATTTCTCGAGGGGGATAGTAAAGCCAAAACGGCTAATCTTGACAAGGCCTTAAAAGAGGCAAGAGAAGCCCAATCCGAATCTAGAGCGGCCCGGGAGCAGATTCGACAAGCTAGGGAGATCCCGGCTGGTAAGCCATTTTTGTTACAAACTAAGTTCGGCGATCCGAATTATGCCCCGCTTAATCAAGTGTGGAGTTCTCCAGATGCTTTATTGGATTTGCCCAAGAGTGCTTCCGATGTGGCGCAATTTTACCAGGCGCAAGAAGGGTATGCAACGGAGAAGCTTTTTTGGTCGCAATTTGGTATGTCAAAGCGCCCACTGTTGTTGAACGAACAGATGACCCAATGGGCCGAGCTGCATCGGATATCCGGCGCTGCCATGAAAGACGTCATAGTCCGGCTGTGGCCAACCAAGCCAATTCCAGATAGTTATTTTGGTTTGGTACGGCGACTTGCTGACGTGGTGCCGCGTATCGACACTGTTAAGCGATCAACATGTATTGAAGGTGCACGGATGGCCTTTGCCCGTGTTAAAACATACTTGACGAAGATGAAGGTCATCGATGTTGCAGCAAAGAGTCCACCCAAGGGCAGGGACCATCACGCACCGGAGCATTATTTTGAGGATGTCTTAGAGGCTTCCCGCTTGATAGAGGGTCCATGCTCGAAAGTTATGATATTCGAGTGAGATGTCTTGACATTGTAAAAGACAATATTATGAAATAATAAAGCTTATTTTAGAGTTGCTTAAAAGCTTTGAATCCTCCTGTGCAGCCATTTTTATATAATCTGAAAGTTTTCCAGTCGTCGGCTTCAGCCCCCTCGTAGGAAATACTGGGGTGTTCAGAAAAGCAATTGATCACTCTTAACCCAATGTCTTGGTCCATAAAGGAGGTGTCAATGCGGTGAACTAGGCAATCAGACTATAGGGCGTTAACACTTTCACTTAGCCACAGGATTTTTATGGTGGGTCTACGATATAGACCCTGTTATGTACGTGGTTATCCGAATGTGGTGCATTAAATGTATGACCTAAAAGGAGGTCCTTCATGTAATACGAGGGAATCGCATAAGATTCCGTGAAGTCATCGAGCGTTTGACCAGCTCTCACCGCATCATGACAGTCAGTTTTTGGCTTTCTCTACTGAGGTGTTTGACCAGATGAACCAGAAGCACAATCGCAGTAGTTCTCCCTTTACTATCCTAGCCGATAGAGCGGAACATAAGGTAGTAAGCACAGGAGCCGGGCAACCCAACTATTGACCCAAGACATGATTCGGAGCTGATGCATATAAGGTCGAACTCGCCATGCCGAAGTATGCTATAGAGCTGTTCGGACCTTCTTGGCAACTCATTTTGTTCCCGTGCCAAGCCCTTGGCAAGTTATGTCGGGGTGGGTGTGTGAGACAACCAAAGGAGCAAAATTCAGTTCTTTATAGAAAAGTGAATACGGAGTATGTTCATTAGAACTTGAGTGACATGCCAATTGTCGTTTCATATATAATAATGCCGCAACCCCGGCTATTTGACATGCCGGGGGTCGATGGCTGAGGAGACAGGCACTTTACAAGCTCATAAAAATAGAGAGTGTGGTCTATGAAAAAGTTGTTCCGGACCTCCTGTCGCACGTTTGCGTCACCTTTCCTTGGTGGAGCGGCTCCTTAACAGGAGTAGCCTTTGGGTGAATTTATGAACCCGAACTCTGATAGAGTCCATGAGATAACTAGCCTTTGCGCCACCTATGGCAAAGGATAATGGAAAAAGAAAGACTAGTTAGAAAAAGAAAAAAGGAAGTAGCTTATGGGAGTATTTGTAGGCCTTTCCGTATTGTGCTTCCGCCGATGCCCAGGTTCTTTGAAGTGCATAGTTACGTATGCATGGTCCAGATTTCACACGTATATGGGGCGGACGGCGGAAGCCGAACTGCTAGTCCTGCTCCGAAATTGGTCGATCCTATTGAATGGAGACCGGGGGCTTAATGTTCGACAAGGTATGCCATTTAATAAGACCGCTTTGTACTTCGGTTGAGGTTGCCGTAGTGTGATCCTCAGTCCGGAGGGAGTGTTTTTTCTGCTCCCTTGTGGAGTTGTGTGTCACGTATACCATGTTCACTGTTTTCACTTTGGGGGGAAATTGCTTCTGGCCCCCGGTATTTGTTTGGTGAGCCTCTTTGTCGTCGCTATCACCTGGCGGCCTCCTCCCCTTGTGTTCGACGTTGAGCTTACCAGACTACTTGAAGACCCAACAGCTTCTGTTGGCGTGATTAGGTGGTTTATTGGGGTGTCCATGGATCTGGTAGGGGCGATCCAATATCTTGTTCAAATTGGATGGTCCATCTCTGTTTGCTTTGAATGGCCTTTTCCGTTGACCGGGTTTGGAGCCGCTAAATCCGGCGTTGACCACTGTGTCATGCGTTCTTTCATTATCATCGCGACGTTTGTATTTACTGTGTCGTGGTTTGCCATTGCTGTCTCAGACTTCGGAGGTGCCCGGACCGCTGGCGCTGTTGCTTCTACGAGCGAGCCAGCTGTCTTCTCCTGCGCAAAAGTGGGTCATCAGAGTGATAAGGACTGATATGGATTTTTTTTTTCTTGACCGAGGTGGCGGGCAAGCCACTCGTCCCGGACGCTGTGCTTGAAGGCCGCTAGGGCTTCTGCGTCTGGGCAGTCGACGATTTGGTTCTTTTTAACTAAGAACCTAGTCCAGAGCTTCCTGGCTGACTCTTCGGGCTGCTGGACAATGTGACTTAAGTCATCAGCGTCTGATGGCCGGATATATGTACCTTGGAAGTTGTCAACGAAGGCTTTTTCCAAGTCCTCCCAGCTGCTAATAGAATTTTCAGGCAGACTGTTTAACCAGTTCCGAGCTGGCCCTTTGAGTTTTAACGGGAGGTATTTGATGGCGTTGAGGTCATCTCCACGAGCCATATAAATGTGGAGAATAAAGTCCTCGATCGACACCGCGGGGTCAGTTGTTCCATTGTATGATTCGATATTTATGGGTTTAAACCCTTCTGGGAATGCGTGATCCATTACTTCGTCAATGAAGCAAGGAGGGTGTGCGGCGCCTCTATATCGGGCCACATCGTGACGTAGCTTCAATGGAGTCCGTCTGCGGCATTCGGCCCGTGCGTGACTAGGTTTTTCATGTCCGAATAGATAGCCATCAACATGTGTCGAGGCACGTCCTCGTGATCCATAGACCGATCTGGTGTATCATGCTCTGTTGTTCAGGTCCTGCCGAAGGTTATATGTGTGACCACGAGCTGTTTTATCTTTGGCTTTATAATGAGGCGGGGCGGGCTGGTGTTCGGCTTGAGTTGCCGCTTTATCCTGACCACGTGCTGGCGGTGAGCCCCATTGCATGATGATGGTTCGGGCTCCAGCGCCTCGTCGTCGAATTGATGTAACAATTTGTGCTTCAAGTATCTTTTGGCTCGGTGCTGAAGGCCGTATTCTTCGGCTGCCAAGACATCAGTCCATCTATCATTTAGCAGATCTTGATCAGCTTGAAGGTGCCGCTGCTTCTTTTTCAGGCTCCTTGCTGTGGCTATTAGCTGGCACTTGAAGCGCTCCTGCTCGAGGGGTTCCTCAGGCATGATGAAATCCTCATTGCCGAGGCTCAACTTATCCTTGGAGAGCGGAAGATAATTACTGCCCTCCGAGTCTTCGTTTATGGCCTGCTCATCGGAGCTAACTTTCCCATCTTCCCATTCTTCTTGTTCAGAAGTTGCTTCAACGGGGTCTTCGTTATCTTCGGCACTGTCCGGAGTATTATCTTCTCCTGTGCCGTTATTGCTATCTTTTGCACGACGTGACTTGGAGCGGCGCCGCTGACGTCGACACTTAGGCTATGTCCCAGGAGGTTTATCCTCGACTGGATCTTCTTTGTTGTCGTCATTAGGCTCTTTAGGTGTATCCACCATGTATACGTCGTATGAAGAAGTGGCTGTCGAGCGTCCGGTAAACGGCGGGTTTTGGTCATGCTTCTCATCAGCATCGTCGTCCATACCGTCGATGTCTTCGGAGCCGTAATCGAGCATGTCGGTTAAGTCTTCAACAGTGACTATGAAGTGGGTGGTGGGTGGGAAGCAAAATTCCTCGTCGTCAGCTTGTAGTTAGAACCGGATATAGTTCGGCTGTGAATCCCCCGCTAAGGATAGGTTTTGTTGTGAGTTCAGCACATCTCCTAAAAGCAAGTGCTGAAAGATGTCCGCAGCGCTGAATTCGGCGATCGATGAACGATCTTGCTCGATGTGCGCGGACGCACATAGTTCGAAACTTATAGCCAAAAACGAGTCCGGGGTTCCGGTGACACAGGCATTACCGGTGGTTAGGTCTATGTGCGGCTCCAATGCCGTGGAGTCTGCTGCTTCCATGGCGGGTGAGGGAGTCCTGGATTAGGGGGTCTCTGGACAGTCGGACTATATCCTTTTGCCGGACTGTTAGACTATGAAGATACAAGATTGAAGACTTCGTCTCGTGTCTGGATGGGACTCTACTTGGCGTCACTACTAGGAAAAGGGCTACTAATGGCGCACCAGTTTTTCCTACTAATGGCGCATCACTGGTGTGCCATTAGTATCACGCCACTAGTATTTTTTACTAATGGCGCACCACTGGTGCGCCATTAGTATCTGGTATACTAATGGCGCACCACTAGTGCGCCATTAGTATTTTTGAATTTAGAAGGCGGGAAAATAGTAGTGGCGCACCGTCTAACCCCCACCGTGCGCCATTGCTATTTTTGAATTTTGAATTTGGATCTGGATCATGATTTTTTTGCCCATTTTTTGCTTGTTTTTGGCACGATATTATTTCAAATTTTGTTCCTGTTTTTGGATCTTGTACGTTCTTTTGCCGTGTTCTTTTGCCGGAGAGGAGTTCGCCGGAGAGGAGGAGGAGGTCACCGGAGAGGCGCTCGCCTACATCGCCGGAGAGGAGGAGGAGGAGTTCGCCGGAGAGGAGGAGGAGGAGGTCGCCCGAGAGGAGTTCACCAGAGCATCAGAGAGGAGTTCACCAGAGCATCGGAGAGGAGGAAGGAGAAACCATCAGGGGATGGGAGGAGAGGACGGAGGAGGAGCTCACCAGAGAGGAGGGAGGAGGAGCTCACCGGAGAGGA